>NC_056732.1:1186881014-1187256014 GCF_019279795.1 Protopterus annectens | reverse complement strand
AGGGACTGTCCCTTGCAAAGTGGGACAGGTGTTAACCCTAAAGTCCCACCTTGGCCAATTGAAAAGGTGGCAAACCTAAAATAGATATGCGGTAGCATGACTCGGCCAATGGATGTGGCTCCCAAAACCCAATTACTTGTCTGTATTGAAGAGTCTCAGTTTCCATGTATCATCCAGACAGGAGCAGATTGTATGAGGAACACACAAATAATATGATTAATTCACTGGAGAGGCCGGCGATTCCATACAGTCGAACGCCATGCCGTCGCCTAATGGGCAGCCATTCCCGATACTGTAGTCATGTAGTCCGATGTAATAGGCATCACAAGGTAATATTGTGGTCCTCGCTCCCACCCAGGGGTGTGAGTGTCAGATGCAAGCACCAATGTCGGTGCATTTGCAAGTGCAGGAGCCAGCGGGTATAAGCGTGTTTGGCTACCAGTATGTGAGTATTGCACTGATAAAGCAATGTAGGTGCTAACCGAGTGTAAGAAGCTGTAACCAAAGGTCAGCAGTGCTTAACACCACGCAAACCCACGCACACCCACTCCCAACTGCTTTAATGTGCCTTACTCCCTCCGTATCCAATGACCTTGTTCTGGCCTGCAACCAAATAAACATCCTCTGCAAGGGTCAGAACCAGGACCCTGCACACACAGCTACTGTGAATTACCAATACACCATGGCAGATAAACAGACAACGGACAGTACCACAAACATATCATACAGCGCAGTCATTCAATAGTATAGGAATGTATCCCATCATGTAGATGTATATGTGAATGTTTATGTCCAGCATATAGGTATATACATATATAGAGATATATCAGGAACATACTATGTGGCAACAAAGCATTACAAACGAATGAGATGGGAAACACCAGTGACGCCTATATTATGTAGTGGTGTTGTTCTATGTGATCTCAAGACTCCTACAGACAGACATGTGTCATTCATACACACAAATAGTTGTACATTGGCCATATATATCACTCATGCATGTAATGTACATTAACACAACAGTACCTGTCCAATCATTATGTGTGAACAGTACTCTTGCAAGGTGTTGTGTGCAACATCATCATCATGATAAAGGTAAATGGGGTAACCATAGAGGGACCGGTAGTGTTGTGTGTACAATGGGGTCGTCCTCATCATGTGTACCTGGACGATTTAGGAGTGATGTGCATACCAGGATTGTGCGCCTGAGGGACAAGGGTGAGGATAACAGGAGTATGTTGTGATGCATATTACAAGGGTTACATGTGTCCAGTGGGCACTTGTGTGAAATGGACAGCTATGTATAGGGCAGATGTTGTCCTTGGAGCTGATTGGCCTTATGTTTATGTAGGTGAGGGTCGGATGTAGGGGAAGGAGTGTAGGTACGGCCGTGTAGGCTAGGTAGGGTAGGATCACAGAAAAGACAGCATACAGGGTTGGTATATGACACATGTGGAGGGATACACCCCAGACGGGGATGGGTGTTCGGCATTCACAAGCCCATGGGAACAGTGGGATGGAGGTCCCCAGCCATGGGCAACTGCCACTGCACCTAAACAGCTGCAAAGGAGGCAGTGCTGGGGGCTGTCCAGGAGAGGGCAGCATCACCCTGTAACTGTGACACTCTGCCCTTGAACTTGTGTATCTGGCTTCGGAACCCCTTAGTGAGTCCCCAACGTAACACATCCGGGATCGCACGACAGCAGACATGTACCTATCTGTTCCTGCTCCCAGGCAGGACATGCTCCATCCTCAGTGGTGGTACCACCAGAAGGTGGTGCAGAGCCAACAGAGGTTGATGTCCAAGGCTGGGCCCCAGATGTGCTAGTGCCCGGTACCATGGTCAACTGAAGTGGGACAGGAGGTTCTGCTGGGACCTCCCAACCCATTCAGCCTATGGTGTTGCAGTTTAAACCCACATATGGCTTAGTGATAGACACCAGCATAAATGATTACCTACAACAGTATGCATAGATATCACCATCAACCCAACACAACAGATGGTATATATTTGCAGAGGAAGCACAACACATGCATATATACTGCATGCCATCTGTACAATGTGTAGTAGACATGTGACCGCAGCTATGAACAGTTGCTCAATATTGGCTTGTCACTGGAAACTCCAGACAGTCTCTGTCATACCACTGTTTCATGTGACACATGTCCAGTCAGGGATGCAATGGAAGTAACACATCCCTATCATCATGTACTGTCTGCAATCCTCACACTATGCTTCTGCTGTGCACAGATGTGTGTTCAATGTGTAACACAGGAAACAAATGGTTGCACACACTGACCAGTTCACAGATGGCCCTACAGATGGGGTTCCCTCATGAAAAGAGTACTGTCATGTCTGTATTAAAACATGCAGAATAGCCATTACCACACACATGTTAAATAGGCAGTAGTCTCAGTGCAGCATAGCTACACTTACATGCTGTAGTCATGTGTGGCACATCACCCTTCTGTTTTTAGGCTATTTCTCACTGTATATAATGTTTGAGGTACATCCAGATATAATCTGTGATGCCGTGTCAGAACACCACATTCAGGTACCACTCACAGCAACTGTCATGGCCAAATACCAACATGTTTTCCCTAGATAGTGTACTGTGTTTATCATGCAAATGGCTATGGGAATACCATCACAGCTGTTCCACATGCAATCAGCTAGAGGAGGACTGCAATAGGTGCAGAAGCCATCACCTGATCATGTCCATCACTTACAATACACATGCTGCTGCTGAGAAGGTGTACACCTTCACATTCATCAGAGAGTATGTGGGTGGGACAAGCAAAGTACACCAGGGAAGGGCTTGGAGACTTAACCCTAAGCATTGTCTGCCACATGCCTAACAGTACAGGGGTCAAACCCCTAACTGACTAGTCATTACTATTACATGTGCATGACGTTACTACATGTGCCACAAAGGTGACATGTTGCTGTGCTGTAAGAACATATATGTGTGTACGTGAGTGACATCTGCAAGAGATATAGTAGACATACATTAGGTGTGGCACACATGGCTGTCCAAGTGAATAGGTGCTGTTGTCACCACAACCACACTCTCTAATGGACATGCACTGACAGTCTTTGCCAGGGCCACAAATACACAACCTAACTACTTAGTTTGCCACACTGCAGTAATGCACAGGACTACACGCACCACAGGGAATATCTGTTGGTTCTATGGGCTAGGGCATATGAAAGTGTTTGACATCTGTTGGTATGTCAACGAGGGTTATACTGGGAGTGACTATGGTTGGGAGCATCATAACCCACACGCAGACACAAGGTGCCAGTACTAACATGCATGTATGCATTGCTTCATGGGTGTGTAGTGGTTGGCTGTGCTAGATGGCTATACAAGGCTGGGTGAGGGGTAATCCTCGGCATCGCATCACCCGACAATGGTGTGTAGTGCAGGGTTGTAGTGTCTGCAATGTCCCACACAGATGGGTACTGCATGATTTGCCCTGACAACCTGGTTACCAATGTGTATGGCCATAGCTTTGCAATACGTGCCATGTCTGTGCTTGATAGTCCTTCACATTGACATTGCCTGGGATGTGCATGTCCCACAATACTGTACAGTGACATGTACAGGTGTACCTGTTTTGGCAGACACATGTTGTGTATACAGACTGTTATCCCCCAGTATGCCAATACTGGCCTGGTGTGGCGGAACCTGCTTATAGTGAGCAGGTAGACCCTGCACCTGCACTGATAGTATGATACAGGTATTCTCTGGTGTCAGTGGCATTGGTCCATACAGAGCACATATGTACAGCATTATATGGCCTCTGTGGATCACATTTGATGGCACCACATATGTTGCAGGCATCCAGTATGGAACATAGTGAAGGCACAATGTCCGCTAATATGTGCCTATTGTACAGCTGTACAGGGTGCCATGTCCCCTGCAGGCCACTGCATTCACAGCATACCTACTATCTGTCATCAATGTGCATGGTACTAGCAACATAGTGGGAAATCTTAGGCAACTGTGTTTGTGCATGGCATATAGGTGCAGGACATATATCAGGTACTAGTAGGGTTGCATACGTAGTTCACCAGGCCTTTTCCCAGATGTAGGGGTATGGCTTTCCAACACAGTCCCGTGGCTGACTGACAGCTGTGCTCCTCGTGAGGTGGCCAATGTGTCATAAGACAGACAGACACCATATAGGTAAACTACAAAAATATGCTCCCCAACATGTCCAATGGTAAGAGACTCACAGCCACCTCTACACAGGCTCTGATGGACAAACACACACTTGCCATGTCCTGTATATGAACCCCTACCTACCATATCACACTGCAGCAATACACTTTTACGGCACTTGCTATGGTGAATACTGGGTTACAGCACACTTACAGGTGTAGACCTAGGTGGGTGACAACTGCAGGATTGACAAAGGTGGTCATGTGATTTGTACAGAGAGTGCATACTCTACAAAGAACTGTACTTGTCTCTCACACACACACACATACACATACACACACACACCTGACATGTCTGGGATTAGAACACCAAACTAGCTATTTTATTACATTAAAGCATTACACAGTTACAGAACACGCTACCCAGATTACTGGGTTACAGTACTCCCAGAGGTGTATTTCTAGGTGGGTGACATCATCAGCCTTGCCAAAGGTGGGTATAGGAATTGTATGGAGTGTGAGCAGTCTAAAAGCATTATTCAGTCCTCAGGCAGATGGGGACAAATACACACACACACACTTGGCAAGTCTGGGATTAGAACACCGACCAAACTACTTGATTGCACTACAGCATTACGCAGTTACAGAATGTGCTACCAAGATTACTGGGACACATCACTCCCAGAGGTGCATGACATCATCAGCCTTGCCAAAGGTGGGTATAGGAATTGTATGGAGTATGAGCAGTCTAAAAGCATTATTTAGTCCTCAGGCAGACAGGGACAAACACACACACACACTTGGCAAGTCTGGGATTAGAACACCGACCTAACTACTTATTTACACTACAGCATTACGCAGTTACAGAATGTGCTACCAAGATTACTGGGACACAGCACTCCCAGAGGTGTATTTCTAGGTGGATGACATCATCAGCCTTGCCAAAAGTGGGTATAGGAATTGTATGGAGTGTGAGCAGTCTAAAAGCATTATTCAGTCCTCAGACAGACGGGGACATGCACACACACACACACACACACACACACACACACACACACACACACACACACACACACGCACTCGACAAGTCTGGGATTAGAACATTGACCTAACTGCTTTATTACACTACAGCATTACACAGTTACAGAACATGCTACCGAGATTACTGGGAGATAGCTCTTCCAGAGGTATATTTCCAGGTGGGTGACATCATCAGCCTTGCCAAAGGTGGATATAGGAATTGTATGGAGTGTGAGCAGTCTAAAAGCATTAGTCAGTCCTCAGGCAGACGGAGACAAACACACACACACGCCAGTGGTGGGAACGGAACACTTGCCTGTCTACAGATCACTATTACAATTCTACATAGTTATGAGTCGCACCACACAGACTACACATGTCAAGGCTGTCATTATGACCTTCTAGGAATGTGGACATTAACTGGGATGCTGGTAGTTAAGATGTACATACCTGTGAACCTGTGTGTTTAAAGTAGGAATCCATCCTCACCTGAAGTATGCCCATCTGTGGAATGGACAACTACTATCACTATACAAGGTTACAATGGCCATGCCCATGCACATAGAGACACATAACTGACACAAGGTGTCACTGGGCATGCTCACACACTTAGCACAGGGCTATTCAGAATGCACTATGTGTCCATCTACACAAGGTTATACTGGGCATGCTCATACACTTAGTAGCACAGGGATGTTTGGGATGCACTCTGATTCTAAACACGGAAGGCCACAGTGGCCATGCTATTACAGTTAGATGTAAAGAACACATTGTAATGGACTCTGGTGTTAGTAGTTGTCATTGTTAGCAGGAACGCTGCTCTACATATATCTGATACTGGTCTTATACACAACATCTGCTGCTGTCTGTCACCTTAGATGTACCATCCTATACCAAGCACAATACCACCAGTCACAGTGATGTCTTGCAAGGAGTGTCAACTGCTTGATCAGCACAACGAGCCTTGCTAGGAGTGGCAACTGCTTGACCAACACAATGAGCCAATGTCCTGCTGTAATTTCGAGGTTGTCCAGTGTTTGTCATTCTGGGATGACATGACTGACAGTAGACAGGCCTTTGACACATATCACATACATCCATGACTTCAGGGAGTGGGGATAATACCCAAGTCACATTTCCCCATATAGTCTCATTCCAAGGCAAATGTCCTAAACACAGGATAACACCCTGACACCTAGAGGACAACTGCATTGTATGCTTATGCTAACCAGTGCTAGATGTGTAGCGTCCATGATCACAGCTGCTCACTGTAGATCCAACAATGGGGAGTACTGACATCTGTGCAGTGAGGAACACCTGGCTGAAGGCTCTGTAGTGCACAATAGCACTACCACCAAATACCTCAGAACCAGACATGTGGGCCATAACACAGGTATGGACCGCTCCAGGTGGTGGTGTCCCCACATACACAGAGACCATTCACATGTACTGAATGGTACTACCACAAAAGGCATCACAGATGCATCAGGTGCAGGACACAGTGTCAAATCCTGCATTCTGGGATGTAAACCTCAGACACCACCATGCCCTCGGACCACCAACACACATCCATACATGTTGTAGGACATATAAGAGTACACCACCATGTGACCCTTGACCAGTGGACTGTACCAAGCTCTACATCAACTGTACAGAGTACCCATGTACTGACATGGTTGCATCAGGTGTTATGCAATGCAATGTTATCACTGTCTGTAACCAGGTCAGCTGTACACATACCAGGGGCCCTCAGTTATTTACAGCATTAGCAGATGACTGTTGCTGTACACCAGTAAACACCCTCATGTTTGGATATGACATACATGTACCTGCCCTGGATATGTACGTGCCACACACACACAACATACATGTAAATAGCATAGCTGTTGTTGTCCTTTGTGCAGACAGGTGGCTACAGCCATTACATACATGCACATGGAATGTAGGTCCATGGCTGCTGAATGCTAACAGCACATAAGGTGTGATATCAATGTTGACAGAGGTAACATTCCCTCTGTACCGGTCACCCATTGCACGTATCATATCATACAACAGTCCATGTGTCATGTATGTCATTACATGTGTCCACCAATTACAATGCCTACAAACATGCCCAAATGACAAGAGTGTAGGACCTACACACATGTACATGTAGTGGTGTGCATTCAGATACCATGTGTGCAGTTGCTGTTGTATTCAGGTGATGTGTATCTTAGAACATCATGCAGTTGCAATGCAGCCTCAACATTGCCAACTGTATATGGTGATATGCTGAATGTATGGAAAGATGTACCTCAGATATAGACAGATGTGTGGAAATAACTAAGTGATGTGGCATCTTTGCAGATGGATGTTTGCTGAGGACAGCTCACAGGTGTGTCACAAGTGGTCCTACAATAACCTGTGTAACCGGTAAGCAATGGTTTTGTTAACTGAAGGACATAACACACAACATAGACAGTGGTCAGGGCGACACTGAGAGTAAATCACTTGACACCTGTAACAGTTAAGACCTTCCGTGTGCATATATCAGCACTGTTGCCAAAGGAAGCATCAGTACACTTTGTAATGCATGCAATACTGCTGTAAGTCTGTCATACATATCATGAGCTAGGCAGGTATTTGATTCACAGTACTGGCATGTGTGGTTGCGTGTGTGTCCATATATGTCATGTATGGTGGGGAATACATCTCAATTGTTACTCACTCTCCTGTACACTAGTGTAGACATCTGTACAGACTGCAATGTAGAAAGCAGGACATAGGCAGGGGCATGTATCTCACACATGTGATGTATCTGTATGTGTGTGACATAGGTGTATTCAATAGTGAATGCCACAGTGTGTGTATATATATATATGTGTGTGTGTGTGTGTGTGTGTGTGTGTGTGTGTGTGTGTGTGTGTGTGTGTGTGTGTGTGTGTGTGTGTGTGTGTGTGTGTGTGTGTGTGTGTGTGTGTGTGTGTGTTTGGCTGTCTGGTCCCTGGAGTGAGGATGTATGTTACCATACTGAACTGATAAGACCCCTCCCCCATCCAGGTGATGCAATCTACTATCCGTGTTGATGTCCCCAATCTTAGGCCATACTGACTACCTGTACATATGTGTTCTCTGTAGCGCATCATGTAGGTGCACAGTACTGTAATGATGATTTGCACATAGGCAGGGGTCCTCACCTCAACAGCAGCAACTGCATATGTGTGTGTGTGTGTGTGTTACTGTGTCAGTGAATCCATGAGTGTGTGGGTGTGTTACTGTGTCACTGAATACATGTGTGTCAATACCTGAGTGTGTGGGTGCAGTTGTGTGTTGGCATCCTGTCATGGAAACGTGTATTACTGCTTCCCAATGAGGCATCACACTTCCCACTGGCCTCTACCCTTGTAATCAGCTAGACCACTCTCTTACCTCACCACTCCATGTAACTGCACCTGTGATGTCACCCAGTATGGATGTGACATCTGTAGCCACAGTAGCTTAATATACAGTTATCATGCTCTTGGATCAGTAGACGTGTTTGGAACGTGGGACATTCTCACTGTGATGTGGCAGCTACAAGGTGCATGCTGGTATATCCATACATACCTGTGAGTAGTCTACATTGACATGTGGGACACTAACTGCAAACACTGACATCCACTGGCATGTGCAATTAGACCTGAAGGAGGAAAGCAGAACATCATGACCAACATGCAGTTACTGTTGTTACACAAGACACATACTATTAAAAGTACAAAATGCATTGTACACTTGCAGTACATGGTATGTCTGCTGCCTGTCAACAGTACTCAACAATTGTAAACTACACTTATCTTCCTAGTCTGTTCACCCTGTGCATCAGACCATATGAGCATGTCCCTGCACCGATGGTGTGGATGTCAGGGATGTGGCACAGGCATCATCATATGCACAGGGTGATAATGTTTGCCAGAGGCCTAGGCTGCACCATTGGATAACATCATGTGTGTGGGTTAGGGCCTTTGATCTAATTGGGTGTGTGTGGATGTTATGCATGTGTGTGTTGTGGTGCCCTACATATGTTTCTGGTGTGTGCGTGTATGTATGCACACAGTTCTGGTATGTGTCTGGCCTACACAGGGGTATTATTGACAGCTGTGAACTGTACAGGCCAGGTTTTACAGTTCACGGTGTCCAGCCACGGACATGTGACATGTGCCGGCCAGGGGTTGCACGGGCACTACCAGGCAGAGGTGCAGATTGGGTACTGTCTGATGACACTTGTCCACTGGAACCGTGTCCATGTTGGATGCATCCAGGGCCACTTGCATGTGGCCTGCTGTGTCGTGGTGTGGACAGCACAGCACCAGCTGCACTGCCGCTGCTACTGCCACTATGGGACTGGACATGTGAGGTAGCTCGTTCACGTAGACCTGAAACAGGTGATGTAGCAGGCCTACATCCATGTGCCTGATGCCTCACTCCTACCAGATGTTCCAACACAGACAGCTCACGCTCGTGGATTGTCATGCCACTGTCAAGGACTCCAACCATGTCACCCAATCATCTATCCAAAGCTTCAGCAATCTGCTGTTGAGCATTTACCATTGCCTGGATGTTGTTGTTTAAAGAATGGACAGCAGCCCTCTGAAGCCTCTGATCTTCTCTGTTGTGCTGTTCAGCACGTGCCTGTGCCTCCATTACAGCCTGAAACATGCATCTGGTGACACCAGCTGCTGCACTCTGTCTTGCAGGGGCTTGTTGGCCAGAAGTCCTCCTATGAGCAGCACTGGCCACGTGCCTGTGTGGGGCATCACTAGTCAGTTGGCTGACACCATGGTGTGCAGGCACACCTTCCATAGCCCCCACACTTTCCTGTTCCAAGCTACCACACGCCAACTGTCCTTCCTCTATGGCCACTGTGATGGGGTATGTGTAGGCATGGGATCTGTGTGCGAGGATGAGGGGGATATAGGTGGAATGGCAACCAATGGCACAGATTCAGCCCCTGCCAACCCTGCATGTGCCTCAATCATACGTTCATCATCACTGCTAGAGTCTGTGGGGATACTAACATCAGATGGACTACAGGAGGGCAATGCACCTACATCACCTGTGAGGGGCAGACAAGAACTGTACATTACAATCTATACAATAAACACAGACACACACACACACACACACGCTATGGCACCCAACATGCATGTGATATGACAGAAGGCATGCAACATGCATGTGATATGGCAGACGGCATGCAGCTCAGACAATAACAGCGGTAGTTATCATACATCCCTGGGTTGCACACAACAGCATGCATGTGTCATAGCAGAAGGCATGCAAATTACACAATCATAGTAGTAGTTAGCATACATTCCTGTGTTACACCATGTAGACCAGCATAGGTTAACAGTACACCTGCCTGATTTGTGGCATATGACCTTGACAATCACATGTAGTATGACATGTGATCTGCTGACGTGTGCAATGACATGCATACATGTTTAACACAATGGTGTCCTGTTAAATATACAGTGGGGTAATGGTGTCCCAATGCAGTGTTGTCTGTCTGCCCTACAGATATACTGCACATTTAGCTGATGTGCATGGCCATTGCAGGGAATCATGAGGCGTCTAATTTGCAATACAGTGTGAGTTACAGAAACAGTTCATAGCCATGACTGTGTTCAGATACAATACATATATACTGTGGAATGTGACCTACGTCACTGAGGTTTATACACACTAAACCATGATGTGGAATGTGTGACACAGGTCACTGAAGTGTATACAGATGACACCCCTGCACATCTGCAACCATAGTGCTGCTGCCTGGCAACAATGGCCAGACATGGCGAACTCGTCGGTACACCATGTCCCACATGACATCTGTTTACCACACACACACACACACACACACACACACACACACACACACACACACACACACACACACACGAGGAGCAAGGATGACATTGATGTCTGTCACCAGCAAGGGGAATGTACTGTATCTGTGGGCTGATGTGGATACTGTACAGGTGACTGCTGTCATATCGTGACACACTCAAGATGTTCAACACACCTTATGTGCTGGATTGATGTCACACCTACACAAGATGTGCACAGGCCTGTAGGATGTCTAGTGTTCCACATCTGCAATATAACCATTATACAAAGGCTATAGTTGGACCATGTGTAACCATTGTACGACAGGGTGTACACACAAGCACATCACATCTACTGTGTGTGTTGCTGCATGTCTCTGGCCATCCTCCATGGCCATGTGTGTACATGTGTTGGCCAAATTATTGTGACGGGCATCTATTTCACATGTCTGTGTTGTCCCATATGACATACACCCATTGATGTCATATGCTCCACTGACGACAGAGTTATGCAGACAAAAGGTGGTATGTTTGGTATGTGGGATATGTTTTTCAGGATAGTTAGGCAGTGTTGCAGCCAGGCCACTAGATGTCATGGACATGTCAAGATAGCACATCACATTGTGTGACATTCACAGCAGGACTATGATCCACACCAGTGAATCCTGTAGGCTGCCATACTCCAGCTCACTGTGTAGTACTGTTTGTATTCCCCACATGTGTAGTTCTGATCTGTAGTACATGTTCCTACAGTGAACAGCACTTCCACCATTGTATGCACAGCTGTCCACACATCTGTCAATAACAGTTTGTGAGGATTCATGTCCGTGATTCACATAGTTTGCAAGTGCTGCACATGGGTAGCCATTGCGATGCATTGCAGGTCCGACCTGTATATTGTGACAGGACCATACATTATATGTACATGTGGTAAATGGCCACATGGCAGATAGAGCTGTGCATTAAGATGCCTGATAAATAATAACAGTCTCACCTGCAATGGGCTGCTGTCACATCGGAATGCCAGAGGTACCTAAATAGGAGTAACACAGCAGTATGAGCATTATCTACGCCTGTATGATAGCTACAGGGTGCAATGTGCATGTTAACAAATACACTAGTACATTAGACTATACTATGGTGTATGCACATGTGTGCATACACGGAGTAGCATATTATGATATGCGGCATGTGTGTTTACATGCCTTGCATATGATGTTACATTACATATTGTACAGTGACACGTAACTATATGGAATATAGTTATTATAGGTGCAGTAGTGACTTACCAAGCAACTCCAGGCTTGGTGGTTGAGAGACACCCACCTCCACAATATCGGCTAAGGCTTGTGGATGTTGTTCTGCAGGTGTCCCCAGGTTGGCCAGTAGCTCCTCAGTATGTGTACGTGGGGGCTGGGTTGGTGGTCCGCCACCTGTTGCACCTTGCTCCCTGGAGATTGCATTTTCACGCTGTTTCGCCCATCTAATGAGGTCTGTACAGTGTCTGTGCACCTGCTGGTATGTGCGGTTGTGGTCATCCACATCATTAATCCTCCTGCAAAGTTCCATCCGCAAGGCATCCTGCTGCTGTGCATCCTGTGGCACATGGCTGAACAGGATATCATGATTGTCATTTAGGTATGGGATGAAGGCCTCATCCTCCAAGTGGGTATAAGGGGTAGCCTTGCATGTGGCATACCTGGAAGACATAATGATGGAGACAGGTCACAGTAACTCATGGAGACATACAGAGCTACAGCTGAACATACATGTGTATTGCATTTATTACAATTAAATAGTTGTCTTTGCAAATCTACATGACACTGACACCACTGACATGTTTGTGTCACACACATGTGACACTCAATGGTGAGTGGATATTATCACCATATATGTGTGTGTGTTACCTGATTACCTTGCTCATACCCCATGTGGATGCTGTCTTGATGTGGGCATGTCTGTTTGCCTGTACTGGTGTTCCTACCTATCAGCACATGGCTGCATGTGTCCACATTAATGCAGTCGACCTTGATGTTGTGTATATATCACATAAAAAGACTTAACAGAAATGTCCTGTGACTTTACAGACTTGCTCATGGAAGGTTTTACATGTATGTGTTCTGCCATATAATCTACATGGCACTGTACAGCAATTCAACATCCTGCCATGTATCACCTGTGTTGCACATGTGATACACATGGGACACTGGCTAGCCAGATGGTATTTGCAGGGATGGATATCAACTATAGAATGTACAATCAAAATCAACTAGTAGGCTATATGCCCTGGGCCATGTATGAATCTAGAATGAAAGGTTACCTAGCTGTAGCTGACAGGTGGGTCTCTTGGCCAGGTGGAGCAGTGCCACATAACTGATCCACAGGGTTAATGATACATTTGCCATGCGATCATCACACCATGTCTGAGAGGGGGGGAGGATGTGCAGCTTTGCTGGACAGGAATGTATAGTATGGCAGGACTATGTAAAGTGTATGAGACAAGGATCTTTCGAGCATGTGATGATCCTAGTACTAGGAAGGTGGATGTCCATGAAGTATGTGTTTGAGATCAGGATGTGTACGTGTAGCATGTCCAACATCACTGGGTTGGACACGGATTTATTCAGGATATGCATCATGCTACATAGTGGAGATGGGGAATGGGAAGGCTGGTGTAGGCCATCTGAACATGGCCAATACCCCTTAAAGAAAATATGTGGTCTGATATGGGTCACTTGAGTATTGTGTATGGCTGGGCAATGATCTCTATATTCATGGATGGCACCCTGTCATGATTAGGGTTGCCACATATGACTACCTGACAGGTGTGGTGACATAACTATCACAGGAAAGACAACTACCCAGCTGCATCCCTTACACACAGTGCCCGTTATGTTGACCGCTGCCTAGGTGGTAGTTCATGAGTACAGGGTTATTAACATAGGGGTGACAATGCAATATGTAGCTGTCAGATTGTGGCCATATGTCACACACCTCACCCACAAAGCCCCTTCTGTATGTTGTCCACAACACTCTGAGTCGGCAATTGTCCCTAGGTCATAGTCATTCGCATACTTCAATAGGCAGATGCCTTCTGTTGGTCTGTGTGGTTTGGACTACAATGAGGGAGTACAATTAATTACCCTGTCTTACTGTAGCTGGCACTGGTAGATGTGCATGTATTATTCAGACACCTTCTGTAGTGTTGGTTCTGCCAGCAGTCCCATTGCAAAGCACTCCTGTGACATAGGAATGTACATCTAGTATGCGGAGTGTAGGTGGAACACGGTATGAGTGATTATGTCATATGACCTGGAAAGGTTATGATATGCAGTGTGAAATCAACCTTACTGTCATCTACATCTGTACTGCAGACATCAAATAATTTGATCAAGGTTCCTGGTCTTTCAGACCAGACTCAGCAGGGTAGTAGTGCAGTACTTCCCATTATCAGTGGTGTCTCCCACTTTGTGGGTTGTGATACCTGTTGGTGTGCACAATTCAGTGTGTACACGGTCTGACATGAAGCTATGTTTTACATGATGTGTATATGGAGAGTAACTTATCTTGCCATATGTGTATGATACAACCTGGGATTTGGACAGGTCCTATGCAGCCTGAGTGCAGCTTGTACCTCCATAGTTGTGGGTACAGGGGCTCTGTAGTGTACATGGATATATGATTGTGTACCTGTTGGGGGGCAGTGTGTTTATGTTATCCAAGACCCTATCTGGGTTGCTTATTCATGCTCAGCACTTGTTCAGAACCTTTAAGCACTACTTAAGCTACTAATTACTATAGCACTCAATCTTCCTCATTACCTAGAGGTAAACAGGTTTGTACATACTTTTCTCACTTACTTAGAGTGAAATAGCTCTTGTACTCACTTTCCTCACTTATCTAGGTGAAATTAGTTTTATATTCAGGCATGTCCAAGGGTCAGCTGCCAGTGTTCTCTCCTGTCTATCTGATGAATCTGGACATCTTGAGGCAATGTAGACATTGCCTTATGTACACAGACAACCCTCTCCGCCTACCACCCAAAACTACAACCTGTGAGAGATGCACTTATCTAGCCAAACTGGAAGTAAAGCTCTCTCCAACCAAGACTGATCCTGGCAGTCATGTGCGGAAGGTAAACATTCGCACCACACCAAACATCACATAGTCTCATTGAATCTACCCCACCATTAACTGGGAAAACTATTTGTGTACCAACTCATTAGCTCAACGCTTTCTGGAATTCATAAACACCAATGCCCTGGATCAACTTATCCACACACACACCAGGGGCAACAATATCCTAGACCTAGGCATTACCAACATGAGTGACTGGTGTTCCACACCTGAAGTCAACTCTTCGTTGGTCCGATCCAACCATAAGCTGAACACCCTTGATATCCACATCCCACTCCCACCCCCCATTAAGGGAACCACAGTATAATATGTCTACAAAGCCAACTTCATGCTTCTTAAGACAGATGTGGTGAACCTCATGACACCCATGCAGATGAACAATATAGTTACAACTGCTGAATCCTACACAAATGCACTCTATAAGCACTTACACGAGTGCATGGATCATGCTATCCCAAACAGAACCAAGACACTATACTCCTAATTAAGGAAGCCAATGGTGGTCCCCTGCCATAAACAAACTGTACAACAGAAGGAAGACACTGTTGTAAAAGAGAGTACAATCCCATGCATGGAGGAGCTCCCTGGCCAGCCTCAGTAAGAAGGTAAAGGCACAAACATTACAGAACCAACTGATATTGCCAACATTCTTGCAGATAGGTTCAGTGCTACCTTTCACCCCTCTCACCCCCTAAAGGGCCCATATCTATACAGGAAGAGTGCAGATTCCCTGTAATCACAACTACGCAGGTAAAAGCTGCACACTCTAAAGCCATTATCACAGTATCCATGGGACTGGACAACATCCTAGGCTGCGTTTTACATGAACTTCAGAACGTACTGGCTCCCCACCTATGCACCATGTTCAATAATAGCCTCTCTTCTGGCTTTGTGCCCCCTGAATGGTGTACAGCAACAGTTATCCCACTCCACAAAGGTGGCACCACAATGGACCATGGGACCTATTGCCATATAGGCCTGACTAGTCTGGTCTGCAAGGCTATGGAGCACATCATCATGGATCTCAGTCACAGAGACATTGGGTACCTGCAAACCTTTGACCCCTCCCAATTTGGCTTTGTTAAGGGTAGACCATGCCTCCTAAACCTGGTGGACTTCATAGAGACAGTTGCTAAGGCATTAGATGAGGGAAAGGAGGTCTACACAGCCTACCTTGATATCTCAAAGTCTTTCAACACCATTCCCCATTCTGGTATTATCAACGTACCCATCCACCAGAACATTAACCCCTACATCATGTGATGGTTTGCAAAGTGGCTCATGGACAGAACCCACACAGTGGGAGTTGCATACCCTAGGTCTGACTGTATACCAGTTACAAGTGGCGTCCCCCAGGGCTCAGTCCTAGGAACCCTCATGTTTGGTATACACTTCTCTGATGTACAGGCAAGCACAGGAAGGCTTTGGCTGAAAGGTTTGCAGATGACTGCAAACTAGGGGCCATAATTGTTTCCCCAGATGATACAGAGACCCTCCGGAAGGGTTGCACTGAGACGGATACCTGGTGTCAATATCATGGCCTCAAGCTGAATGCCAAAAAGTGCATAGTCATCCCCTTTGGATATAACTAATTACACGTGGACTACCACATAGGTGCTAGTCCCCTACATACACAAAATATAAGAAGGGATCTGGGAACCCCAGTAAATAGCAATCTCTCCTTCGATACCCATAATGACAAAATGGTTAGAATATCCTTCTACGTGGCCCCCCCAATCTCTAATGGGTTCACATCCAGAACAAAGGAGGCCATTGTGCCTGTCTACTCATGACTTATTAGACCCATTAAAGGATACAACACCCCATTTGGAATGTACCTTACAAGACAACTGCAACAGTTTGGAGGACCACAACAGTACCACACCAAGAGGATTACTGACCACAGACAAATGACCTATGCAGCAAAATCTAAGAAACTCCAGCTGTACTCGGTTGCATATCGCATACTCACATGTGATCTCTGCTTGACATACAAGGCCCATGTCCAACCCAGTATTGCTGGATATGCTCCACCTAAACAGAAGCCCCTGAGAGCCACATGCTGTAGGGATATACACCTAACCACAACGATGACTAGGACGTGTTGGATGGATAGATTCTTGACCTGGAGACTCGCCATGCTTTGGAACATGATTCCAATGTACATCAGGCAGGGCCCCTCACTAGCACTCTTCAAGAGAAACCTTGATGGGTAGATGGGAGATAGACATGTAGCCCGGGGATCACTGCAGTGGCTCTGCTGGGCAGAAGCACAGGGAACTAATGGCTCTGCCATTCAGAGGCACAGGGAACTAACCTAAGGGGGTGGCGGAAGCCAGCACACTCTAGCTAGGCTTATAAATACCCTTGGGCAGACAGCCTAGTACCTACCTTTGCACTTATTACATGTCTTATGTGCATGGATAGTTAACTAGCTCTTCCATTTTACTTTGCTATCATGCTGATAAACTGTCGGGTGACTACAAGTCATATGCATCCTGTTATTGTGTATTGTAAATGCCAATAGACATAACTAATGTTTGCCTAACATAACAGTAATGCTATCTAACTTGTAATACATATCTGCCTACAATACTGTACATTACACAGTTATTGGCACAATATCCCACAATGCAAATCATAATTGCACAGTGGGCCAACCTTTGACATGTTATTCTCAGTAATACACCCATACATATGCCTACTGTTACAATATATCAACATATATTATCCCCTGTTATAGCTCATACTTGTTGGACCAGCCCTGCCACTGACAGTGGCTGGTGAGGAATATTTGGGTTCAAAGCCCTTAAATAGCATCCCTTGTGGTGTATGCGGTGTTTGCCATGTGACCTACAGCAGTACACACATAAATACTACAAGCGTTAGTATGCTCAACAATACATCACTACAAGATAACTGTTTCCACTATATGCATTGGGTACACTTTAAATATTACAGAACAGGTACTACATATATAGACATACAGAGTGTTCTACATACCTTATTAGTAACCCGAGGTGTCGTTGACTGTTAATTCAATCCTTTTCAGTTTGTGTTTCAATCTTCTTTGTAACATTCTGCTGGTATGTGCAGATGGTTTGAATGTGTGATAAGCCATCATTTTATAGTTAAATATCGGTAACATGTGCTATCCTGACCACCAATTGGTGTTCCAAAGTAGTTAATTAGATGCACATCAGTTGTGCAGCTACTCCATTAGCCAATACCATGGCAACAGTGGTGTATAATTGAGTACTCCTCTTGGGCATTGTCCGTTAGCCTTACTTTCGAGGAAGACGGCCTGGATTTGTTGTTTGTGATGTATTTAAACAGCTATACGGAGACAGACAGAGATATATTAGCTTCATGATTCCCGTGGATTGTGTGTAATGGCTAGAAGATGTTGTTCTACATGTGAGTACAGCTGTTATACTTCAAAACATTGCTACTTATGCAGCATTTGCTTGTACCTGATACTTTTGCAGATGTTTCAGTCTGGCAAGGATGTTTGGGCAGCTCAAGGCTGTATGGCTATGCATGAAGTGTTAGGTGGTTTACAGTGTGCTCACCAGACATCCTTGGTTTGGTGTACATGTGTATCATACTGTGCTGTTAATCAGTAATTGGTAACACTTCCTGGTGTACACACAACCCTCTGAAATGGGATTAGTGCAAACAAACCCTGTAACATCAGCAGCTGTTCCATTGTATAACAGCAACTATTTCACATAGGGCCATGTTAGTGTGTCTCTGACAAGGTATGTTAAGGCTTCTGCAGATGTCTTACAGTGAGTGAATGATTTGTGATATTATTACAGATTGTATTGTAATTTGTTTGGCCGTGGGGGTGATGTTGGTGGGTGTACATAGCAGATGTAGGTGTGTAGGAACTGCTTTTATACATAATCAATATGTGCGTGAGGGTTCCTTCCCTATTTGAACACCTATCCTTTAGTGGACTAATACTATGGTAATTGCAGGCTGATTCATTAAGGCACTGTTAATTGGTTCCTGTATAGCATGCAGGTGATGTTAGTCCTTGAATCCTTTCGGCAATACATCGGAATGTAATAAAGTGTTGCTACATGAAAGCTGTGTATTTCTGTCATAGGTATTTGCAGTCATTGGAGTTGTGTTGGTGACTGACCCTCTTTGTCTAGGGTTGCCACCTTTTCAAATTGCCATAGTGGGACATTTTTGGGACACACATCAGATTTTACAGGCCTACACAAATCCATGGTCAGTTCAAGGGATAGAACTTTCCTTTTTTGCCTAAATATAAGCTTATTCTTGTAGCAGTTTAGTTGCTTATCCTGTTTCTTGTAACATGCAGGTATTTTAGATACAGAAAGAACTATTGTATGCAACTTTTACATTACATATGGGACATAATTATGTCCCACAATCTCGGGACATTTGCCACGTTTAGTATTTTTGGTCAGGACACAACCGCCCAAAGAGGGACTGTCCCTCGCAAAGTGGGACAGGTGGTAACCCTATCATTGGCTCATGTCCATAGCACATATTTGTAATAGTGTATAGGCATATACTATCCATATCCTTTGTTCATAAAGTTTGGTCGTGGCAGAATGTGTTGGTCCATGTTATACTCATATATGAACACTTCAACCACTGTATACGGGATACCAATGGAATCCCGAAACCACACAATTCCGATGCCCACAGTACTGGGCCCAGACTTCCATACCCCACATTACCAACAGCGACAGTAACTCACAAAAGAAACACAAACATGGAACACACACACGCACACACAGACACACTGCTACCCACCACATCCAAACAAACCATCCTACACTACGTATGAGCAGGTGGGCAAGCCCCCCTACACCCCCCCCATGTGGATGTCTGCGCCACCCATGCCCCCTACTTTAATATTCTACCTCCTAGATCACACAAACAGATGCACAAAGCAAACTCGCACCCAAACATTACAGTCCCTCAGGAACACACATCACACTCAGAACACACACTTACACACACTACAGCCCTCAGAAACACACGTACACACAGTAACCTACCTGAACCGCAACACCAGAAGCACTGACTAAATGACCCTTAACATCGGGATTTTAAACCTCACTCTTCTCGTGTTTCGGTACTGTGGTCTTTTGGACTTTAAGCCTCGTGATTATGCGTGTCGGTATGTCAAGCAGTCGGTATTTGGTAGGTATCCCATTTACATGTACCTCCATGGTTATGTAGATGTTGTTAACCTATCTATATATCTACATATATATGTATATCCCCATATATCGACATATATCTCTCTCTCTTCCTCTCTCTCTCTCTCTCTATATATATATATATATATATATATATATGTTGATTTATATAGATCTATATATATATATATATATATATATATATATATATATATATATATATATATATATAGCATGCACCTTTCATTGGGTACATGCTGGTTTGTCCTATTTCTACACATTCCTACCTTTTGTGTTTTAACCTGTCGGTATACACAACTGTCATCTCAGGTAGCTTAGTGTTAGGTTATTGTGAAGACTGTGTACATGGTTGCATGTTCTAATCCTGGTAGTGGTAATTTTACCTCTCAGAGCAGGCACTGGAAGTGCAAGGGTGATTAATGCACATTTCAGCAGTTGTGTGTTCCAAATGTTTTTTATTCTGTGGAATACTACCTATATATATGCAAGCTGTGGTTAAGATATACTATATAACATGTAAATCCATCTCTGACTTTATTGGGATTTGAACCACGAATGCACAGATATTATGCAAATGCTGTAGCCATTACACTATTGACATTGACATTCCTTCTGCCTATTTCCTATGTCCATGAATCCTATGTGTAAGCTTGGCTACACAACAGGCGGAGCCACCCACACCCAGTGAGCTTCTCGAAATACCGACATAACACATGAATTGAGAGACTATACATTAACATCCTTACTACATTTGACATAGCCACTCACTGACACAGTTCAGGGGAAACCTTGATGTGTGACTGGCCAACAGTATATACACCCCTGGGATCATGTGTCCCAGACACATACAGTCAGGGTGTGGGGGAGCTACTCCAGTTTTATAGCTGCAAGACCTGTTGGGGAAATTGAATGCTGTTGGGTTGTCATGTTAACATGCCCTTTTGAGATCACTATGTGCCCCTATCACCATACAGCACACCAGTCTTCAACAGCTTCCAGCAACTCTGCCTGGAATCACTTCATAGGCTATGCTTGACCGAGGCTCAGTTACTTCATCAATGGTGCAGGAAAAGCCACTACACTGTTTCAGGCTTTGCATTGTTTACCAGTAGGTTACCTACAGGAAAGATGGGACACAAGCACAGATGGGTTACATGCCTGCAACAATGCCATACCAACTTGCATGTGTCAGCCTAAGGCTTTGGAATGCTGGCCAAGGCTATTAGAGCACCCATAGTGCCATTTTTAGGCAGGTCTCAGAGGTGGATCTCACCTCCATGAACTGCACAATAGTGGAAACAATGAGGGTTAGGTGACTCAACACCAGGGGTAGTACTCACAACATGCATGCACTCACAGCACCCCTCAG
Source organism: Protopterus annectens (assembly GCF_019279795.1). NCBI lineage: Eukaryota > Metazoa > Chordata > Ceratodontiformes > Protopteridae > Protopterus > Protopterus annectens. Next base: position 1,187,234,270 of record NC_056732.1, on the reverse strand, counting down.
TATGGACAACATCTACATCTGTTCTGTGACTGGGACCTGTATGAGGCTCCTGTGAGCACACCAGCACTACCAGACTACAACCCATAGCACACATTTCAGCCACTGTACATGGACTGGCACAGACATGGAGGGGGTGTATCCATATTCATCGGGGATACCTACATCTCCAAGTTAGTGGGGCAGCATGATACCTCTGTGATCATCCATCTGCAGCTAACATCAGCCACTACAACTATCTGGAGATGGTGGTAAACATGGCAGTCCTACCAGACACCCTGTTATTGATCAATGTCATCTACCCTACACTTAACTGGATAACCTACTCGAGTATGCACTTCCAGGCCCAGCACTTCCTCAGATTAATCACCTCATATGGCCTGTATCAGTTGGTAGATGGACTAACGAGAGGGGAAAACATACTAGAAGTGATAATTACTGACGTGCAACAGGCACACTACAGCAGAGGTAAACCAGTCACTGTTTAGATCTGACCATGAACTATTCAGTGATGATTCCTACTCCCAACCATCTCCCCCACACAAGGAACACACAGTGAATACCTTTCCTACAGCTAAATCCACAGTACTAATGACAGAGGTGGGAGGGTTCACAGCCACCACGCTCAGGGATGACACTGCTCAAGATACAGACGGAATTACAAATTCACTCTATAAGCACCTTCAAAGATGTATGGGTCATGCCATCAATGGTAAACCAGGACTAGCTACTCCTGCACAAGGACACCAGTCTGCTGAACCCCTGCATTATACAGGCTATACAACAGAAGTAGTACAGTAGTCCAGAACAACAGCAAATCCCAAGACATGCAGACATCCGTGACCAGTATTAGCAAGATACTTATGTTACTCATGTAATCATCCAAGGCTGACATCCACAGGTAAATAGGCATGTATTTGGAATATGACCACAACGGCTTCTTTGGCTATGTTAAGGATGTAAGCAGTAACACACAGATTTGCACTGTGCTGTTGCAATATTACACTGAATATATTGACCCTACTGATATCACCAACACACTTGATGATACATTCGGAGCAAGCTTCACCCCCTACTGGGTCCACAACAATACCCAAAACGTACAGTATCCCAGACATCTGTGACATACAGGTGGTAATGGCCCATTCAAACTGCATGGCAGAGTGTCAATGGAGGCAGATGGTGTCCCAGACTGCATCCTGCAGACACTACAAGACAAGGTGGGCCCCGCCTAATTTAGCAATTCACCATCAGCCTCTACATAGGCTACATGGCCATTCACTGGCACATGGCAACAGCTATTACACTCAACCAAGGTGGTGACACAACTGACTATAGTAACTACCACCCTATAGGCCTGAGTAGCCTGATCTGCACGGCTATGGAGCGCATCCTCATAGCACTCATGAGCATAGACAATGGTAACCTACAGACACTTGACCCAACCCAGGTCATTTTGATTGAGTGCAGATCATACCTACTGAACCAGTTTGACATCTTACAGCCACCTAGACTTTACATGTGGGGTGTGGTAGTTCACACATACCACCTGGACCTCGCCAAGGGTTTTGACACTATTCCCCACTCAGGTTTTATTTTGACACTCACCAGCCAGTACGGATCCCTATCACAACACCGACACGCCACAAACCCGACACTCAAAACAACGACACCAAAACACCGAAAACGCACAAAACCGACAACTCAGAAAACCGAACACCATAACACCGACACCCAAAACACCGACACACAAAACGTAAACTACACATCACACACAACTATACATGCACTAACCCTAACCCAAACCCTAAGGTCCGACACTACTGCACACTTACCCTACCCGCACCCTAACTCACTTAACCCGCCACTACACCTAAAGTCCATCACTATCGCACACCTACCTTACCCGCACTCTAAGTCCGACACTACCACACACTCACCTTTCCTGCACCCTAACCCTAAATCCCACACTGTCTCACACTTACCTGTCTGCTCCCTAACGCTAAATCCCTCACTATCACACACTTACCTGTCTGCTCCCTAACACTAAATCCCTCACTATCGCACACTTACAGACTCACGCTCACACGTTGCCCATGTCGGTGTTTCAGCTGCCGGGATTTCACCTTGTCGATCATCTGTCTCGTCGGTTTTCTCGAGTCGGTCTTCTTAGCGTCGATGTTTCAGTGTGTCGATGAAGTGAAGGGGACCCACCAGTACATACACCCATACATCACAGGTTAATTTCCAAACAGGCTTACACACAGAACCCACATGGTAAGCCTAGCAGCCTCCAGGTCCAACTCTTGACCAGCCACAACTGGTGTCCTACAGGACTCAGTCCTGGGACCCCTACTGTTTGCCATATACTTCTCAGAGGTATGGGCTAAACAGGTGGACTACAGCAGGCCATGTTTGGCAATTACTGCAGACTGGGAGCCATAACTGACAGTCCAGCTGTCAGTGACATCCTGCAAGGGGCCTCACATAGACCAACATAGGGTGTCAGAGTGATGGCTTCCAGGTAAAGGGCACATACTGCATGGTCATTCCATTTTGGGAAACTACACACACACATATTAACACATGAGTGGCAGACAGTATAATTCAGGTGACGTGGTGGGGACTACATTACATAGTGATCTCTCCTTTGACAGTCATATGTGCGAAGTTGTTAGGACATCCATCTATGTAGGCCATCTGATTACTTAAGGGTTCACATCTAAACAAACTTAGGTTATTGTGCCGTTTTACTCATCAGTCATCAATTGCATCATTGAGTATGATAACCCATTTTGGATGTACCTCAGAAGACACATCCGACAGCTGGAAGGGCCACGAACATACCTCGCATAGAGGAATAATGTCCTCAGACATGTGTCCTATGCTGCCAGACTGCATAAACTCATGCATTACTCAGTGGCATCTCGTTTACTCAGGGATGATATTTGCTGGCCAACAAAGCCATGTCCAAGTCAGGCTTAATGGATATGCTCCATGTATGGGCATCCATGTCACAGTGAGCCACACACTGTAATGAGCTACACCTTGCCACAATCATAACTGGAAGATGCTGGAGTGACAGATTCCTGTTACGGGTACTCCCCATTATTTGGAACTACATCCCTGATTACATTATATGAAATCCCTTACTAACACTCCAGGGAATCCTTGCAGAGTGGGTGGGGAACAATGGATAAACATTCCAGGGATCCCACAATTGGCTCTGATCCACAGAGGGACAGTTAGTTAATCAATGGGGTGGCAACAGCAGACACTTTTTGGCTATGCTTATGACTGGCTTCAGGCAGTTAGGCATGTACCTACCTATGTATCTATGAACCTATATATACAGTATAGACACATGCTGATAGCTTATTTTACTGTTCAGGTATTGACTTACCTTGTGCTAATGGCAGTTGTGTGTACAGTAGTTGAGGGCCGCCTATGTAGGATGCAAACATTAGACCACCTATACATGACAATTTACAGGTGGTTGTGTGTGTGTGCCATCCATGTTTGCTGTGTGTGCAGGTGGAGAAGGGTGTCAGTCCATAAGTGCCTACACTGTCAGTGTGTGCGCTATACTTTCCTACTTTGCCAAGGCATGGGCATACTGGGCACGCCTCCGGATGCCTACTGGGGCTGGCACAGGGTGTTTATGGTCTGAGTCCCTCTGAGCCTGTGGGACCCTTGGCAATGGTGGTGGGCTGTGAGGGCCTTCACCATTCTGTCCCTGCTGCAGTTTTTTCCGCAGGATCATATTGTGTAGCATGGCACATACTATGAAGATGTGGGCACATGTGCCTGGAGAGTACTGCAAGGCTCCACCAGATATGTCCAAGCAACAGAACTGTGATTTTAGCATCCCAAACACGTACTCTATGATGATTCTGGTTTCTGCGTGTGCCTCATTATGGTGTTCTTGCATGGCTGTGTGTGCATTTCTGATGTGAGTCATCATCCACGGTTCCAGTGCATAGCCAGCATCCCCCACCAGGTGGCCATATGGGATGTCCCCCCTGGCAAATACCTGATACAGCTGTGAGGCATGCCAGATGTGGGATTTGTGATAGCTGCCAGGGTTGCAAGCACACACATCCATGATAATGCCCTGGGCATTGCACACAACCTGGCAGTTGATGGAGGGGTATCACTGGGTGGTGTCTTGATGTGTATGTGCATGCAGTCTATTGCACCCAGTACATCCAGGTAGTCTGACATACGGTGGAAGAGATGCATATTGCTGGCCAACTCTTCCTGCATTTGGGGGAAGTATATGTGCTCATTGACATGTGGTAACATGGCATCCAGGAACTGGTGGAGTACCCTGGATGCTGATGTCTGTGAGATCCCCATGATATCCCCAGATGGCCTTTGAAAGGTACCTGTGGCTAGTATTCTCAAGCAGCTTACACAAACCTTCATTTCCACTGGGATGGGTTCCCCTCTGTTATTTCTGGCTCTGAGGTGTGGCTGGCACAGCTCAACAAGTTGCTGTATGGTGTCCCTGTCCACCCTGTAATGCTCTATTACCTCCAGATCATGTAGGCCCTGGTAGGTTACCCTGGGTCTGAACATTCTTCTCCTCCTCTGGTGCCTGAGATCGTTGTCAGCATCACCCTCCACACCACTGTCAGTCTCCAACACATGCTGGTGAATCAAAGCTATGGCAGTAGTCTTGTTAGCTGTTGTCAATGGCCCACTGTGAGTTCCTAGGTGTTAATTACTCATTTGTACTCCAATTACCATGCTGCACCATTTCCTTATTGTCTTCCCATATCCTTCCTATTTCAGCTATGGTGCCTGCCGTGCACAGCCATTTACCGGGTTTCGAGCTCATTTTCATCCACATTCACATGCACTTTAGGTTACCTTGTGTGCTCCCAGCTAAGCAAACCTATGGCTACTTCCACACCCCTATCCTGCGGCTTTGCTTAGCAACAGGCAACCCGGATTATCAATGCTCCAATGTGCTTACAGCTACGGTGGCACACCCCTCTCTTGATGTCATGTTTACCTCCAGGCCACACCTCGGTGTTGTATCACTATGCTGCCTGGTACATCCTTACACCAGCGGGGATTTTGCGATTCAGTATTACTTGGCTCATTTGCATGGCATTGACTACTAATTCCTAGTTACTGCGAAGAACACTGTCACAGACCCTTAGTAACCCTTGTGCTATGGTTGTGGTGTAGCATGCGTGCCATTGACTATTATATGGAATTCATGAATTGTGTTACATTGCTTTTTTATGACATCTAAATATAGTTTCATTGTGATCCCATTTGCGCATCGATGCACTGCAAATTTAATTTGCGTTAGTGTGGCCATGACATTAAATGTTATTTTTTTATGTGTTGTGCATGTTTTTTATGCCATTGGCTATACATTTAGCCATTGGCATATATTAACATTATAATACAGAAGTTTGGTCCACTTTCATGGCTCCGATTTTATGTTTGAAAAAATGTAAACCTTTTTTTTCGTTTACATTTCTGCATGCTTACGCTATGCCTGCACCAGTTCATGAATCGCTATATACCTTCATTTGCATGCTACACTTCTGCCCATGGGGTAATTAGCATACATATGCCAGGAGCTGTGCAGCTCTGGCGTACGCTGGTAGTGCACATTGAAACAGCTTGTACCTGAATCGCTCAGTGGCCATATTTGGCGTTAGATCGCTGACGCTACTACTGCACCTGGCTCAAGCTTCATGAATCCCGGGGATTGTAAATTTGGTGATGAAGTTTATTCAGTAGATGTATGAGATAATTTTGTATTTGACTGATAGCTTTATGAAAATGATAAGGTATATTTGGTAAATGTCTTTACAACAACCTTTTACTTGACAGGCAAATTAGGAAGTGATATCTGAATGATTTTTTTTTTACTGATTACCATTTATCTTTATTATCTTTGAAACTGATTACAAATTAAAAAAAAATAGAATACTGTGATAAAGAATTAGTGAAAGAGTTCCAGTTTAAAGATTTTAAATCTGATCAGTTTTAGTGATGCAAAATTTGAGAACTACAAACAGTTATTAATAAGCTAAGTTTGATAGAACTGACTCCGGTAGGTGGAATATGTAACAAAGCCATTATTTTTAATTTAGCCAATAGGGTGGTCCATAGCTTTTTGAAATATTTACAGTACCATATATTGTGAACTAGATCAGCTTTATCCTATGCAAGACTGTGAATGGCTGGGCTAGTATTTGGCCATTGTAGAAGGGAATTATTAAATATCATCAAATGAGTATAAAATATTTTATTTAATGTAATAACTGTAACACTCAACTGAAATATTTTGAATAAAGTATCTGAGATACACACATGCATTTTGGACCAATAGGAAGAAATTAAATATTTATTCTGAAATGCATAGTTTATAATCAGTTTGTACGTATTAAAAACAGCTTTTTTGGAGCAAAGAGAAGACCAAAGTTCATTGTGAAAAGTGAGATTGCTTTCTAGATGGGTGTTATTTGGCCATAAAGGTGGAGGAATGTTTATAATTTGATTAATAATTAGTAAGTAACCTTTGGAGAGGTTAAGATTAAAGGACAACAATGGGATTCTATTATTAAATGCTCAAGTTCTATGTTCTTTTTCTCCCTATTTATTATTCCTGCTATGAAGCTGAATACAGATAATGATAGATGCATTCAATAAATGGATACTATTACACATGCATTTATGGAGAGATGGTATGATGTAAAACTATTTCGTAATATAAAGGAAGAAGTTACAACTATGAGAAATGTAGAATTTCCACCTTATTTTAGTGATCAAAATTCTACTAATAATAGTGCTAGAGAAAGTGTAAATGGTAATGTACTTCGATATCCTACTACATATAGCAGATGTAGTGATGGTGTGAAAAACATAATTTTTAGAAATTGGAGTATTTTGAGAAGTGCCCCAGAACTATTAAATATTATTCTGAAAAACCTAGGTTTTCTTATCGTAACTGTGTGAATTTAAAACAAATATGTTACAAGGATATTAAATGTGGCGATAATAATCTACCAATCCCGAAAAAAAGGAACTTTTCCTTGTTTTAATTGTAGCTATTGTTCATCTATTAATAGTAAGAGCAACTTTATACATTCTGTTACTGGGAAACATTATACTTTAAAATGTTCTGCCACATGTAATACCTCCAATGTAGTATATTTGGCAATGTGCCAAATTTGTTCTTGTTTTTATGTAGGTAAATCTGTTAGATGTCTTAGGGACAGAATAATAGAGCATAAATTTGACATAGGAAGGAATAATTTAACAAACTCATTGGCACAACATATTAATGAGAATGACTCGAGTCACATTTTTACATTCAGAGTGTTGACTGTTCAAAAGAATATCAGGGGAGGTGACATGAACAATAAACTTGAATTAAAAGAATATGAGTGGATTTTATTATTACAAGCTGATAATTTTCCTTGTATTCATAAAATTGTTACATTAAAACCAATTTTAAAAGACAGGATGCTTCATTTAAAGTAGCTCTTAGTTACAGAGCATTTAGTACAAGTAAATATGTGAAAGTGACGTTTTAAACATAAAGTTTCCCTAATAATACTTATGTGTGTGTGTGTGTGTGTGTGTATATATATATATATATATATATATATATATATATATATATATATATATATATTGTATATTTTATATATTGCAGAGTTCTATGTGTGCTTTATTGCATTTTAAAGATCTAATTGATGTGTTCTTCTTGGTTGTCCTTTATTGAATAATTGATACAAACTTGTATTTAAATGTTTATGTGAATCATTGTTTTATCTTGCACTGAAGAAGGGTTGTTGAACCTGAAAGCTTAGTATGTTGTTTCAGTCATTTTGTTAATGAATAAACAATAACACAGCATTTAAAATATTTTAAATTTACTGTTTCTGTCCACTAAAACATTATCTTACTGTACTGTTGTGGTTTCACTTTCAAAAAACTTTTATCCCACCCTTGCTGCAGTCTCCAATTCATTGATGTCATCAAGGCCGCTGAATACAGGTAGTTTTTTTGCCAGTTGCCTCCCCAAACTGACATCACCATGACTATGCTAAAAACCCACCCATGCTGTGATGTCACAGCTCCCTGATCCTTCCCCTACTCATACAGAAAGTAAAGGATAGAACAAGAAAACAGTACATGAGTCAAATCTCCTGCTTTGAGCTGTCAATCACACAGGTAAGAGCACAAATTACCCTTAGCACTTTGACAACTAGGGAAGTTAGGTGGGAAGGGGTATGGGAGATGAGTCAAAGTAGTACAATTCAGGCTTCAGAAAAAAAATGCAATTTAGCCATTCTAATAAGAAGCAGCAGTAAAAAAACACTTTGAAAGTCTGTTCTGTGGCATTTGCACTGTTTTTGTTTTAAGTAGTCATTGAATGGCATGAAATGTTACTTAAAATTAACTGACTTAAAGACAGCAGTGTATGCATGTAAACTCAATGCAGTGACAGAAGCTTTAGGAAGAAAGACACCTGCGTGATGTAACTTTTTATAAACAAGCACTGAATGTTGGTATACCTAGAGGCAGACTAAACAATCAGAATTACGTCAAGATGCCAGACCCCATGTGGTTAGACTCAGAAATTACATATAAAAATATTTACAAACCTGTAAATAGTTCCAGAGTGGTGTTAAAATATAGTAAACACCAAACCATGATGGAATAAGCATGTTTTTTGAGTCTGTGGGTGCGGTTCTCCTTTAAGTCTAATTTGTTCAGTAAATGATGAGAAAAATGTTTGATGAATTTTAATTAGTTTATTCTTATTTAAAGGAAAGGTGGATAAATTTAGCATCTTATTAGTTTAATATTAGGGTTATAATTTATAGGTTGAAATAAGTTTTCTATTGAATCGATCTTTAATAGCTTTAATAAGGTTTAAAATGACAAGACTAAATTAATTAGAGTATTGTTTGTCTTTTCCCGGTTAGGGGTCGCCACAGTGGAACTCCGGTCCGCTAATGATTAGCAGTAGATTTTTATGGTGCCGAGTTGCCAGCCGCATGCCCAACCTTCAGCAACCTTCATGCATGTCTTTTGGAGGCCACTCGGTTGTGGGAAGGACATGCAGACCCCACACAGAAGACACTCCAGCCGAAAATCGAACAGGAGAACCTCTTGCTGTGAGGCAACAACGCTACTGCTGTACCACCGCTGCTACTAAATTGATTAGAGTATTATGGATTTTTAATTGTTTTAAGATTTTAAGATTTAGAAATGGGAAGCTAAAGGGTTACATGGAACAGATTTTACAGTGGTAGCCCATATTCATATCCATTAAGGATACCATAATTTTTTAAGAGAGTTGAAATTAATGATGCATAATAATCAACTTGAGCAAATAATTAAGTAGTAAAGATAAAAGCTAGGAAGGTTAACACCAACATTTAGTTTGAATGAAGTTTATTTATTATATGAAATGCATGCAGATTTGGTGACCAAATAAATTTGCTTAGTGATAAGGTCGTATTATTGAAGAATTCTGGGGGGATTTTTTTGAAAAATAAATGCCAGCAAGAAGCAGGGAATCCTTGAAAATATATTCATTTTAATGATTTCAGTCTTTGAAAGAAATAAAAAATTGGATTGGACTACCTTTTTATATCATCCTGAATGTGTAGCCATATGCTAAGAATATTAGCTCTATAGTTATGTCATGGATCTTAGTGAAATATGATACCTAGCTATTTCAGTGATGTATTTATTTGAGGTTGATTGATATTGGTAATTGTCAAAGAAATATATAAAAATATGATATATTTTTTGCAAGTTTAGTTTATAATTTGTAAATCTTCTAATAGAGTCTATAGCATTTAATTTTTTGAGATATCTGAGTTAGGATTAGCAAGGTATAGATTAAGGCCATCTGCATAGGCCATGAGAGGAACATTAAGTTTGGAAAATTTTGTAAAGCTGAAGTAAGTTCTGTATGTCAAATAAATGAAAAGGGTTTCTAAATAGAGATTAAAGAGGAAGGGAACTAGTGGACAACTTTATCTGACTACACATTTATGTAAATCAGGGAAGAATAAGATTTATTAATATACATTCTGGAGTGGGTTTTTATGAAGGATATGAATGCAGTCAATGAATTTTTTTTGTGATATAAAATTTGTAAATAATACACTCTGTCAAATACTTTAGATGTACCAATTGCCAGAGTAAAGTATTCGTGGCCATTATGGGATTTTACTCTTTGTAAGGATTATAAAGTTAGATTATGGTCACAAATATGAATACTGAGAAGGAAACTTGTTTGCAGAGGTGATAATATACTAGAGAGGATCAATTTAAGTCTCTTGGCTAGTTGCAAAGCATACATTTTTTATAACAACATTTGTAAGACTTATTGGTCTGTAATTTATGGGGTCAGAAGGATCTTTGGTTAAGTATCACACTAGTTTCAGATTGGTTTAGTTGGAGGTCAGTAATTACATTTTTACTAATATCATTATAAACTTACAGTGCAATATAGCAAAGATGATTATTGTTTCACACCATACACCTCAATTACATATAGGTCTCTCAGTTTTGGAAACATGAAAGTAAATGTGAAACTATGAATAATAAGTGGCAAACAAAAAATCATTTCTCCACTGTATGACTTCCAAGACTAACAATTTTGGTGTAATTTCATTAATAACTCCTTGCACTTTATAATACTGCCAATTATTAGTTGGTAAGTCACTTATTTAAAAAAAAAAAAAAAAAAAAACAGACCCAAAAAGTTCTGCACAGCATAAGGTGGCAATGGTGTGAACCAGAAGTATAGAAAAAGCCATTTTAGGCTTGATTGAGTTAATCATCATTTTTAAATCCTCGCAATGCTTCCTACCTTGCTCTTTCTCAGTCCCAGACCTTACGTTTGATAACAACCTCCCGGTCCCCAATTTTCAACTGTTTTTGGTTAGTTTTTGACATTTATTATATAGCTTAGATGGGGTAAGATACCTAAAATAATTAGAAAAAACTTCTGAATGACCCCCTGCATTCTCTGATGCTAAAGAGAAATTGTAGCCAAACTGGGTTGAACACCTCATTGACTTTGAACATCACTATCTCAGCTTTCTAGGTTCATAGGTTGGTACTAGGCTATCAGCCCAAGGGTCTATACAAGCCTAACCATAACAATTCCCTGGCTATTTCTTCCCACAGTATTTACTTCCCTGGATCCCTGTCTAACAGGGTGACTGACATGATCCCCAGTGTGAATTTCCTATCTCCCATCCAGTCATCAAGGTTCCTTTTGAAGAGGGCCAAATAGGCGCTCTGCTTAACATGTAGGGGCAGTCTATCCCAGAGTCTGGGGAGTCTCTGGGTCAGAAACCTATCCCTCCAGCATGTTTTGTTCACTGTGATGACAAGGTTTAGATCCCTGGAGTGTGTGTCTCTGAGGGATTGGGATTTTTTAAGTGTAGCATGTCCAACACCTCTGGGTTTGACATGGCCTTGTATGTTAAGCAGAGATAGCCTCTGAGTAGACGGTGTACAACAGATTATAGGTGGAGTTCTTTTAGATGGTCAGCATAGGGCAGCTGCTTTAGGCCTGTGATTCTTTCAGTGAGGTATTTCTGCAGCCTTTCCAGTTGTTGCGGATGTCTTGAAAGGTACATATCAAACAGGCCATTGTATTCTATAATGGGTCTAATGAGGGATGAGTACAGTGGGACAATGATCTCCCTTTTTCCTGGATGAAAAGAACTTAGTGATGAGGTGTGCCACATAGAAGGATTTCCTGACTGTTGTGGCGATGTGGTTATCAAAGGTGAGACCACTGTCCACCTGTGTCCCTAAGTCTCTTATCACACTTTCAATGTTTAGTGTACTGCCACCTATGTGGTAATTCATGGGTACATGTTTTTTTCCCAAAGGGGATAACTATATATTTCTTGGCATTGAACTTGAGCCCATGGCTCTGGCACCAATCATCTGTTTCTGTAAGGCCCTTTGGTAGAATATCTACATCATTTGGGGTTCAATAATGGCTCCAAGTTTGCAGTCATCTGCAAACTTTGTTAGCCAGAGTCTCTTAGTGTTGGCATGTACTTCAGAGAAGTAGATGCCAAACAAGAGCGGTCCCAGGACTGAACCCTGACATACTCCACTTTTCACTTTTCTGGAGCTGGATTTGGAGTTGGCTACTTTTACAGTCTGGGTTCTGTCAGTAAGCAAGTTGGCAATCCATTGAGTGACATAGGGATTAATGCCCAGCTTAGTAAACCTATCTATGATTCCAGAGTGTGGGATGGTGTCGAAGGCCTTGGTGATGTCCAAATAGGCTGGGTGGACCACCATACCCTTGTCCACACCTCTGGAGACTGATTCGAAGAAGTCAATCAGGTTCAGGAGACAGAATCAGCCCTTCACGAACCCAAACTGCATGGGGTCCAGTGTTTTAAGGTTGCCAATGTCTTTGTTTATAAGTTCCATTATAATACATTCCATGGCCTTGCAGATCAGGCTTATCAGACTGATGGGGCTGTAGTTCCCAGGATCCAAGCTGGATCCCCCCTTGTGGAGTGGGATAACTTCAGCTGTGCACCACTCAGTGGGCATGAAGCCTGAGGTGAGGCTATGATTAAACATGACACTTAGGTGAGGAGCCAGTTCATTCTGCAGTTAATGTAGTACACAGCCTGGTATGTTGTCTGGTCCCATGGTTGCTGTATTCTTAGCTTTGGAAAGTGCATTTTTTACCTGTGTGCCTGTTATTACCGGAATTTGGCAATCTTTTGGTATTGAGATGGGCCTTTTAGGGGGTGAGAGGGGGGGTGAAATTTGTACTGAATCGATCTTCCAGGATATTGGCAATATCCTTGGGATCAGTATATTTAATGCCATTCTGTTGTAGCTCAGAGCAGATCTGAGCATTGCCATTTAGCTTCTTGATGTAGCTATAGAATGCCTTGTGGTTGTCTTTGGAATTTTTGGCAATTTTATTTTTGTAACTAGCTTTGGAGGATTTTATGAGGGATCTCAGTTTCTTACTGAGGCTGATAAGGACATTTTTTTGTATCCTGGGATTTTCCTCTTTTCTGCATCAGTTTCTTTCTTTTGTTGTAAAGTTTGTTTATGGCAAGGGACCATCAGATTCGCTTCCTTTTTTTGGAGGCGAGCATCTTGGTTCTACTTAAGATGGCACGATTCATGCATGAGTGCATGTGCTCATACATTTCCTTAGTGTAGGATTCAGCAGTCGAATTATCAGTTCCCGTCTGCATGGGTGTCATGCAATTTGTCACTTCTGACTTGAGTAGCATGAAGTTGGCTTTGGAGAATTTTTTTACAGAGGTTTCCTTACTGGGGGGTGGGGGTGGGATGTGGATGTCAAGGGTGATTATCTTATGGTCAGACCTGACCAACGAGGGGGTGACCATAGGTGTGGAGCATTGGTTTCCCATGTTGGTAATGACCAGGTCTAGGGCACTGGAGCCCCTGGTGGGACTAAGGATTAGTTGATCCAGGGCACTGGAATTTATGAATTCCAAGAACCGTTGGGCAAAGTTGCTGGTACATGAGTAGCTTTCCCCATTAATGGCAGGGTAGTTGAAATCACCCAGTATTAGGGTGTTTGGTTGTATCTTAATATTTTCTGGTATGTTTAGAAAGGTGTAGTGAGACTCTTGGGGCATGGTGGGGGATCTGTAGCAAGCTACAATTTGGATTGCAGTCTTACCTAATGTTAGCTGCACCTGGAGAATTTCAGACGCATTGTGTTTGGCAACTAGCCTGGTGTTGTGAATATCTTTGGTGAATATGGACACTCCTCCACCTTTAGTGTTTTGTTAATGGTTTGGTGGCCGAAAAGTGTGGTAAGAGTTGCAGGCGTGCTCTCTGGAGCCTTGAACCAGGTCTCAGTTACTGCACAGATATTGATATTCTCCATTTTTAGGAGTGCCTCAAGAGAGTGCATTTTGAGGTTTAGACTTCTAGCATTGAGTAGAATTACGTTCAGATTTTGCATGCTTGTACCTCTTATGGTGGTGGTTTTGTCCATTGAACTTTGCCTAAAAAAGGCACTATAGGGGTTGCAAGAGCCTTAGTCAGTAACCTGAATCCCAGGGGAGACAGGTGCAGACCATCTCTGGCAAAGCATCATGGTCTGTCGATCATGTCGTCCCAGGCAGACAGATACTTTATGCCCTTTGAATGACACCAGAAGCTTAGCCAATTGTTGAAGTCAGTCATTTTGTCCTTATACTGTGATATCATTCTGGGCAAAGACAGAATGCTACTCAGTGCTAGTGTCATACCTGCCTGGGCCACATGATCCAAGAGCTCTTCCATGTCTCTTTTCATGTAATCCAGGGAGGTACATCTCAAGTAATTCACTCCAACATGGACAATGACAGAGTCATATTTGTACTTGTTGTGGAGTGACTTGAGTGCATGCATTATGTGGCAGATCCTGGCATCTGACAGGCAGCTGACTGTAATTTTCTCCTTGTCAAGTCTGGTGAGTGGGACATCAGTGTGCCTGACTATAGAGTCACCTATGACTAAAGTGTTGGATACGTTGTTTTGCCTTAGGGGCTGGTGTTGGGTGGCACACTGGTGTTGTGAGCTATGTGACACTTTGGTTGTGATTGGTGTTTGTTTGTGTTTCAGCTTCGGAGGTCCTTGTTGCTTGGGCAGGTTACTGTTAAGGCCTCCACATATGTGGGTTTAGTGTTGCTATGTGTGGGTGTTGGTGGAGTGAGTTTAGAAGGACTATATGTTGCTTGAGGTGTAGTGTGGGTGTTGACCTTCCCTCTTGACTGCCTTGCACAATCTTGGGTGGAGATAACTTTGCTTCCAGTTTGGCTATGTAAGTGCATCTCTCGCAGGTTGTAGTGTTGGGTGGTAGGAGGAGAGGGTTGTCTGTGTACATGAGGCAATTGCTGCATTGCCCCAGTATGCCCAGATTCAGCAAGTGGACAGGAGAAATCACTGAAAGCTGACCCTTGGACATGCCTGGTTTGGTGCTTTTTTTTTGTAAAGTACAAGAGCTTTTTTCCCTTACCTTAGCAATATACTTTACAATTGTAGGCTGTTTAGTGCCTACAATTAATTCCTTCTTATTAACAAGGAGAGTTGAGTGCTTGTATCAGTTTAAGACTTCCTAGTACTTTCCAGTAGGTTTTAAAGCAAGTGCTAGTCACAGGGATACTTAAAGGTAAGATGAAAAAAATGTTTATCCTAAACACTGCAGTGTGCACTAGAGGAGTTAGATGTGAAAGTAGGTAACTTTAAGTTTTACTTGTCTGAAAAGTTAAGTTTTAGTGGAGAGTCACTATTTTTAAAACATCAAGATAGATTGGAAAGGGGTGGTCACTTTTATAGTCTGGTACTATGGAATACAGAAGGATGGCTATTAAATTTAAATAGTTGAAGCGGAGCGATTTCACAAAATGATAATGTTGTGCTTACTCACACAAGCCAGTAAAAACAGAGAGGAAATGAGATATATGGTCAAATTAACGTAAGGGGAAGGCAACTAGAAAGGCAGTGGTGTTTAAGAGCACTACAGTAACTGGGTGGGAGGGTGTGAAAACAATTTCTGCCCGACTAAAAAGAGACAACGCTGTGGTCTCTTTTCAAGTTTTAATATGCAGTTAAAAGCAGAATACAAGTAAAACACAAGGTAAATAAAACAAATCACAGTATTCAAAACAGAAAAGGGCAATAAAGTAATACAACAAATAAAAAGCAAACTAACCTTTCCCTCACAGCAAAGTGTAGCAGAGTCAGGGTGAGCCTTTCTAGTAAAGCTCGGAACTGTTTTATTTCACCCCTTTAGTACTGCTATGCTCGTGACTTTTTATATGGCTGTCTAATCTCTACCAACTTATAGTTACTGATCTATTGGGAACAAACCTGTTCTTATCCCAACTGACTATTGTTGGAAGAATGATGCCTAGCCACTTTGCTAATATTTTAGCAAGTGTCTATCTTCATGTCCATGTTAGTTGATGATATTGGGCTAAAATCTCTGTCAATCAGCACAGTATCCTTAGATTTAGGACAGACCATAATTATCATCTAACTGGTCTCTTTGATAGTTCTTATATTCTTTCTATATTCATTAAAAAGGCAAGTGGATATCTTCACAGCATCTTTCCATGTCACTTATAAAACTCCAGTGGATACCCATTAGCTCCAACAGTTTCTGCACTGCTCCTTTCATGTCCTCTACTTGCATCACCCTTTTTAGCTGTCTTCTCTATGAGTCATTCAAATGTGACTGAGAAGCAGCGAAAATTCTCTAGACACAAGATCCTCTTCCATATCCTTTCTATAAAATAATAATACCTCATGAATTCCTCTCTTATCCTGTTATTTTCTACAATATCATTTCTCTCTATCCCCTTTAGTTGGGTTATGTATTGTTGGTCCTGCCATTGCTTAAACATAAAGGTTTGTGTCTCATTCCCCAATTTGCCACCAGATATTCCTCCTCCATAAACTTTATGTATCCAGTTGTGTCAGCTCCAGAATGTTTATTTCTGCCCTTAGTTGTGTTTCTTTGTAGATTTCTACATTTATGTAGATGGTCTTTCCTATTCACTGCTATGTGATGTTGAACTATATCATTCAGTTTCATCTGCTTGATCTTCCTTCTTATTATCAACTTACATCTTTCTCCGCATTATGCTTCCAAAGTTATTTTCTCTTCCACAGTTCTTGCCAATACTGCCCTCTTAATTGGCTCCTTAATTTCTTTCTTACCAGCCTTGCTCTCCCATTTATAACATATCCATCTCCAACTAATAACATTCTTTTGTATTGAAATTTCAAATTTTGCTACCACTGAAGCATGATCTGATAGACTATGTCCCTTTTTCTCCATCTTTCCTAGCACTCCCCTCCTTAAAGGATGTGAACTATCTCTTACATTTCTTGATGTGAAATTCATTTTAATTTCTTTACTTTCTCTTCCATTCCTTTATCTTACACGTCACTGAACAAACCTCTCCTTACATTCTAGAGTTTGCATTTTGTCTGGATTGCTTCTGGGGATCTCTCCTATCATCTACACCAAATAAGGTGCTATGGGATGTCTCCTGGCACCTACACCAAATAAGGAGCTCTGGGATGTCTCTTATCACCTACACCACAAAAGGAGCTCTGGTTACCAAAAGAGTTACAGAAGGATCAACACCTGGTTCAGATTATTTTAATCATCCACTCACTTAGCAGCAAGGCAACATATATTTCACACATGTCTTTATAAAAGGATATCACTTATTCTATCTATATATGTGTCCATGTTAGAAATTTTCCTGCAATCTTTAATTCACATTTTCATAGAGAGAAGCAAAATAAGTATAAAAAGAAAGAGAGGTTATATTTTCAAAGAGGATGTTCATCTTCATGACTGCATGCAGTTTACAAAATATAGGTTTGGACTTTACATGCATTCCACACTCATGTTTTCCATTCAGAGAAAAAAGTTGTGAAAGAACTCATACCATCAACAATGAAATATAGAAGGGATAACCACAGTAATCAGGTTAGAACAGAGCACACTGCATGCAGTCAGGGAGAAACTGCCCCTAAATATATCACCCAAGGAAAAAACTCGCAGAGAAACATTCTTGTAATGCAAGATAAAACAGTTAAGCATACTATTAGACATACTATTTACCTTTATCTGCTACACAAAAGAGAAAAGTTAAATGATACATTTTTTACAATTTAATTTCCCTGTAAAAAGAAACATTTTTAAACTTAGGGACCAAATATTAGTCAAACATTGTTGAGTCACTGCAGTTCATTTCCTTCCCTTCTGCTCCCCCATAAACTGTCAAATCTGTTACAGAATCTTTAGTCAGATGAATAAGAGTTCATGTAAATCAGAAGTTAGTGTGATTTAGTGGGATTTACATTCCTGTAATCATTGTTATAACTATCAGCACTTGTTTATTCCTTACATAGGGATAATCTTTTGTTGCACAGGAATAATCTTTTACCATGACACATTTATAAAAGGAAATATCAAAATACTTGCACATGATGGGTTTAGAGTCCAAATAGTAGTTCTGTCTTGATGGATTTCAGCAAAACATACATTTCCTTCTCCAACCTACTTGGAGAGGTCAAACATCCATATTGCTCCTATCCAAGTACCTCAAACCCTATGCTGACCAACAGTGATTGCAAACCATATCAAAAGAACAAGAATAAATCTCAGACTGAGTTTTGCTGCCACCTCTGCTTTCCTTGTGCAGACTAGAACCTGAGTTGATCAGAGATGTAGTCCTCTGCAAGCCTCTCATTCATTGTTTTGTCTTCTTTTACTGTTCTCTTGTGGATAATTTTGTCTCCTGGCCTTCCAGCTTTGGCACACTCCTGAATATTCAGTTGCTTTAATTTCCCATCTGGTTAATTTGCTGGGCCATTGAATTATTTTTTGTATACTTCTATCTGTGAGATTTCTTTTTGGTAGGGCTGTGTGCCCTTGTCTGTGTCAGCTCAACCACCAGACTCTTCTTTGTGATATTTTTGGGAGCAGAGTAGTGACTATGCCACTTACTCTTGGTCATCTCCCACTCCAGTTCTTATTCCAATAACTGATCTTCCAAATTGTATCTATAATCTATTTGCATTTGTTCCCTCCCTTTTTTATGAAGCTTGCAGACTTCTCAATCTCATATAAAAAGATCATTAAAAATATTTTCTCCACTTTTGCTTACATTTTTAAGATTACAAGATAAAACAGGGCTACTGAGAAATGTATTTTCAAGAGTGTTTTTCTTATGCTATTACAATTATTGTCTCAAGGCATATAAATTCGGGAAAATTAAAATATATTTTCCCAAGGAACTCATCTATGTTTTTTAATTGTTTGCAGTCAACCACTCCTTGGTTCTGGTAATCTGGATAACCATATGAACATGTCTAGGTGAAGATGAGGCTGCTCTTTTATACTACCTAGTTGCAGGACATTTTCAATGGCAATAGTCAAGTGCTGGATAGGGGCACAATGAACCTAATGATCTGCTCAAACATAGGCCACAGGTCTCTAGCTTTTAATGATTCCATTATTCCTTTACTTGGATATTCCACATCCCAGATCAGTTTTCCAAACCACCAATTGTTATCCTTCAGTCTACAATTCTCCCACCACTGTACTTAAATCTTGTTGAGAACTATCCTGTGCTTCCTACAAGGGATTTCTTCTAATTGGAGATTCCAGGTTTTTCAGTTTTACCTGCTGCTGGAAGACTAACTCATGACTGGCAACCTCCTCTGAGACAATCATCTCAAATGGGACGAGAAAGTATTTACCTGGAGAGGCACTTTTAAAACACTCTATCAGTTTTCCCTGCTGAAGTGAACAATTATCTTCATTTTCCATTATTTTCTATAATTTGTATCTATTCTGCTTCCTTTAAAAACTATCAAATGTACATCTTCCTGTGATGGAGCTAAGCCTTCAGACATACATCTTCTACATGGGCTATTTTCTCAACAAAGTTAAAAATACATCCATATTTATGGGGACATGATCTTCTTCATCTTCTTTCGGCTGCTCCCATTATGGGTCGCTTCAGCAGATCAACTGTTTCTATTTCTTCCTGCCCTCTGCATCTTGCTCTGTCACACCAACCACCTGCATGTCCTCTCTCACCACATCCATAAACCTTATCTTAGGCCTTCCTCTTTTCCTGTTACCTGGCAGCTTCATCCTTAGCATCTTTTTCGCAATATACTCTGCATCCCTCCTCAGCACATGTCCAAACCAACGTAATCTTGCCTCTCTGGCTTTGTCTCCAAACCTTCCAACCTGGGCTGACCCTCTAATATACTTATTCCTAATCCTGTCCATCTTCATCACACCCAGTGCAAATCTTAACATCTTCAACTCTGCCACGTCAAGCTCTGACTCCTGCCTTTTTGTCAATGCCACTGTCTCCAACCCATATGACATAGCTGGTCTCACTACCCTCTTGTAGACCTTCCCTTTCACTCTTACTGGTACTCGTCTGTCACAAATCACTCCTGACACTCTTTTCCACCCACTCCATCCTGCCTGTACTCTCTTCTTCACCTCTCTTCCACACTCACCATTACTCTGAACTGTTGATCCATAGTACTTATACTCATTCACCTTCGCCACCTTTACTCCCTGCATCCTCACAATTCCTCTGTCCTCCCTCTCATTCACACACATATATTCTGTCTTAGTCCTGCTGACCTTCATTCATCTTCTCTCTAGAGCATATCTCCACCTCTCCAGGGTCTCCTCCACCTGTTCCCTACTCTCACTACAGATCACAATGTCATCTACAAACATCATAGTCCATGGGGACTCCTGTCTGATCTCATCTTTCAACCTGTCCATCACCACTGCAAATAAGAAAGGGCTCAGAGCTGATCCTTGATGTAATCCCACCTCCACCTTAAACGCATCCGTCACTCCCACCACAGACATCACCACAGTCACACTACCATTGTACATATCCTGTACCACTCTTGCATACTTCTCTGACACTCCCGACTTCCTCATACAATACCACAACTCCTATCTAGGCACCCTGTCATATGCTTTCTCTAAATCCACAAAGACACAATGCATCTCCTTCTGACCTTCTCTGTACTACTCCATCAACACTCTCAGAGCAAACATCGCATCTGTAGTGCTCTTTCCTGGCATGAAACCATACTGCTGATCACTAATAATCACCTCCCTTCTTAACCTAGTTTCTACTACTTTTTCCCATAACTTCATGCTGTGACTGATCATTTTAATCCCTCTATAGTTACTACAGCTCTGCACATCACCATTATTCTTAAAAATCGGTACCAAAACACTTTTTCTCCATTCCTCAGGCATCCTCTCACTTTCCAAGATTTCATTAAACAATCTAGTTAAAAACTCCACTGCCATTTCACCTAAAAACCTCCATGCTTCCACAGGTATGTCATCTGGACCAACAGCCTTTCCGTTCTTCATCCTCTTCATAGCTATCCTTACTTCCTCCTTGCTAATCCACTGCACTTCACGATTCACTATCTGCACATCATCCAAACTTCTCTCCCTCTCATTCTCTTCATTCATCAACCCCTCAAAGTACTCTTTCCATCAGCTCAACACACTCTCCTCACTTGTGAGTACATTTCCCTCATTATCCTTTATCACCCTTACCTGCTGCACATTTTTACTAGCTCGGTCCATCTATTTAGTCAATCGGTACAGGTCCTTTTCTCCCTCCTTAGTGTCCAACCTTTTATACAACTCTTCATATGCCTTATCCTTAGCATTCACCACCTCTCTCTTTGCCATGCACCTCATCTCCTTATACTCTTGTCTACTTTCTTCATTTCTTTGACAATCCCACTTCTTCTTCGCCAACCTCTTTCTCTGTATACTCTCCTGTACTTCTTCATTCCACCACCAGGTCACCTTGCCCTCCTTCCTCTTTCCAGATGTCACACCAAGCACCCTTCTAGCCATCTCTCTTACTAGTTACCCAGCTATTTGGTAACTCTTGACTGCCACACAGTGCCTGTCTTAACTCTTCCCTGAACATCACCTCACAATTACCTTTTTTTCAGTTTCCACCATTTGATCCTTGGTGCTGCCCTCACACTCATCCTCCTCTTCTTGATCACCAATGTCATCCTACAAACCACTGTCCTATGCTGCCTAACTACACTTTCCCCTGCCACCACTTTACAGTCTCCAATCTCCTTCAGCTTGACCCTTCTACATAAGATATAATCCACCTGTGTGCATCTTCCTCCACTCTTGTATGTCACCCTATGCTCCTCCCTCTTGTTAAAATATGTATTCATCACAGCCATGTCCATCCTTTTCGCAAAATCCACTACCATCTGACCTTCTGCATTCCTTTGCTTAACACCATACCTACCCATCACTTCCTCATCCCGTCTGTTCCCTTCCCCAACATGCCCATTGAAATCTGCTCCAATCATCAGTCTCTCACCCTTGGGTACAGTCATCACCACTTCATCCAACTCACTCCAAAATTTTTCTTTCTCATCCATCGCACACCCAACTTGTGGAGCATATGCACTAACAACATTCATCATTACACCATCAATTTCCAGCTTCATAAACATCACTCTATCCAACACTCTTTTCACCTCCAAAACACTCTTAGCATACTGTTCCTTCATGATAATGCCTATGCCATTTCTCCTCCCATCCACACCATGATAAAACAACTTGAAACCACCTCCAATACACCTAGCCTTGCTCCCCTTCCATCTGGTCTCTTGCACACACAATATACCAACCATCCTTCGGTTCACAGTCCTAGCCTTTACCTGCCTTTGGGCATGCCTTCCACCTCTTCTCCTCCTTCGGCCAATAGTAGCCCAATTTCTGCCAGCACCCTGTTGGCCAACAGTACTGGTGACGGTCGTTGTTAACCCGGCCTCGACCGATCCGGTATGAATTTCTGTACAGTTTTCTGCATATATGATGTGGAAAAATTTTATGGGGACATGATAAAATGAAGTATTTAGGCATATGGATTAGAAATTACTCTGTTGCAGCAGCTAAGGATATGTGGGAAGAGACTAAAGAGAAGATAATACAAAATTTGAAAAGCTGGAGGCTGTGTTATATGGATATGGATAGCAGGATACAAGCTATTAAAATGTTTTAGTCCCGTAAACCTTATACACAGATCAGGCATATTTTTATCAGCCAGAGGAGAAGTTGTGGATAGCAATTGAAAAACAGATGAAAGATTTTATCCAGGAGGGGAAGATGGCAAGAGTCAAGAGGGATAAGCTGATTCTTCTAACAGAACAAGGCAGACTAGAATTACTCAATTTAAGGGGGTATTTTATAGCAACAAAGTCAAGGTTCTTATACATAGCACAAGCAGAAAATTAATTCAAAGTGGAAAGGAATGATGATAATACAGGGGGAAGCTCAAGAAGCAAGGAGAGACAGGGATTTTGGATACAGACTCTTAAGGAGAATGACAATCATACAGAACACTATATTTATAAAATAGCAGGGAGTATTCTAAGAACTAAACCAGCATGTAAATGGAGAAAAAATATTCTGCCAATAGGGATGACTGCAGTTAAGGATACAGACAATAGGCAAGAGAGAGCTGGAATTTATTGGAGAAAATTGGCAAAGAACCAAGTATTAGGAGCAAGTAACTAGAAATGGAAAGGTAAAAGAATGGGAAATTGCCAAGTATTTATTTGGACTGCAGGTTAGAGATTGCTTTCCCCATCAAGGACTGATATCAGAGTATAGGCAAAAAGAAAGAAATAGGGTGGTCTTGAAAGACCAGCATTGGTAGAGTTTTAATAGAATCTAGAGCAGAAGCTGATGTTAAAAAATGAATAATTAGTAGAATATATAAAATATTGCATGATAACTATAAGAATCAATCAGAAGAGCTTAGAAAGGATTGGGAAGAGAATGGATAAGCAATTCACAAAGAGGAAATGCGGGAGGGTATATGTATATCTCCCAAATATGCAACAAAGTCTAGACGATTTAGGATCTTTGCCTGGAACTGTTTGCATAGGTATTTTTATACCCCAAGTAGACTCCAAAGAATTTTTCCTCAGGTGGATAGCAAATGTTGGGGGTGTGACTGGGAAGAAAGAGACAGCTGGGAACAGGAATTGTGGGAGTGTAGTGAGTTGGGAGACTTTAAGGATTCCTTCAAGACTGCTCTGTCAGAGATGCTGGGTGAGCAGATTGGATTGACTAGGGAGATAAGTTTTTAATCTATGGTACAGAATTGGAATTACCTAGATATAGTAAAGCCTTGCTGAGTCTAATTATGGTGGCTGCCAAATAAACAATTGCTTGAAAATGGAAATCAAAGTCTAAACCAAATCTACTAGAAGTCGTTTATATAGTAACAAAGATAAAAACACTGGAACTGGGATTTTTCGAAAATGAAAGCGAAGGAGTAAACTACATAGGAAAAATGGGAATTGTGGGAACAATATATGCAGAGAAGGAACAAGGTTTAAAAGAAGGCAGGATTTGAATAAACTGTATAATGCTTAACTGACAATGACTAGTTCAATTATAAGTGGTGTATAATGTTTGCAACTACAGTTATTTTAGTGATGTCTGTGATGCATAATGTTTGCAACTAAAGTGGCATCAATGTTTGTTTTTCATTTATATAAATGTAAGATTGCCTATGTCATATGTGATAATTTAGTAAAGTTGTTTGTTGTAAAAAAAAGTTGAAAACAATATTCTTTTCTGTCTAATATATATATATATATATATATATATATATATATAGAGAGAGAGAGTGAGAGAAAGAGAGAAATAGAGACACAAAGAGAGCGAGAGAGAATGAGAGATTTTTGACATCGTTATAGAGGCCTGTTTTTCCCTTGAGGCATGGTTGGAGGCAATAGTTGTTCCTGTTTTGAAAAGTAACAATGATGTGGGTATTTTGTCACAGTTTAACAGTTTGAGGACAGTTAGGTGCTTACAATACTTATATGTTTGGTAGATAAATATTTTGAAAGGACTTTGTTAAGCATGATACTTTCAGATCTGTGCCTCAGTCTTGATTTCTTTCAACATGGGTTTACATATCAGTTTTTGGAATAATTTGGTTGGTGCTGTAGTTGAAGAAATATCATTTGATATTATATAATTGGATATTACAAAAGCTTTTGGTTATATACTGCACTCTTTTTACTCAAGTCATTTGGAGACTTAAACGCTAACTCATATGTATATAACTGGAATATGAACTGTCTCAGGTCTGGAGAGTATACAGCTAAAGTACAGGTTAACATAGTGAACCTGGGCATCCTGAGGCAATGTAGCAACTGCCTCATGTACACTGACAACCCTCTCCTCTTACCTCCTAACACCCAGACTTGCAAGAGATGCACTTATATATCCAAATTGGAAGCCACGCACTCTCAAGCCAAGACCGGAATAGCTGGTGAAGAGGAGAAGGTCAGCACTTGCACCACACCACATGGAACACATAGCCCTCCAGAACACACACCAACACTGCCTTCACATAAAAACACAAAGCACACACCCACCTTTGCAGAGGCTGTCAATAAAAATCTTCCCAAACAGCAGAGATGCACTCAACCACCACAACACAACACTAACCACGAGACACATAACACTTCTAAACAGTGTGCCACTCAACCAAAGCCCCAAAGACAAAACAGCATGCCCAACACACTAGTCATAGGTGACTCGATAGTGAGGCACACTGATGTCCCACTCACTAGGCTGAATAAGGAGAAAGTAACAGTTAGCTGCCTGTCAGGTGCCAGGTTCCTTCACATATCACACGCACTCAGGTCCCTCAAAAACAGGTACAGATATGACTGTCATTGTACATGTGGGTGTGAATGACCAGAGAAGTACCTCCCTGGACTACATGAAAAGAGACATGGAGGAACTCTCGGATTATGTAGCCCAGGTGGGTATGACCCTAGCCCTGGGCAGCATCCTACCATCATCCAGAATGATTCCACAGTACAAGCAGAAAACGATTGATTTCAACAATTGGCTAAGTTTCTGGTGTCATTCTAATGGGATCCAGTATCTGTCTGCCTGGGATGACATGACTGACAGACCTCGATGCTTTGCCATTGATGGCCTGCATCTGTCACCCCAGGGCTTCTGGATACTGGCCAAGGCTCTTCCAACCCCTCTAGTGCCTTTTTTAGGTGGTGTTCCAAAGACCAAATTACCACTGTAACAGCTACAAACAAATGCAGTCTGAGGGTCATGCTGCTCAATGCTAGAAGTCTAAATCTCAAAATGCACTCACTCAAAGCACTCCTCAAAATGGAGAATATCGACATTTGTGCTGTAACAGAGACCTGGTTTAAAGCAGCAGAAAACACCTCTGCACTACCAGGCTATAGCTCATGCCACACCTTTCTGCCACAGAACTTGGACTGAAGCTCCAAAGGCGGTGGTATTTCCATAATCATAAAAGATACGCACACCTCCAGACTGGTAGCCCAACATAATGCATCAGAGATACTTCAGGTGCAGCTAACATTGGGTAAGACAGCGATTCAGATTGTAGCCTGCTATAGGTCCCCAGCCATGTCCCAAGACTCACACTCCACATTCCTAAGCACCTTGGAGAATATTAGGGTCCAACCTAACACTCTCATACTGGGCGACTTCAACTACCCCTCCCTTAACTGGGAAAACTATTCATGTACCAATACACTTGCCCAACATTTCCTGGAATTCATTAATTCCAATGCCCTGGACCAGCTCGTCCTTACCCCCACTAGAAGTAGGAACATTCTTGACCTTGTCATTACTAACATGGGCGACCATTGCTCTACACCAATAGTCAACTCCTACCTTGTTAGATCCGACCACAAACTAATCACCTTGGAAATACACATCCATCCCCTGCAAAGGTAACCACCATGAAAAACTTGTCCAAAGCTAAGTTTGGGCTCCTAAAAACAGAGGTGGCTAACGTCACGGCACCCATGCAAATGGAGATTAGTTGCATGACCGCTGAATCATACACCAATGCACTGTATGAACACATACACAAATGTATGGATCTCACCATACCCATTAGAATCAAGACGCTCTCCTCCAGAAAAAAGAAAGCCAATCTGGTTGTCCCCTGCCATAAACAAACTCTACAACAGAAGGAGGAAACTGATGCTGAATAAGGTGAAGTCCCAAGACTGGAAAAACTCCCTTATCAGTCTCAAGAAAAAGTTGAGATCCCTCATTAAATCCTCTAAAGCTAGCTATGAAAACAGGATTGCAGCAGATAGTAAAGACAACCACAAGGCCTTCTATAGTTATGCAAAGAATCTCCACGGCAATATCCAGATTTGCTCTGAGCTACTGCACAATGGTATCTCCTATACCGAGCCAACAGATATTGCCAATATACTGGCCAACAGATTCAGTGCCAACTTTACCCCCCCCCCTCAAAGGACCAATCACAATATCAGTAGATTGCCAGGCACCCATTATTACTGCTGCACAGGTTAAAAAAGCACTGTCCAAGGCCAAAAACTCAGCTTCTATGGGACCTGACAATATCTCTGGCTATGTTCTATATGAACTACAGAGTGAACTGGCACCTCACCTATGTGCCCTGTTCACCCACAGCCTTACCTCAGGCTTTGTCCCTACTGAATGGTGCACTGCTATAGTCATCCCTCTCCACAAAGGAGGAGCGATTACAGACCCTGGGAACTATCACCCCCATTAGCCTGATGAGTCTGATATGCATAGCTATGGAACGCATAATCATGGACCTAATAAACAAGGATATAGGGAATCTCCAAACTCTGGATCCCATACAGTTTGGTTTTGTGAAGGGTAGATCTAGCCTGCTCAACTTGGTCAACTTTTTTGAGTCATTCACCAGTGCTGTGGATGAAGGCAAGGTGGCTCATACAGCCTACCTTGATCTGGCCAAGGCCTTTGATACCATTCCAAAGTCAGGAATCATGGGACAACTCACTAAGCTAGGAATCAACCCATATATCACTAGGTGGATTGCAAACTGGCTCACAGATAGAACCCACAGTGAGAAAGTAGCTGACTCCAAGTCAGACTGCTGACCAGTCACAAGTGGAGTCTCACAGGGTTCGGTCCTGGGTCCTCTCCTGTTTGGTATCTACTTCTCTGAAGTCCAGGCCAACACGAAGGGACACTGGATGAAAAAGTTCACAGACGATTGCAAGTTGGGAGCTATTATTAACCCCCCAAGTGATGTTGACATCCTACAGAAAGGCCTCACTGAGACCAACAACTGGTGCCAGAACCATGGTCGTAAGCTCAATGCCAAAAAATGTGTCGTCATCCCCTTTGGGGAAAAAAATGGTTCCCATGAATTACCACATCAATGGTAGTCCAGAGCAACCTCTATTTTGACCACCACATTGCCACTGTGGTCAGAAAGTCCTTCTATGTGGCACATCTCATTACTAAGGGTTTTGCATCTAGGAAGAAAGCAGTCATTGTCTCCTTCTACTCTTCCTTCATTAGGCCAGTCATTGAGTACAATGCCCATTTGGCATGTACCTCACTAGACACCTGCAACAACTGAAGAGGCCGCAAAAGTACCTCTCAAAGAGGATCCTAGGCCTTAAACACTTGTCCTATATGGACAGACAAAAAATTTCAACTATTCTCTGTCTTGTATCATCTACTTAGAGGCAATCTCTGCTTGACTTACAAAGCCATGTCTGACCCAGATCTGTTAGAAATGCTACATCTAAATAAATCCCAATCCCCTCCACACCACATGGTCCAGAGACCTCTACCTCATTACCACAATCAACAGAACATGCTGGAGGGACAGGTCCATAACCCAGAGACTGCCCATGCTAGGGAATAGACTCCCCATACATGTCAAACAGAGCACCTCACTGGCCCTCTTCAAGAGAAATCTTGATGAGTGGATGGAAAATAGAAAATTCACCCCTGGGATCACTCCAGTGGCTATACTCGACAGAGGCACTGGGAACTAAGGTCAGGTGGCACGATGCCAGGGTAATCCTATGTGCTAGGCTTGTAAAGGCTATACACACCTATGAACCTATATAAATTCCAAAAGCAGGAAATTGCAAAGGGTGTGACCTGAAAATTTGTGCTGGGTCCATGTATTTAATATATTAAGTCAGCTGTACTATCCTCTAGATGAGTTTGAATGAGTAAATTTTAAGTTACTTGAAAGCAGGTTTCACTATAATACTGTGAACTATTTTGGTGAACAGCATTGAATAATATTGCATTCAGTGCCAAAAATGTTTAGTCATACACTTTGGACAACATAATAAGAACTACCAAAACTCTGGTAATACAGAGATTTTGCACTGGCTAAAGTTGTTAAAGACCAAAGCCTATTGGTTGATCTAGTGCTCTTCTAGCAAGTCACAATGCCATGAAGCAAATTCACTGAAAACTACTAACACCAATGGAGATTGCCCCCTTACCCCACTGCCGTGTCATTATGGAATTTACATATATAAGTATAATGTGGATGTGTGTCCCAACATGGAGTACATGGAATCTTACAGGTCTGGAAAAAATAGTTTGGGGTTGACTGGAAGTGGTTCTTGTTGAGACTGTTATTAAACCACTTTCAGCTCTAGGCCAGTATTTGTGCACATTCACTATTGATTCAGTGCATTCAACTGCCTCTTTAGTATGTTTTTATTTTTCTATAGAAGTGTCCTTGTAAGCAAATATATATACCTATCATTTGCCTGTGAGAAAATAGATAGTTATATAACAGTGAAGTCTGCAGTTTGAACACCAATCTGTGAGCAATATTTTATGTAAATTATAAATATTATGGTAGACTAAAACAAGGGATTTTTCCCACTATAATAGCTCTATTTTCTTAGTCCGCAGCAGTTCCATTGGTACTTTTTCCTTCAACTGTGCTCCATTTATTGGTTTTAGTAGTCTACTGCCTCCCTTCCTTAAGTTTATTTCTTCTTTTTCCCAGATATTTGTGTAACCACTTTCAGTTCTGAGCCAGTATTTTTCCAGAGCTGAAGTTCTGTATTTTGGCTTACCTTTCCTCATTGTTTTGCTGATCTTTGTGGAAAAGGGGATAGCCTTTGGACTTTGCATTTCAAAGTCCATAGAAACCTCCATTACCTTACATAGTTGTTCAAACAGCAAGACCAGTTTTTGCTGTTATACATCACCATTAATCAGGTCAAGGTGATATTGGACTAACTATCCTACTAAAACTATGTCCAAGAACAACAAAATTGAGACTTTCCTATACTGAAACAGAGGCCTTTTAAACTGAATTGTTCCTTTTACCTATTCCTCTTGGCAGATTTGTGGCTGTTTAGGTTCTTCCATTGACTGTTTTTCTCTGTCTTTTTGTCAAGTTTTCAACCTGCTTCATTCACCCTCACTAATGCTCGGGCTCAATACACCCTACTCTCAATTCCCACCTACCCACTCTTACTGCAATGTTATGCTTCCATAGCATCACCCACATATCCCCCAAACAAATATCAATAGTTCCCTCAAGAAAAAAAAAAACAATCAATAGAATTACGTCTAATAGTAGCACCCACTCCAGCTTACCACCCAAGACTCTCTCTCAAACTGCCCTACTCCTTACCCCCATAAACATCACATTACATCTCTACAACCAACCCAGTACCCTCCTAACATTTTCTAATCCTAATTTACAGCTAAGATAAAACCCAAGTTAAATAAGATGCCCCTAATTAAGATTATTTTACCATTCCTCCTAACTTCACTATCCTTTGTAACCAATTATCAAATCCACCTCATCAAATACTTAGTACTTGTCGCTCTCCTACTTTAGACACAATAGAAGAGTCTTTGTGGGTTCTGTTCAATCAGCTTTATTATATGCAAACACATCACAATAGAAGTTTACTGACTTTAACCTAAGTAACTTATATACAAACTAACTACTGCAATCATACATGCTCACTCTCTGGCTGCACTCTCAAAATGGCACTGGGAATATCACACACCTGGTATTTATATGTGCACGCTCAGTCCTTGATATGCCTCTTAAAGACACAGCACATTCACTCTGATATACAGTACTGCAACCAGTCCTCACAAAAAATACCAACATCTGCCCAGCCTGTCTTTCTGTATAGCACCCTATGTCTACAAACTATATCTGATTTAGTTATCTATA
The DNA here is from genome assembly GCF_019279795.1 of Protopterus annectens. Lineage (NCBI taxonomy): Eukaryota > Metazoa > Chordata > Ceratodontiformes > Protopteridae > Protopterus > Protopterus annectens. Next base: position 1,187,203,596 of record NC_056732.1, on the reverse strand, counting down.
AATATTATAAAACTAAGCATCCAAATTTATGATACAATACCAAACCAAGACTAAAATATAAATGGCCAAACTCTTTTCTCTGTAAAATATCAATAAAAATAGGCAGAGTTATTTATCCCAACCCATATCCCACTGTTCCTAATCCATCACTTCCAACCCCAAAATAAACCAGTCACCTAATACCTCTCAACAAAAAACAGAACCCAAACTTACCTTACTAAATATCAACCTAAGAAGAATGTGCAATAAAATCTACCCTGCCTACCTTGCCACATATACTCCTGATGCAGCCATAGTTACTGAAACCTGGTTAAAAAAAAGAAACAAAGGATAATGAGACCATCCCCCAAAGGTACAATATACTCATGCATGACATACAAAACAAGTGTGGAGGTGGTGCAACAATCATCTATAAAACTCACTAACCATCACCTGACTCCCACAGGAAATACCCATCAACCTTTGACATCAAAGATTGAAACAATACTAATTTCATGAACTTTAATCGTACTTTAACTTAGGAATGGGGTCCATCCCCGTCATGGTATTAGAAACCCAAAAGATTTAGAGAAATTAAAAAAAGACAGAAATACCCAAATTTAGCAATGCTGAACTTCTAATAACACAACTAAAAATCAACAACATGAACACTATATGCTTAACTGCAATTTATATACTACCAGGGAATAACATTGATAATGCTGAAGCAGTCCTGTATTGGATATCCCAACAAATTAACCATGAAACCATAATACTTGGAGACTTAAATATAGACTGACAACTCATAAATTCTATTACCTCCAGTGAATCCATAAACCTGTACATCTTCAAATAATTAATATCCATACCCACTAGAATCAATAAAACCTAAGGGAGACACTCAACATTAGACTGGATCCTTACAAACAAACCAGTCAAACTGACAAAAGTAGGCTGCTCTCAGATAGCATAAGTTACCACATACCAACATATGCAATTAGAACTCCCCATAACCTAGATAAACATGCTATCTATAATCAAATACAAAATTCAACCAATTTCAGCAAAGATATTTTCAATGAAACACTAAAAGAATATAACTGGAATGTATTTAGAACAATGCCACTAGATACTGCAGTAGAATACTTTAATAACTTATTCTTACAGATCTTAAATAATGTAGCACTAGTACATAGTAAATCAGTAAAGTCCATCCCTGCACCATGGCTAATGACAGAAACAAACAAAAAAAAACCTCATGGTAAAAAGGGATAAATGCGCAACTACATCCATAACTGCACAAAGGAGGCAGTGCCTGTCCAAGTCAAATATATGATTACTAGAAAAATAAACCACCCTGGTGGACCCCTAGCATAAATAGGCTATTCAACAAAAGGAAAATATCCCTCTCCAAAGCCAAGAAGGAAAAAACAAAACAATGCATAAAGATACTTACCTGTCTAAAGAAATTAGAGAGCTGGTTACATCCGCCAAAGCAAACTACAAGGCAAAAATAGCCTCCTAGGAAAAAGACAACCATAAGGCTTTTTTATAATTATGTTCATTTCCCCAGGGGAAACACTAAGCAATGTGGCAAGTTAATCATAAATGGCAACATTTATATCCAGCCTGAAATTATAGCAAACCTGCTGGTTGACACGTTCAGTTCAACCCCCCACCCACACTTCACCTCTTACTACACCCAAAGAAATACCTGCAACCATCCTTCTAACTGTCATTATGAGAGAACAGGTCCTTACTGCACTCACTAAAGCCATAAACAAAGCCTTCATGAGTTGCAACAACATTCCAAGATGCTTCTTAAATAGATTAAAATAGGATCTATCAGGGCCACTCAAAACCCTCTTTAACCATAGCCTCTGGACAGGCTTTGTCCCAGAAGAATGAAGGACTGCAACAGTTGTCCCTCTGCACAAGGAGTACCCATCAACTGACCCAGGCAACTATAAAACCAGACGTCTGATCAGTTTTATATGCAAGGCCATGGAGAGAATTTTCATGGACTTGATCAATAATGACATAGGTTCTCTCCCAACAGTGAACCAGACCCAATCTGGCTTAGTCAAAGGAAGGCCTTGCCTGCTTAGTCTGGTGGACTTCTCCGAGAAAGTCAACAGGGCCATGGATGAGGGCAAATTGGTACACACCACTTATCTAAACCTAGCAAAAGCTTTTGATGCAATCCCCCACTCAGGTGTCATACATAAACCCCTATATCATTAGGTGAATAGCAAAATGATTCACTGATAGAAGACATTTTGTCCAGGTAGGCGAATCCACTTCCGATAGGAAACATGTTACTTGGGGTGTCCGAAAGGCCTCAGTGTTGGTATGCTTCCTGTTTGGTATATACATTTCTGAAGTGAAGGCCAATGTTGGAGGCCTCTGGCTCACCAATTTGCTGATAACCACAAGCTGGGAGCAATCATTGAATCCCAAAATGATGTTGACACCCTACAAACAGGTCTAAAAATAACAAACAACTGGTGACAAGACCATGGTCTGAGACTAAATGCTAAAAAATGCATAATCATACCCTTTGGTAAATCAGATATCTCTGCAAATTATAATATTGATAGCACACCCTTAAAAGTAGATCCGGTGGTGAGTGACCTATGAACACAGATAAATAGTGACCTAAACTTTGACCACAGGTAGCTATGGTAGTGAGGAAATCCTTCTGTGTGGTTCAACTTATAAGTAAAGGCATGGCATCAAGGTCAAAGGAAGTCAGAGTGCCATTGTACTTGGCTCTCATCAGGCCCGTAATCAAATACAATGTTCTGCATATACCTAACCAGGCTCTTACAGCAACCAGGGTTGCCTCAGAGGTTTCTTATTAGAAAAATGTAAAGCATAAAGCACATGTCTTATGCAGACCGACTTCAGGTGCTATCCCTGTACTCTCTCTCATATCATTTATTGAGTGTTGACATATGGCTGACTTACAAGACATTCTCTGATTCAGCCCTGATGAAAATGTTATATATTTGCAAGAAACATTATATGAAGCTTACGTGTTCCAAGGACCTGAACCTTATTTGTGACTCTAACAGAACTAGCTGGAGAGACAGATTCATATTACAAAAGCTACCTCATGAATGGAATAAATGTCCCCATCTTTATAAAACAAGCCCATCCCTTACTCTCTTCAAAAAGAATGATGGGGCACCATAAATTCTCTCCCAGGGTACTGCCCATGCCCCTTATGGACAAAAGCAGTATGTAAAATGAATTAGGGCTCCAAGACCCAAAACCCCACAAACCTGATACTATCCCATTCTGTATCTATCGGATTAAGATATAATATTGTCATATCCTGGGTATTATTGGAGAGGCTTGTAAAGTCTCTTGCGCCATCAGCCTAGTAATCACCTATGAACCTATGAAACTATGAACCTATGTGAATAATATTGTGGCAATGGTATTCTTTCATTCACTGGAATACAATCCACATGTAAAAAAATATATATATCATTGGAATAAAAACACGTGTACAGTGGAAATTATGTAAAACAATGGATATTTGGATAACAAAATAAACTACATATCCCTAACACTGATGTTTCTTATCGGAAGAAAAATTTTAACAGTTGTTTTATTTCCAAAAAGCTTTCTCTTGGCTGAAGTGTTTTAGAGACTTTCTGCAATCTTCTTACACTAAAACTTTTGGAATAAATCATTTGTTGTAAATGCTGGCTATTAATTAGATAAGCCTGCCATACTGTCAGTGCTAAAACATGCAGCGCAGTTAATACCAGGGGATTACAAAGGCCTTGTTTCTACCAATCCAGAACCACTTTATTTATCATATGTGTCACAAAATCTATTTCTGCAATGAGTCATCTCAAAAAAGAAGCTTGCATTTGAATGAGAGCAACACCCACAATCCCTCAGACCATTTACACCTTTGCAAAGTGTGATACATTTGAAAAACTTTACCTGTCCTGTGTTTTGTTTAATACTGCATGCCACTCCAAAGACCAAGCATCTAATTACTGCATAGCAATTATATGCAACAGAACAAATTAGAAATGCTGACAAACATAAGGCATTTATAATATAATATATGAGTAAACATATGGACTTAAAAGTCCCTTTCTCCTTCTCATTTTCTCTCAGTGGGCTACAGGAACAGCAGGGTAGTTTAAACGTGTGGAAACTCTTGAGTAATTTCAAGAAAAATGCATCATTTAAGAAAAGCAATTTAGCCTTTGCTGCAGTATATTTATAGTGAACAGTGACTACATAAAGGGTTTGTGCTGTATCAGTGTTAAGTATGACAAAATAAGAGAAAATGTGTGTGTGTGTGTGTGTGTGTGTGTGTGTGTGTGTGTGTGTGTGTGTGTGTGTGTGTGCGTGTGTGAGTGTGTGCATGTGTGTGTGTGTTTGCATGTGTCTACATATACAGTGTGTGCTATGCACGTCTATGTGTCTGTGTGCTGAAGCCCTTTATTTCCTTTCAATCAGTTTTATCAAAATCAATTAGATGTCACTTAAGTGAGCACAAAATGGTATCTAATTCAAACTGAAACTGTAAAATAGTCATGACATCTTCTTACTATTTCATTCTTTGTCATTAATCTTGAATAACTTTGTCTGACTTTCTGTCTCCCTAATAATGGATGCTTTATCTTGCTCCTTCAATGGTATATTTTCTTTCATACTTGTACGTAGCAAAGTATTACACAATTATTGCATTATCATTTTCTTTCTCAGACACACACACACACACACACACACACACACACACACACACACACACACACACACACACGCACACACACACGCACACACACACACACACACACACTGTCTCTCTTTCTAATAAAGAGGGGAAATAAATCAAAAGGTGCTTCAACAAATTATTAGTTTTTCCCCTTACAGATTTGTTTTTCAATTGAATTGTACATGTTATAGGTCACATTAAAGGTGGGAAAAGTTTTGAAATGATTTATTGTGGTCTCAATTTGTTATATCACAAAAAAATGGCATTTTAGCAGGGGTGTGTACACTTTTTATATTCACTGCATGTATAATTCTTTTAGTTTATTCTTTTGGTTGATCTGATGACTAACTCTTTTAGCTCAAAAGGTCAGTATTGTGAATTTCTCTTTATTTACTCTCCACCCTTTGGGATTTGCTATTGTCTTCTCTTTATATTCTTATTGTGCAGCTGTTGGTAGTTCTATTGGAGCCTAGTTTGTCTTTGCAGTAATACTCGAGTATTTTTGTTACTGGATTTTGCTCAGCATCTGTACCTGCATCAGATTTGCATATTTTACATTTTAATTTATTTTATGGCAAATTTCTTGATCACAAAGATGTTTTATTAAAGCTGACCAGCCCTGCTTCGCCTTTGATTATAGTTGTGTTCATACATTTGTTGACCTCATAGTCATTGCTTCATCTATCCAGTTAATTGTTGTTCTTTTCAGCTTGCTGTCAACCTCAATGTTGACTATGACCATGTTTTCTTTTGGAATGCTAGGGTATATTTATTTTTCAAGGTTGGTGCAACGTCAAATATGGTTCCAGCAGATCATCAAACTCCAGGATTGTAGGGGCTGACCTCTTTCAATTCCTGGCTCTGTATAATGTTGAAAGTGATCTCAGTCTTGACCATTCTCTCAAACTCTACTTATTGGTGAAAATCAGTCTTGACCGTACCCATGCTTATGGCTTGACCTTTACTCTCCCAGTAGATATTTTAAGCCCTTCCTGGTGCTATGTCAGGTTATCTGTGTTAGATTTGACAACATTCATACTGGTGGGATCATTTCAAGATTGAGAATGATATCTTAACTCCTCAAAGATAGCATTTCTCATGGTCAGACTTCATGTGAATGAGAGTGACCTCAGAGTTTGTCAACTTAGCTAATAGGAACCCTCAGTTTGTGGTTTAATCTTTTTACCCCAATGTTGTTTCTGATGAATTTACTTTGATTATTCTAATGGCATCTTTTGAGGAAACTCTAGTTCATTTAACATTTTGTTGACCCGCCTATCCTACACAAAAGTCTGGGTTCTGGATGTCAGGTGAATCTTCCAGTGATACTTCAGCTTCAGTCTCATTCTGTGCATAACTTCAGTAGAACTACCAACTCCCTTTAAGTTAACACAGAGAATGGATATTTAATTTGTATTAGCATATTCAGTTTTTGTACTTGAATAACATTGTGGTGCTGTTTAATTTATGAAAGACATTCTTCCCTACTTTCTGTTTTTCTTGCAGGTTATATTTTAGCTTATGTTTGTTTTCAGGCTTAACTGTCATTATGACATTGTAGCACCTCATATAATACTTTTTATACCTCTCCAGTCATGACTAGAAGTAAATTTACTTATAACTCTTGCCATGCTTGTACTGAAGAAACTGTTGCCCAGGCTGCTGTTTCCTCCTTGTGAGTCTTGAGAAACAGCAGCTGGGAGCATGTGTGGAGGGGAGCCAGACACTTTTGAAGTCTGTCCATCCATTATATCCTGTGCAGGATATAACTCAAATAGCTATAGGAATGAATGGCCATTGCCAGCTCACTCATTCTAGGAGTAGGGAGACAGGCTCTGCTACTCAGGTAATACATAGGTGTTTCATCAATGAAGTGTGGCCCAGGGAGCCTCTGCTGTCATGATTCACTCACACTTAAGAGCTGAGGTCTCTTTAAAGAACAACAATGGCTGAGGTCAGTCAGACAGCAAGGAGGAAGGGGTTCTCTACCTGGGAGGAAAGTAAACTACCCCTAAAGGCAAGCAAGTTGGCCTGCTCATTACCACGCAACACTTTCTGTTGGGGAACAGATTAGTTGGTAGGGCTTCTTGTGCAGGAACAAATAGTCTGTAGGACTCTCACCTAGCCTGGAAATGTCTGTCCCTATCCACACAGAATAAATGCAACTAGTCTGTTTGTGTACTGGGAGTGTAACCATGAGAAGTCCAGTGTGAGAAGTTCAGATATGCAACATAAATGTTATAAAAGGGATAAGAGTAAAGGGATATCGTATGAGGATTATAGAAATATAATTCCTAAGTAATTATAGTAAGCCAAATCCAGGAAGTAATACTTGCCTGAGTCACTGAATTTCATGTGAAGATTTCTTCACTCAGAGTGGACCACTTTGATCTGATATGTGCATATAGTATATATCTACTGTTCAGGTTTGAGAAACATCCTCTCTATAGCTTTCTCTAACTCCTGTTTGTGTTATCAAGTTCTAGTACAGATTATACTGACTATGTCTACTCCCTACAAATTCTGCCATAATTATATTCAGGCATTCACTTCTTGCACAGTTTCCATCTATAGCTAGGTTGTTCTGTGTCATTTTTTACACAAAGTTTATTTCTGAGTGTGGTTTTATTGGTTCTTTTCTGCCTATTCTGCATAATCCTAATCAGTGCAGATATCAGTTATACTTCAAGTACCACTCTTTAGAATCACCTATTTAAATGAAACCTTCTTGTTTCTTATCCTTCTCTGTTTCAGCACCCCCCCCCCCCTCTAATAAAAGAAACACAGTTATACGGCTCCTGACCAAACTGATATTACCTTCTTCTTACCCTCTGTCTTTGTTATAAGACTTTGTTTGTAAATATTATCAACTATCCCTTTCTTTCTTCCAGGGATAACCTAGGAAGGTGAAATGACTAGATTTCCTATCAACACCAATGTTTCCACTTGCAATCCTTAGCTATGTGATACATTTAAATGAGTTGAATTTCTGTCAGTGACAGTATCTTCTTTATGTCTTGAGTTCTCCATCATAGCTGAGTGGTGTAGCTCTCTTGTAACTGTATTTCTCTTACGTTTAAACCCTTTCAGAATGTTTTTTTTCTCACACCATCATGAAGGAATGAGCTGTATTTAATACCTTTACCTTCAGTTAGGTTATATATCACTGAGTTATTCACTGGCTTTAAAAGGGTTTTCACATTCTTCACTATCTACCTTTTAATTATCCCCCATAATCTTATGCCTTCAGGCTGACTTTGCTACTGCTAATCTGGTATTTTTCAAAATATTGCCTGGAGCCTATTTAGTTCTTATTTAATACATTCTTTTCCAGCCTACCATTTTTTTGCTAGAACTATAACAATCTTTGCTTACTGTCTGCATATTTATGACCTGTGATATTGAGTAACTGTGACCTTTCTACTAGGCATAACCTACACACTGTGTAGCACTTGCAAGCTCATCTGCAGAAGGTATTTAGTCTGAGCTTCCACAATTAATCTTCTAATTGTGATGATTTCCCAATAGTTGCAAACAGTGCCTCTTTATACACTATTTTATGGTCTATTATACAGACACTGTTTCACACTCCCACACCATGTTGAACATGAATTGGATCTCAAGAAAGTCCTTTCTTTACATTTGTAATTGTTAGGGACATTATTCCTCGAGAAGCAACCCTTAGAAGGTAAGCTTGCGACTCTATCCTGAAGGAGATGAAGAGGAAACTCTCAAATATTAAGTATGGAAGTTATGTACTTACTGAAAAACATATCAGGATGGCAATTCCACCTTTATCACCCACCCCCTGCCTTGTCCTGGTGGGAGCAGAGCATTCTATCTGATTAGTTGAGTTATGTTAGATTTCTCATGTTTCTTTCTGTTCCTCTGTGTTAAACAGAGCTTACAGAGATCTACATAAAGGGCTTTAGCACACACTGCATTATGAGAAAAAGGGGATCGGCCAGGTAGTCTGGGAAAGTTTTAGATACCAAGCTAAGTCCTGCTAGCCTTAGTCCTGAAGAAGATGAAAATGGAACTGCCAATCCATTACTGGTACAATAATTACTAACTTTAATTTTCCCTACTTTCCTAATAAATGTATTAATTGTATTTCACTGGATGTATTATTTCAGTTTAGGTTAAAGCAATCTATGCTATGGAGACCCTATAAACCTTAATAACATTATCTTCACTTCATTCTATACTTCAGAGCAAATGGACTAGTTTCTCTAATTTTTCTGATCAAGTAAATCTTTTAATGTCAATTATTTTTTGTTATTTCTCTTTGGACCCATTCAAGTCTGTTCTTTGTCTTTGCAGCTGGTTTCAGTCTTATTAGACTGCAATACAAGATAATTATGATGATGATGATGATAGTGGATTCAATTTATTTAAGATCTCTGGGTACAAATCTCAGAGTTGCACCAATGTCAGTGCGATCATGTCTACATGAGAATTAAAGGTGAGGGTATTGCTCAATCTCACCTCCAGATTGTTAATACAATTACCCTTTCTAAATCAGCATGGCCTACACTGTAAAACAATGTGACCCTCCTATTCATGAAAGCTGTAGTTTTGTTACAATCAGTAGTATATGACTTTAGTGTTCCCATTGACTGCCCTTATTAAGTTCATTTTGAAGGCTGGTGCAATCTCCTTCACCTATCTGCAAAAGTGATGTAGAAGAAAGACTTATATAGGGATGTGTGACATATTGATATTATTATAAAGACATGCTTCTGGAGCATTTCTCCCTGGGCCTGTGCTGAAAATAGGCTCTCTCCTAGTCAGACTTTTCCGGTCAACAAATGTTAATAAATAAAAGAAAATAAAAAAATAAAGAGGTGTAGATCAACATTCAAGCCACATGCAACACCTCGGTTGGCATTTCAGCATCTGGCATGGAGTACTTGTCTTTATTATACTATTCCCTGAAATTAATCAGTTAGCTATCTAGTGTACCAAAGTTTTGAATAAACGTAAACTACAGTGGTCTTAATTGATATCAATGATTAGTATTTTCAAATCCAATGGAGTAAACAGTGCCACTCTTTGCAACCTAAAAAGCTTTGTTAATTGCATTAACTATATAACTGAAATAAGGATTTATCCATGCCAAGTGCTGGTTTGTGAAACACAGACAGTGTTGCATTAGGGTATATTGGAGTAATGGGATGCTACTGCCATTAATAATTAAATAATCTAGCAGCGGGCAAGGTGTTCTGTATACAATGGAAGTAATAGTGGCCAGGTGCTAAGCTGCACTGTGCATGTCTACAAGATAGAGAACATTATAGAATATATAGAACATTTTAATTCATTTGTGTTTGTGTGTATGGGGTGGTGAAGGACTCCATCTGGATTAAAATATCCTGCTGCTGTTACTCTCAGCTAGAAGGCTTCAGCATATAATGTTGAATCACTCAAGTGATACTGACCTTTTATGCAAAAGAATTAGCTGAAAGCCATTGTGGACAATGAACTAACAATATCCAGTAGCAACGGGTCTACCTGACCCTATCAATTATAATTAGAATGTGCACATTCTACAGGTGAGAAGTAGACTGGTGTCTGGTAGACCATTCCAATTTAATCAAGGGACAAGTAATTTATTACTAATGCTTCTCTCGGGTGTTATGTCTACCTGTATACTCAGGGGGTCTGTCCACGACAGTCCCAGTTTCTAAATATACCACCTCCAAAGTCACTTAATAACTCAGGCAAAAGGAGAATTACTGGAAATAATTTTCTGAGCTGCTGCAACCACAGAGGAAGTATATTTAGAGGTCAGTGGAGTGGTGGCAGATCCCCCACATCAGGGGCACTGTCCCCCCTTCATAGATGATGTTATTTTATTTTTTGCAATGACATCTACTGTTGGCAAGAATGACATTACAGTGTGATCAGAAAGACAAGCTTTGGTAAGTATCACTGCAGTACTACAAAGTAGGCCCATTACTGAACACTACCTGTATGCCTCCATGTTAACCACTATGGGTGCATCTCCATAGCTTTTGCTTCCAGATCATCAGTACTCCTCCCATATAAACTTCCAGACTCTCCTCTCCTTTTTCCAAGCCTTAACTATCATCTGTCTCACTTCCCTGGAGAGCAATTGGAAGCTCTAGTCTTATCATCTTCAACTCATCCCTTCTCCTTATGCATTCCGAAAAGGCATAAGCCATACTGATCTGGTATCTTCTTCCTTATTTACTTCAGAGCTCTTCCCAGTGGCACAACCTCTGTACATGTCCACCACATGTGCATCTCATCAGCATTTTTCTCCCTACATCTCCATCACTCTGTGGATAGATACCACCCCTCTCAATGTACCTTGGCAGAAGGTGTATTCCATCTGAGCACAATTCTTCAATATGGAATTTGTCAGCAACTTTGGAAAACAGAAGACTGGTCATTAGATAGGAAATGATTAGTTTATATTCCAATCCAAAAATAGTCAGTCTAAAAGAATGTTTAAATTATCAAACAATTGCACTTGTTTTACATGCTAGCAAGTTACCGCTCAAGATCCTGCCAGCATATATGCCCCGAGAACTGCCAGATGTGCAAGTTGGTTTTATAAGAAGCAGAAGCACACAAAACCAAATTGCCAGTGTCTTCTGGGTAATGGAGGAAGCAAGGGAGTTGCAGAAAAAAATTCTCTTCTGCCTTAATGACTACTGTAAAGCTTTTGACTATATCAATCATAATAAACGGTGGCTAGCTCATAGAGAAATGGGGATACCAGGTCATATTATTTGCATCCTGAGTAATCTGCATGAAGACCAAGAAGCAACCATTATTAGTAAATATTAAACAACTGACTCATTCAGGATATTGTCACCCTATTCTTTCAATTTATATGCTGGATATATCATGCAAAATACTGGGTTAGATAAATCAGGTTGGAATCAAAATTGCAGGAAGAAATATTAACAACCTTAGGTATACAAATGATACCACTATGATGGCTGAAAGTGAGAAGGAGATGAAGAGGCTATTGTTGAAATTAAAAGTGAAAAGTGGAAAGTTAGCATGTTGCTCAGCATTAAAAATGTTATATCATCTAGTCATAGCAGGTCTTTGAAAATAGATGGGTGAGAAAATGACAGATTTCATTTTCGTGAAATTAAAAGTATTTACTTTTTGGAGGGAAAGCTATGGCAAACCTGGATAAGGTTTTAAAGAACAGACATCAATTTGTCAACAAAGGTCTGTACGGTCAATGCTATGTTTTCTCTAGTAATATCATGTGTGAGCTCTAGACTATAAGTCATGTTATGTGCCAGAAAAGTGATGCTTATTAGCTGTGGAACTGGAGAAAACCATTGAGAATTACTTGGACTGCAACAAGAACAAATTAGTAAGTAGTTAAAGAAATAAACCCAGTTTATTCACTGGAAAGCCTAATGTTAAAAGTAAAACTCACATAATTGGCCACATAATACGAAGACAGGATTCAACAGAGATAACATTGATCCCAACCACGGTGAAAAAAACAAAAGTATGGCAGCAACCACAAATGGTCAGGACTCCAAAAAAATGTTTTATTATAAAAGAGACAATAAAATATGTATTCTCTAGCACCTTGGCTGACACCAGTCTACACAAAGTATGAGATAACATTGATGTTGGCAAAAACTGAAGGCAGAAGAAGAAGATGGGAAAGGCAGAGGCTAAGATGGATAGGCAGCATTACTAAAGAATCCATTTGCAAAAACTAAAAGAAACAGTTTTTGACAGGTACATTGGTGTGCTAAGGTGTTTGAGGTCACAAAGAGTCAGGCTTGATTAAATGACTAAACAGCAACTGCAACAATAATATTCCATTCCTTTTATTCCACTGATTCCTCAATTACAAAAAGCACAGTCATAAACATGGTCTCCAAAATGTCTGTAAATAATAACACTTTTCCCTTTTGTACCTGCCACCAATTTGTAAAGCTAAGCATACCTCATAATTCACTGTTACTGCTCCTGTGTCTTTATACTTGTTCTTATTCTTATGCTGGCTGTTTTGAATATTCTAATTGCTAGCTTTATGATGTCTCTGGTATAGCAGCTAAACTCCTTTCTGTACATTATATTTCTGTTTGAGAACTGGGAAAAATGGTCATTAATTTAACTTTTATCTCATTAGCTTCTCAACATTCTAATTGTCTTTTTTCCCACATTGCGCACCTCCCCTCCAACTTTTTGAGCAGCTCCATCATAGATCCCTAATATTTCTGTCCTATTCATCTGAGAACTGCAATTGACACCCTTACAACCTATTAATCATCCTGTTACTACCATCCTCTAACTTGCCCATGTTTTTACGACTCCAACTCTCCAAGCCCTTTTCATAGACAACCCATTCCAAATGTTCCTTCTCTGATTCTTTGCCTTTGTGCAATATTTACAGTGGTCATATACCACCTAAAATCTGTCTTACCTCATCCTACAGTTTTCCAGTGAGCCCCAGTTCTATCCTTTGTCATCCTTCCTCTTTCAATGTTTATGACCAAGTTCTTGAGTATATAATAAAATATGGCATTCTCAGTAACAAAAAACATGGGCTTCACCACATTTACAGTATTACTACAGCTGACTACATACTAACTGATCACATATACTCCAATATGGACCAATGTAGAATTATAGGAGTCATCTTGCTGGACATTGAAAAAGCCTTTGACACTGTCAGTTACTTTCAACTTCTGCAGAGACTACAAGAAACTAGTTTCCACCCTGATGCAGTTTGGTGGTTTATCAGTTATGTCCTTAACTACACAGTCTCCCTAGGAGCAAATAATACTCCTATCTCTGCAATATCTAATAAAGGGGTCCTCCAAGGCTATGTACTAGATCACCTACTCTTTTGTTTTTTTTTTTTTTCATTAATGAGCTACACTGGGACATCTCATATAACAACTGCATCCTATACACTGATGATATTGTACTGACTAGAGCCAAAAAAATCTTAGGTCAGACATATGGACACCAAAGGAGAAAGTGTACTCTCTGTCTTGCATTAGAAGGGAGGGTGTTGGGGGGCATCAGTCAATCCACATTTGACAGAGACAGAGATGTTTCTGGCCTTTCTGAGATGAGAAATGGGCTCATCATAGTCATTTGATATAATGATGGACCTCACAGCTGAGCTGCAGCATAACCCATGAGTATCCAATAGTGATGCCCCAGATGGATATTGCTATTCCTGTATTACACCATGATGATTTTTGATTACTTCCTTTATAACTGAATGTCTCACTGACCCTGTGTGCTTTGGATATTATATCATCAGGGGTACAATCTTAATGGGCACCGGCACAACATAATGTATATTTTCCAGCATGGTTAATAAAAATTTATTATTAAGTCTACATTGGGGTAAGGTAGAAGTGATCGGTTATATTTATACTGGACTTTCTGTTTGTTGTCTTCACAGCCGATTCTCTGTGAGGCACCACCACAGTAGACTGCTTACTTACTGATCTTTGAGAATCATCTGGCTTTGAAGATGATTACTTGTGAACAGCTGCCATTGTCAGGGATGACAGTCTCTGTGTTAGGACATAGGGAGCAGGCAGACAATGATCCACTACTAATATGTTCAGAAGTTCAGAGTTTCATAGGTATACACTAGGTTAACAACTGCAAGGGTCCGTGCAAGCCTAGACAAGCTTCCCAAATGTATACAGCAAGTTTTTTCATGTGATAGAGGTTATTTTTAGGGGTATATTTTAATAGTTATGTTAAGTTAGAGTATGGTTGGTCAAGCATTTACATGCTGCCTCTATTAGAAATATAGGTGCTTAGATCAAAGAAAATGAATAAACTAAATCATATCAAAGAATTATAATGCATATAAATAATAAAAAAGAAAAGGACCGATATTAAAGGTATTCTCGAGTGCTTTAAAATATTTAATAAAAATATACATAAAAATACAAATAATTTAGATAATGAAATAGTTGAAACTTTTCTAAGGGAAAATATAAATAATAAATTAACAAGTGAATAAATAAAAAAATGATAGATCATTCTCTTTAATAGAAATAAAAGATCAAATAAAAAGTTAAAATATAATAAGGCACTGGGCTTAGATGGCCTTATACCAGAATGATATAAAATACTACCAGATGATGCTAAATATGTTAAAATATTAGATAAGTTCTATAGAGAAATGAAAACAACTGCTGAAGTCCCCCATCATGTAAATATTCCCTCATCACATATTTTAAAACAAGATAAGAATTCTACAAAGTGCTCATCATACAGACCCATTTCAATTTTAAATGTAGACTATAAGATGCACATCCATTTTAGCCAACAGAATTACTTTACTAATACCTAAACTAATTAACACCAATCAAACAGGGTTTATTTTAAATAGACAAGTATAGGATGATACAATAAGAATACATACATTAATAGACTATGCAAATAAAAATAAAAAAGAACTTTTGATCATTAGTCTTGATTTAGATAAGGCTTTTGGCTCCATCAATTGGTCTTACCTATTTAAAATACTTAATGTGTATAATTTCTCACCAGAGCTAATTGCATTAATTTCTAAGTCCTTCATAAACTCTTGTGCTTATATTAAAATAGGCTCTTTTCTTTCTAATACATTTAAATTGCAAAAAGGCGCAAAACAAGGTTGTCCATTATCACCTTTATTTTTTTGCATTAGCAAAAGAACCCTTTGCTGATAGTATTAAATCCAATAAGAACATTAATGGTATCAAAATAAAAGAAGATTTTGAGCTAAATTTTCAACTCTGCTGACAATAGTTTACAAATAATAGGAACTATAGTAAAATCATTAGAACATAGAAATAGTTCTACGAGTCAAGTTTGAGGAAATGTATTAGGACTGTATGCCATTTGTATATCAAACTGATTTTGTACAGATGCTTGTGATGAAAATGTATTTGTGAGCTTTGCTTGTGTTGAAATGTATCAACAGTGCACCCTGCTGAAATGAGGAGAAATGTACATGTATTGTTGTAGATGAATTAAAGGTATATGTTTTAGTAGTGGATACTGGCACAGCAGAGGGAAATGTAAATGAGCTGTTAAGCCATTAACAAGCAACCCACTGTGTTGAATAGGGCCGGAATCACTGAGTCTGGAGAAGAGCCTTTGTCCATTAGCTCAGTGAAAGGAGGTAAGGCCTCAGGCACTGCCATAAACAATTGGATGTGTATTGTGGCTGTCTGTGCTAACTTCCTGTCTCAACTTCAAGAATACTGTGAGAACCTAGAGTTAGGTGACCAGATGAGGTCATTCTGCCATCCCTCTTGGAAATTATATTTTAGATATTACAAAGAGAAATCTCAGAGTATTGGCTATTCTGTTTGGGAAGCCTGACTAGTAAGACCCTCATCCACAGCATCTTGCCTTGCGGTAGTAAGTGACTTAACCAGAGAACAGTATTTTTTCTAGATTCAGTCAGGAATATAGTGAAGCTTAGTTTAGATATTGTTTTTTGTATTTGTTTGAGTCTGTCCATCAACACTCATTTCAAAATTTCCTGTGATCTGAACTCTTATGGTTTACTGTGAGTATGTAGTCGGTATTTTCATGTACTTTTATTATTTATTATTAAATATATTTAAAACTTTTAATGTGACTGGTACTTGTTAAGGTGGCCACGGTGGTGCAGCGATTAGCGTTGCCACCTCACAGTAGAGGTTCTCTGGATCGATTCTTGGCTGGGCTGCCTTCTGTGCGGAGTCTGCATGTCCTCCATGTGGTCACGTGGGTTTCCTCTGGGTGCTCCGGTTTCCTCCCACATCCCAAAGTCATGCTGCAGGTGGATTGGACACTCCATATTGGCCCTAGGTGTGAGTGTGTGCATGCGTGTGCCTTCTGTGGAAGGTTGGGCTCTGGCCTGGCACCTTGGCACCGTAAAACTCCACTCCCAATCATGAGTGGACAGGTGATCTGCTGTGGCAACCCCTAACCGGGAAAAAGCCGGAAGAAGAAGATCGTGACTGGTCCTTGTAGAAAGTATCTAACCTTAGAGAGTGTTTATATTTATTTGATGACACTGTGTGAGCCACTCCAGAAGGTCTAGCCATCTTGGTGAACTACTACCATTTGTATTAGTATTAATATTACACAGTATAATTGGATAGCCTCTTAAGAGCCTTATAGTAACTGACTGGCAGCAGTGATAACTACCTTATAGTCTGGGCAAAGTTGGTAGAGTGGGTAATCTGTGTGAGCCTTTCTCAGGTGTGTATGTGTGTGTGTGTGTATGTATGTGTGTGTGTGTGTGTGTGTGTGTGTGTGTGTGTGTGTGTGTGTGTGTGTGTGTGTGTGTGTGTGTGTGTGTGTGTGTGTGTATGTGTGTGTAGGAAAATTAAATCTTAAATCATTCCCTCCTATGGAGCTCAGGAAGTTGGCACTGTAATGTCCTCACATTTCAAAACAATTTCATATCTCTGGAACCATAAGGTTTATGAAAGAAGTATAAATGGCAAACTCTTTAGCTCAAACTATCTTTATAGTGGTAGTATTCTTTAGGTTGTAGGTCTTAAACCAAATTTTATAAGTCACAGTAAACAAATTAACTATTAAATTTGTAATATTTTGTAAACAACTTACAATATATCAGCAACCACTTAAGTTACACACACACTGTCAGCAACATTTTATGCATCTAGCTGAGAGGTTTCATATGAGGCTAGGGAGCTGTCTGTGTTACTTGAATGCAAAGATATTTAGAAAATGTGAAAATTATATCTATATAAATTAATATTATAAAAAAATTACAACTAATGTCTATTTATCTGCACTAGACAAAGGTCAAATATTAATGCAGTTGAGTTTGCTATTGTATAAACTTTAAGGTAGAATATTTAAAACCATGTACATAGCATGGTTTTGAAATTGTTGATGTGAATATGAACAAGCAATATTGGATGCATAGAGGCATCAGTAGGAGTTAAATGCAGATGCACCTGGAGGCGTCAGTCAGATGTAATGAGTTAAAGAGTGTGGGTGTCAGCTACTTGGGGCAAGAACATGAAGCACTGGGTTTACAGAGAGGGTGCTGGAGGACTTAGTTTGGACAACTGGGTGAGGACCTAACCTTACAGCTGTACCAATGGGGAGTCTTATTGGGGAACAGATAAAGAGACATTCGGACTCCAGGATGAGTGTGTTTCCTGTGTGCTCTTAAGGGAAATTGTACTTGATGCAGAGAGGTCTGCATCTGGAAACACTGAGTATTCCAAGTGCATGTCCCTCTCTAGTGTCATTGGTGATGATTCAGGCTCCTTGATTACTGGCTCAGCATGGGGATAACACATATATGTAGCCATCACTAACTGGTAGCAGTGGTGGGCATCACAGTCATGATAGAACAATTACATTATTAATTAATAACAAATTTAAAAAATTCATACAAAATATTGTAACTTCAATTGGAATAGCACTCAAATTAAATATATTGATATAACCATTATGTCTAACAGTAAAGAAATGAAACAAACAAACTTTCAACAAGTTGTTGATAAAATGTTTTATTTAGTAACAAATTGGGATAAATTCTTCTTTACTATGGAAGAAAGATTAGTGGTAATTAAGATGTCAATTCTCCCAAAAATATTATTTGTCTTACAATCTTTAGTACTATCCCCACCAAAAAAATAACGAAGAAGATAAATAATATTCTACTTTTTTTGGCATCCTAATAAACCAAGAGTTTCCTTTGATTGGCACAGAAAAGGTTCGGATAATGATGGAATAGGATTCCCTGATATTCAATTCTATGCTACTTCAACAATTGTAAACATTAATGGAGTATGGATAAATCCATCATAAGATTCAAAATGGCAACAAATACATCAAGAAATATTAAATACTAAATATATCACAACCAATCATAAATAAATAGTACCTAATAGCTTTATTTGGTTACTAAAAGATTTTTGCATAAATGGAAATATTCCCTCTACTCAGAAACCCTATATAAATAATATTCTTTCCTCTTTCTGGAAGTTTGCATATTCAAACCATTATATTAAAGAAGCACTATTTTCTATATTCCCAATTGCATAAGCAAATTACTGCTTAGAAACTCAAAAATTCGTCAAAATGTTAGTATTTAAAGAACAAAATAATTTATTGGCATAAATTTTTAAATGGTACTGAAATACACACTGTTATATACTGTGGTGGTGGTGCTGCGGTAGCATTGTCGCCTCACAGTAAGACATTGTCCTGTTAGATTCTCAGCTAGAGCGTCTTCTGTGCGGAGACATGTGTGAATGGGCGTACCTTCGTTGAAGGTTGTGCGTCAGAGCCGGCAACTCGGCACATAAAAATCTACTGCCAATCATTAGCAGACCGGAGTTCTGCTGTGACGACCCCTAACCAGGAAAAGCCGAAAGACACAACAACTGAAATACACACTGTTGAGGTCCAGATACAACCACAATTCGAAGAACTGGTTAATATTACAAAAGTTTAGAGATTTAGTGAACACAGAGATAAATAGAATATTTAATCTAGATAAGAAATTGTTCCCCAAAATATTGTAATTCTTAATGTACATTAACAATAATTCAATAAAAAATAAATCATATTTGTCACACATTTATAAAATTCTTAGGTTAGATTTCACATATTTATATATTTCCTATTGGAATTATTCTGCAAAAATTAATAATAAAGACTTCTCTGAAGAAAACAAGAAAATAATATTAAAATCTGCAGATAAAAACTACATCATCATTATACTGGAAAATTTTCACTTTGAAATTCTTACAGAAAGCTTTTGTCATTACTAACAAAATTAGAATTATGTATAAATCAAATGGAATTAAATGCTGGAGATGTGATTCTGAAATAATAGCCAATTGGATGCATATGGTACACGAATGCAAAGTCATCTCCTCTTTTTGGAAAGAAATTAATAACTTCATTCAAGCTGTATGGTCAGATAGATGTAATATTTCCAAATCTTGGTTTTATTTAAAACTACTATTCCTGAGATAATTCTAAAAAACTCAAGTGGTCTATTCTTACTATAACCAGAAAAGTAATTACTAAAAACTGGAAAAAGTAAACTTTCCCCCTCTAGTGTTGAATTTATTCGTATGGCAATATTGTTTGCTGTAGTCAGTTGCATACTTTAAATTTAAAGATGAGCACTGCTAATATTACACATTCATATACATTTTAGCTTAACATAAAGACTTGCTTGAAAATATTAATTGTTGCTGACTTGTACTAATGCATTGATCAGCTGTGGGTTTATGTAAATAGTTATTTGTTTCTTTTATAATTAATTTGTTTATTCATTGTTATGAAAAAAAAAGAAATATATAGGTGCCAGACTGCAAAGCAATTCTTATTTCCCTTCCACTGATCTACCCCAGGATTCATGAAGCTCGGCGCATGGTCGGCGTGCGCCAACCATGCGGCATGAAGATGGTGCAGTAGTGCCAAATGCATAGTAATGAAGGGCGCTGCCGACACAGCCACGTGCACAGGAAAGGAGCGCGAGTGCATAGGGTGTGTCAAAGTGCCGCACGGAGGCGTGGAAATGGCAGCTGTCGATGTGCAACCTAAAATGCTTGCATATAACAGGTTGCAAGATAGTTACCACGTCAGTGTCCCTGGATACTGAAACATATGCAAAGCATGCAAGAAAGTACCTGCGAATACAAAGTGACGAAGCAAACACAAATGCACGGTAGGGAATAACGGGTCCCTATCCCATGAAAAAATGATATGGAAGACCGTGTGGCCATAGTCCAACGCAGTGTAGATAGCCATACCAAGTGGAAGTGAAACGCATCATATGTTAGCGATCCGCCAGTAGGTATGTCCAGCCCAATGGTGAGGGTCACCAGCTAACCCATAATGTGAGGGAGGGTACACAGCTGGGCTGATGTGTCCATAACAAAACACACGAGAAATGTAGATATCTAGCGACCGTATGTCCAAATTATATCCCACAAGGCATGTAATAGTCACAAACAAAAGGTATGTCCGTATTTCACATATCAAATGTGATAAGAAATAGAATAAGCATGTAAACGAAACAGAAGGAGCATACAAACAGCTACAACAATAAGGACACATGTAGGCTGAAAGGAACAGTATTATCCGTACCGTCGACTAGGATTACCACCTGTCCAACTTTGCAAGCGACAGTCCCTCATTGGGCAGTTGTGTCCTGACAAAAACCTGTAACAATGGCAAATGTCCTGAGATTATAGGACAAAATTATTCCCTATACGTTATGTAATAGTTGCATTAAACAGGTTTTCTGTATCTAAATTACATAAATGTTATAAGAAACAGAATAAGCAACTGAACTGCTACAAGAATAAGCTTTTATATAGGCAAGAAGTCTAAGTTCTATCCTGTGTACTGACCATGGGTATGTGTCTGCCTGTAAAATGTGATGTGTGCACCAAAAATGTCCCACTTTGGCCAATTGAAAATGTGGAAACCCTACCGTTGACTGTGGGTAGGGTTGTCCACTACAGTCAGATATGTGTACAGAATATATCCCATCCTGGACATAGGAAAAGGTGGCATCCTACCAATGAGTACAACAGGCCGCCAAAATCCGGAAGTCAGCTGTACAAGCCGAACTTGTCAGGATGTGTCACAGTTGAACGGGTAGTACCCAGGTATACCAAACATGTAATGAAAGTGAAGTATGGGCGTGTACCTAGTGTTGAATTTATTCGTATGGCAACATTGTTTGCTGTAGTCAGTTGCATACTTTAAATTTAAAGATGAGCACTGCTAATATTACACATTCATATACATTTTAGCTTAACATAAAGACTTGCTTGAAAATATTAATTGTTGCTGACTTGTACTAATGCATTGATCAGCCGTGGGTTTATGTAAATAGTTATTTGTTTCTTTTATAATTAATTTGTTTATTCATTGTTATGAAAAAAAAAGAAATATATAGGTGCCAGACTGCAAAGCAATTCTTATTTCCCTTCCACTGATCTACCCCAGGATTCATGAAGCTCGGCGCATGGTCGGCGTGCGCCAACCATGCGGCATGAAGATGGTGCAGTAGTGCCAAATGCATAGTAATGAAGGGCGCTGCCGACACAGCCACGTGCACAGGAAAGGAGCGCGAGTGCATAGGGTGTGTCAAAGTGCCGCACGGAGGCGTGGAAATGGCAGCTGTCGATGTGCAACCTAAAATGCTTGCATATAACAGGTTGCAAGATAGTTACCACGTCAGTGTCCCTGGATACTGAAACATATGCAAAGCATGCAAGAAAGTACCTGCGAATACAAAGTGACGAAGCAAACACAAATGCACGGTAGGGAATAACGGGTCCCTATCCCATGAAAAAATGATATGGAAGACCGTGTGGCCATAGTCCAACGCAGTGTAGATAGCCATACCAAGTGGAAGTGAAACGCATCATATGTTAGCGATCCGCCAGTAGGTATGTCCAGCCCAATGGTGAGGGTCACCAGCTGACCCATAATGTGAGGGAGGGTACACAGCTGGGCTGATGTGTCCATAACAAAACACACGAGAAATGTAGATATCTAGCGACCGTATGTCCAAATTATATCCCACAAGGCATGTAATAGTCACAAACAAAAGGTATGTCCGTATTTCACATATCAAATGTGATAAGAAATAGAATAAGCATGTAAACGAAACAGAAGGAGCATACAAACAGCTACAACAATAAGGACACATGTAGGCTGAAAGGAACAGTATTATCCGTAGCGTCGACTAGGATTACCACCTGTCCAACTTTGCAAGCGACAGTCCCTCATTGGGCAGTTGTGTCCTGACAAAAACCTGTAACAATGGCAAATGTCCTGAGATTATAGGACAAAATTATTCCCTATACGTTATGTAATAGTTGCATTAAACAGGTTTTCTGTATCTAAATTACATAAATGTTATAAGAAACAGAATAAGCAACTGAACTGCTACAAGAATAAGCTTTTATATAGGCAAGAAGTCTAAGTTCTATCCTGTGTACTGACCATGGGTATGTGTCTGCCTGTAAAATGTGATGTGTGCACCAAAAATGTCCCACTTTGGCCAATTGAAAATGTGGAAACCCTACCGTTGACTGTGGGTAGGGTTGTCCACTACAGTCAGATATGTGTACAGAATATATCCCATCCTGGACATAGGAAAAGGTGGCATCCTACCAATGAGTACAACAGGCCGCCAAAATCCGGAAGTCAGCTGTACAAGCCGAACTTATCAGGATGTGTCACAGTCGAACGGGTAGTACCCAGGTATACCAAACATGTAATGAAAGTGAAGTATGGGCGTGTACCTATGTGCATGAGGTATAGCATGTGGACAGCAAACATGGCAGGGTAGTCCACACAACCATACAGGTACCAGACACATGTAGGTATTCAATGTGTTACTCTGGCTGTGTTATGGGCCAACAACCAAAGCAGTGATGTATGGGGTGTGAGGAATCTATGTGTGTGGGGTGGATGGGTAATGGTACAATCCTCTAAGGCGATACTGTGTCGTATGCAGAATAGGTGAACCAGAGGTGTATGAGGGAGCAGCGGGTGAAGCTGAAAGAAACACAAACACATGTATAAACAGCTGAAATACAAGCAGACAGGCCATACTGTAGAACACAATCCCACAAACAGATGAATATTGAAATGTGCGATACAAATGTATAGATATATCACCGGCACATACCCACAGAGTGGTCCTGATGGAACTGGCCATAATAAATGCAACACACCTGGATGGAGCTGGCCATAACAAATGCAACACACCTGGATACATAATGGACTACCCAGCATCTCCTCCACATCACACTACCCGCTCCCGTACCTGAACGTCCACCAACTCCAGCCATACTTGGCCTACTGGTTTGGTGCAGCCACAGCTACACATAGTGACCACTATGCATATGCAGTAGGTAGTGTCACTCTAGGCGGTTGCAGGATTGCACACAACCTCAGCACATTTTCGTAACTCCAAAACGATGTTCGGTATTCCTCTTGTTGTGGATCGGTACAATTATTGGATATCCCTCATGGGATATGTAACCTGTGTAAACATTAGAATGGAAGAAGTCCAGTCCTGTAGATATCTGGACAGAAGTTGGAATGTGCATTAGAGGTGCACGACACTGTCCAGCCCTAAGTGGTCATGCATAACCTACTACCCAGGATCAAACACTTGCCCGTGACGCACGTGTCCCGACACAAATAAGCGGAAATATATTGCACACATTCGCATAGTGGCAAATGGTATAAGGGTGATGAAGGCACTGACGTAAACAGGATAACCCTGATCTACTGTGTGAGGAGCACTTAATGTGTGTGTAGGTGTGGCCAACCATACCTGTCAACCTGTGAGAGCAAGATATCTGGACAAAGCCGTGAATAAAAGTGGGACAAAGGCCCAAAAATATGGACAATTTGTAAAGATTGCTCTTAGAAACTTAGAAAGTTGATAGAATAACAGTTTGTACATTGGTATTAATTTCCTGAAGAGTATGAAGTCTGAAACTCAACTGTCTGTCATTTTGTTCTGACTTCAGTCTTTAATGACTAGCTACTGATTTGCCAGAAAACAACAGTGTATTACAGAGGTCCGTACATATTTACAGTAACAAAACTTCACATTTGTTTACTGTACGACTGCATACCTGTAGTTGATTCATGTCCAAAATAATAATCCTCGTATGAATGCATACAGGAAATAGTCAAATGTGAATGGGAAGACCCCTCACCGTGGATTATGTATTGTAACCACCCCCACCCATATTATGTATTGCCAACATAAAAAGCTGCTGACAGGTGCCGAAAGACCTGTGTCTGTAAACACAGGTAAACCTCTATAAAATGGACAAATTCTGTCCATGTGCTTCGTCTGACATTTGAACTCGGTCAGGGCAGTTCCGTTCACCAGGTGGACAAGCCTAAACCCAGATCACCACATGAACACCCTGACAATCAAAGACTTGTATGTGCCAGGACTATAAGCCTTGGAGTTCTGCATATCCTTGGAGTGATTAAATACGCAGCTTGGGTCCAGAGCAGTAGGGAATAGGGAATGTGTAATATGTAGTACCGTGTTTTTCCCAGCAGGAGAATGGATGCCTGTGTTGTAAGTGAAGCGGTGAGGCGTATGTTAATGTAGCTATGTACTATGGGTATGCATATAAATGAGTCAGAACTCCAATAGTATAGTGGTTACAGCATCCGGCCAACATGAATGCAGTCCCAGGTCAACTACGACTACAGCACATATGAGTTAATGAATGCGTGTGTGCTGTAAAGACATTTAAATATGTAAAGGTGAACGTGTGTTTCGCATATGTCCATTAACCGGATTACAGATATTGTACTGGTACTGTCACAATTAAGAAAGCCCACATAAGCAGAAAGACTTAGTAAACATATGTAACCCACAGTAAGGATATGCAAGTGCGCCTGCGTGTGTGTAATCCATTCACAGCATAGCAAATGAATGCTGTTTTCTACACGTTTATTTATATATCTATATATGGATATATATATTTGTATATAGATATATATCCACAGACTTAAACTAAATAAATATATGAAATAAAGAATGTACAGACATATATATATATATATATATATATATATATATATATATATATATGTATGTATGTATACACACAATTACATTAATCGATATATACATAACAAACATGTAAACATTTGTCCTTGTAGATATAACACATGTACATAAATAGGTTACATCATAGCTATTATGGATAGACATACAGACATGCAAGAAAGGTAAATACACTGCTGCTTTCCAAACCATTGCCCGGAAAGTACCAGTGTGCCAAATCTGTAAGTTCTACTCTTTAAACATGGATATAGGTGTTCTTTGCAGGACTCCAAAAATTGGCCCACTACAGGCACCATCCTATAATGATTGAAGCAAAGGAAATCACATCTGCAGTTACAATATAGCTGTACATGCAACAGTAGCTTGTGCAAGGGTAATAACAAATGGGTTGACAGAATGTATGACATATGTCCCGATACGCGGAGAGTGGATAGTGCATAGAAGTGTCTTCATACTTTATTATCACTCACATTAAATATGTCTTATGACTACTGTGGAGGGGTGTCAGGTATGGGAATCATGGGTATGCAATAATGGGCCTAGGTTCACAGGTGTTGGTTGGCACAGATTTATCAGGTCCGCCCCATGGGAGTGATTAATATTCCTATGTGGGTATAGCACACGCCTATACCTTCCAAAAATGAAGAACCCATCTACTGGATATTGTATAAACCATTGGGGAAGATGTAGGGACTTATATCAGTGTCATGTAAGCGATTATCATGGACGTACATGTGTATGAATAAGATGGTAACCATACCTCTCAACCTTACAGAATAAGGCATCTGGACAAAGGCATATTTAAATAAGTACAAATAGGGACTATTTTAAATATTCCTCTGACAAAGTTAGAACATTGATAGAATAATGGATAATTCATTAGTATGAATGTTTTGAGGGTTATTATTTATAAACTACTAATGTCTGTCATTATTATCTAACCTCACAGTCCTTAATGACCTGCCACTAATTTACCAGAAAGGCACAATATTATAAAAAAAGGAACAGCATTATAAGTCTAAGTTTGGGACATTTACCCAAAATGTGTACAGTTGAGAGGCATGAAGGTAACCCTGTCCTAAATAAATGTACAGAGCTAGTGATATCAGGTGGACAGGTGTGAAGAAAGATGTGATGACAAATGACAAAACATGTATAAGT
The DNA here is from genome assembly GCF_019279795.1 of Protopterus annectens. Taxonomy (NCBI): domain Eukaryota; kingdom Metazoa; phylum Chordata; order Ceratodontiformes; family Protopteridae; genus Protopterus; species Protopterus annectens. The sequence continues at coordinate 1,187,177,098 of NC_056732.1, read as the reverse complement.
CAAAAGCATGTACCTCGATAAATGTGAATGAATACATATGCCCTGTGACAGTCAATGTGGAAGGTTAATAGAAACAAAATAAATGTGCCCCTCAGGGTGTTATGCAGTGTCCCCGATACAGTGTTCAGTCTCCCACACTCGCATGTGAGTTTTGCCACTGACGGAAAGCGCAAATACCGGCAAACACATAAGGTAGATGATAGCATAATATGTTTTGATTAGCACCTGTTGGCTTTTGTGAGGAACACAACACTCTTGGCGGGTGTGTCCTGTAAAAGGAATGTAATGGCATCTGGCCTGTGATTTCTTCTTGTGTGTAGTGGTGTAATAAAATGATATACCTTGTATCAGAAACAGATACATGTTATAGGAAACAGTATTATCGACTATACTACTACAAGACAAATCTGAAGATATGAAAAGCGCTGAAGTAGTCAGTTTAGTATTGACTGCAGATATGTGTTGACATGTCAAATGTCACAGCTGTATATATAGTACCTATAGGGCTGTCACTGTTACAAATGATGAAAGTGGGAGCTGCTTTGTAGAAATGTCAGACGTAGCAGGTCAAAACATACCTACAGCCGTGCATACTCCACAAATAGATATATTAGCACACAGAAAAGCTTAGGCCAGGAGTCATGGAGCCTTGGCCCGCGTGTACGAGTAGAGGAAGAGTAGAGCAAGGCAAGATGTCTGCCGAGCTATTCAGCAATATCCTGTAGGCGTGTGTAAGACAGCCCCTAAAACGAACATTGCACGGACAATGTTAGGATATGCAAATTACCCCATTTGTAGGTGAAAGCTATGCAAATGATGTAAATCTGCGATACATGAAACAGTAAGCTGTCCGTGCAAGAATAGAGTTATGTGCAGAAATGTACTCGGATGTTAACCGAGTAACGTTCTGCAAGTAGCTAAACGGAGCAATGTCAGCTGCAAATAAAGGATGAATTCAGTTGAAGAAGCATGCCAATAGCCAAATATAAGGCCAGTGGCATATTTTTCCATTGGAAATTAATAAAACTCCATTTGTCCTCCCCCGATCTCCGGTGTGTAAGCGTAGCGCAGCGGCGCAAAAACGCGCTGCGCTTCTAAAACAAGAAAAATATTTAAAATACACTTAGAATTTGTAATTTTAGTTAACAGTTAGTTCGCCATGCAGGTGAATGGCAATCTGAAGACAAGATGGCTACTGAGTACTAGTTGCTATGTATGGAAGTGCTCTGTCAGAGATGTAACCAAGCATTAGTAGGCAATCCGATGCAATTGAGGCTGATGATAGTGAATCACAATTTGTCATGCCATATGGGCCAAGCCACTACAGTGGAAGAGTAGGTTAAGGGGACTATCAGAGTAGAAGATAGGTGACATCACGAGTGTGTATGTATAAAACACTGTAAACCAATCGGAGCAATGTGTCACATGTTTGCTGTCAGTTACTCATCAGTGGAAGAGGCGTGTTATGATTTATCCTAGGTACAGTCAGGAAACTGATGGTGTATGCCATGGATATCACTGAAGTTTCTTGAAAACCTGTTGACAGTATGTTCGTGCCTGTGCACGCCTGTAAGCCCGAGTAAGCATGCGTGCGCGTGTCAGACCGTGTGCGCGCGTTGAAGAATGAGTAAGCTAGTGTAAGAATGTTGAAGCCCATGTAATGTTGTGTAAGCCAATGTACGCGTTTTTAATCATGTATAAATCTGTACTACAAACATCACACACATACTGCACACTCTGAAACACATGCTGCCAATACTACACATCAGTCAAATGGCACATGGATGGATAATAAATCTTCAGAATCAGTAAAAAAGTTAACAATGGATCAGTAAAAAAGTTAACAATGGATCTTCAGAATCAACAGTGCTGTAAACTATACTACATTGATGGTCATAGCTGCAATGCATCATGCCTGCTTACATACACCTAGAAGGATATCACACTTTGTGTTAACAACATTTTAACATTAATACAGTGCTATAAAGCCACCCTGTGCATCAGCACCATGTTAGTCTGTTCCTGCATCAATGTTACACATTACAGGTGGTGGCACAGGTGTCATCATATGCACAGGGTATGGTGTTTCTTTTCCAGAGCCTGTCATTGAGCCATCCAATCAACACGCAAGTATGTGTGTGTGTGAGGGACAACAGTGTTTGCATGGCCCAATGTTGATGCAATGTGTGTGTATGTGTTAGCTCTAGCTGTTTGTTTCATGTGTGTGTGTCTGCATGTACACAGTTTCAGCATGTGTCAGCCATATACAGGAGGTTGTGGGACAGTCACAGACCGTACCTGCCCGGCTGTACAGATCGCCATTACTGGCCATGGACACCCCTCCATGCATTCAACAATATTCCAGTACTGCACCTGTCAATGTATACACATACATTCTTGGGATCTGTATCACAACCTGTGGATAAACGGGAATCAGTAATGTTAACCTGATTTGCATAGTAGTGTCAGTTAATACATAGTTATATGAGCCATACTCATCCTCCAAAGTAATAACCACTGCTGACTGTTGCTGAGATGTGCACACGACCATTTAAAGGTGCTGTACTACCATTGTTGTCAATGTCCCTTGTAATACCCAGCAACAAAATAACTGGTCACTACACAACTATAACCCAGGATCACTACAGCACACAGTATATGCACTATCACAGAGCCATAGCAGATTTACATACATCAAAGGTGTTCACATACAGATAATGCAGCACATTCAATAGTGCTAATATCCACATACATATCAATATCTATCTACATTACATATATATAAATAGATATACACAGACAGACTTGGCAGGGTTAGGATCAGAACATAGACCTAACTACCTTATTACACTACAGCATTACGCATGTAGAGAACGCGCTACCGTGATTACTAGATCACAGCATTCACACAGGCATACGTCTAGCTTGCTGGCATCAGCATCAAAGGCAAAGACGCCGTACTGATTCTACAGAGAGTGAATAGTGTAAAAGCAATGTACTGTTGTCATGCAGCAGGAAACTCTCACACACACATACACTTACTTGGCAGAAGTGGGATTAGAACACAGACCTAACTACCTTAGCACACTACAGCATTACGCATTTACAGAACTCGCTACTGCGATTACTGAACACAGTGCTCCCAGAGGCATACTTCTAGGTGGGTGACATCATCCACAAAGGCAAAGACACCTATAGGGAATGTATGTGGTGTGAGGCATCTAAAAGCATTACCGCCTCCCCAGGCAGCTGGAAACACACACACACTGGCAGGGCTGGGAGTCGAACATACACCTAACTACCTTATCATACTACAGTAATACACATTTACAGAATGCGCTACCAAGATTACTGAACACAGCACTCCCAGAGGCATACTTCTAGGTGGGTGACATCATCCACAAAGGCAAAGACGCCGATAGGGAATGTATGTGGTGTGAGGCATCTAAAAGCATTACTGTGTCCCCAGGCAGCTGAAAACACACACACACACACAGAGGCACACACTTGGCAGGGCTGGGAGTCGAACATACACCTAACTACGTTATCACACTACAGCATTATGCATTTACAGAACAAGCTACTGCGTTTACTGAACACAGCACTCCCAGAGGCATACTTCTAGGTGGGTGACATCATCCACAAAGGCAAAGACACCGATAGGGAATGTATGTGGTGTGAGGCATCTAAAAGCATTACTGTGTCCCCAGGCAGCTGGAAACACACACACACACACACACACACACACACACACACACACACACACACACACAGAGGCACACACTTGGCAGGGCTGGGAGTCGAACATATACCTAACTACCTTATTACACTACAGCATTACGCATTTACAGAACGCGCTACTGAGATTACTGAGCACAGCACTCTCAGAGGCATACTTCTAGGTGGGTGACATCATCCGCAAAGGCAAAGACGAAATGACGAAGCATAGGGAATGTATAGAGAATGAGCAGTCTGAAAGCATATTACTGTCCCAAGGTAGACGTAGACAAACACATGGCAGTGGTGTGATCGGGGCAACTAAATATCTACCGAGCAGTACAACAACACTACATAGATACGGGACGCGCCACAGACAGTACACCCTGCAAGACAGTCAGCCTGTGTGTTCAATGTAGGCATCCATCGTGACGTTGAAAATGGATATCTGTTGCCTGGATGTCCACCATCGCTATACAGGATGTCAATGGCCATGCCCATACACAGAGGCACATCACCGACACAAGGTGTCACTGGTTATGCCCACACGCTTAGTATCACACGTCCATTTGGAATGTACTGTGTGTCCATCTACACAACGTTGTACTGGGCATGCTCACACACTTAGCAGTTGCAAAGGTCCGTCTTCCATGCACTCGGATTCTAAACACGGAAGGGCGCAGTTTGGAATGTACTGTGTATCTATCTACACAACGGCGTACTGGGCATGCTCACACAATTAGCAGTTGCAAAGGGCCATCTTGCATGCACACAGATTCTAAACACATAAGGGCGCAGTTTGGAATGTACTGTGTGTCCATCTACACAACGGCGTACTGGGCATGCTCACACACTTAGCAGTTGCAAAGGGCCATCTTGCATGCACACAGATAATAAACACGGAAGGGTACAGTATGGTATTACTGTCCCCACATACATGAAGGCCACTCACATGTATTGACCAATACACACTCAGGAGCCATCACAGATGTCTCAGGTGCAGATCACAGAGGTACACACTGCAGTCTACAATGTAGCCCTCAGACATCACCATGTCATTGGACCAGCAATACATCAACACAGCACTGTGTGACTCATGACCAGTGGACTGTACATAGGTGTACAGCAACTGTGCAGACTACACATGTACTGACAGGGTTCCATCATGTGTTATGCATTGCAATGATACCACTGTACATAACCAGGTTGGCTCTACACATAACAGGGGCTCTGGGTCTTACACAGCTGTGACAGATGACTGTCACTGTACATCAATGAACACACATGTTTGGATATGTCATACATGTAATTGCAGTAGATATGTGCATGGACCACACACACAACACATATGTACGTACATAGCATAGCTTCTGCTGTCCTCCATGCAGACAAGTGGCTACAGCAATCATACACACGCAAATGGAAGGTGGGTCCATGGCTGTTGAATGCCAACACTACATGAGGTAGCAATGTTGACCAAGGACACATTCCCTCTGTACTAGTTACCCATGACACCCATCATATCATACAGCAGTCCATGTGTTATGTATGTCAACACACATGTCCACCGATTACAATGCATACAAACATGGCTACATAGTTTCATAGTTTCATAGTATATTACTAGGCTATCTGCCCTGGGGCATTTGTAAGCCTAGCCATAGTGATGTGGCTTTTGACACCCCATGAAATGGTACAAAAAATGTACAGAATAAATTTAGAATACTGTGCCTCTGTCTAGTAGTGACACAATGAAGGTCCCCTTATATAATAGAATTAGTTTACTGTGCCCCTGTCTAGCAGTGACACAGATGTGACCCCTGGGGTAAACGTACGATCTCCCATCCACTCATCAAGATTTCTCTTGAAGAGAGTGAGTGAGGGGCTCTGCCTAATACGAACTGGGATCTTGTTCCAAAGCATGGGAAGCCTCTGGGTTATGAATCTATCCCTCCAGCATGTCCTATTCATACTTGTGCCGAGGTTTAAGTCTTTAGCTCTCGTGGTCCTGATGGATTTGGATTTTTTGAGCTGGAGCATGTCCATCAGATCCTGATTGGACATGGCCTTGTACGTCAGGCAGAGATCACCTCTGAGCAGGCGGTATGCTACTGAATAGAGCTGAAGTTTCTTTAGTCTGGCAGAATAAGACATATGTTGGAGACCCTTGATCCTCTTGGTGAGGTACTTTTGTGGTCTCTCCAGCTGTTGCAAATGTCGGGTGAGGTACATACCAAATGGGGCATTGTACTCAATCATGGGTCAGAGGAGGGAGGAGTATAGGGGTACAATGACATCCTTGGATCTGGATGTGAATCCCTTCATGATGAGGTGTGCAAGGTAGAATGTTTTTCTAACCACTTTGGCAACGTGGGTGTCAAATGAGAGGTTGCTGTCTACTTGGGTCCCTAGGTCTCTGATTACTTTTTCCGTACACAGTGGGTTGCTGTCTATGTGATAATTTGTGGGTACTTTGTTTTTCCCAAAGGGGATGACTATACATTTTTTGGCATTTAGTTTAAGTCCGTGACTCCGGCACCAGTTGTCCGTTTCTGTGAGGCCTTTTTGTAGGATGTATGTGTCCGCTGGTGTATCGACTATGGCGCCTAGTTTGCAGTCATCTGCGAACTTTGTCAGCCACAACCCTCCCATGTTTGCTTTAACATCTGAGAAATAAATGCCGAACAAGAGGGGTCCCAGGACAGATCCCTGTGGGACACCACTTGTGACTGGCTTTGCTCCAGTGATTTTAACTTTATGGGTTCTGTCCTTTAGCCAGTTTGCAACCCATCTAGTGACATAAGGGTTTACGTTTAAGCTGTTGAGCTTATCTATGATGCCTGAGTGGGGTATTGTGTCGAAGGCCTTAGCCAAGTCCAGGTAGGCTGTATGGACTGCTTTGCCCTCATCAATGGCTCTAGTGACTGTTTCGAAAAAGCCAACCAGGTTCAAAAGGCAGGATCTGCCCTTTACAAAGCCGAACTGGGTGGGGTCAAGTGTCTGTAGGTCCCCTATGTCTCTGTTTATGAGTTCCATAATGATTCTTTCCATAGCTTTGCAGATCAGGCTGGTTAAGCTTATGGGGCGGTAGTTCCCAGGGTCTGTAGAGGTAACCCCTTTGTGCAGTGGGACCACTGTTGCTGTACGCCAGTGTTCAGGTACATATCCTGAAGTAAGGCTAAGGTTAAATAGCATTTTTATGTGTGGGTTTAGCTCCTCTTGGAGTTCACGTAACACGCAACCCGGGATACCGTCAGGTCCCATTGATGCTGTGTTTTTAGCTTTGTTTAGGGCGGTTCTCACTTGGACATCTGAGATGACAGGGAGATTACATTTAGCTGGGATAAGTATTTCTTCTTTTGAGGGTGAGGGAGGGGAGGAATTTGCACTGAACCTGTCAGCCAGAATGTCTGCAATATCTGTGGGTTCAGTGTATTTTTTGTTGTTGTGAACTAACTCTGAGCATATCTGAGAGTTTTCGCCCAGGTTTCTAACATAGCTGAAGAAGGCTTTGTGGTTATCTTTAGTGTCCTTAGCGATTTTTCTCTCAAAGTTGGCCTTGGATATTTTTTATGAGAGAACGTAGTTTTCTGCTAATGTTGATCAGAGATGTCTTCCCTTCATGAGATTTTGCTCTGACGTGCAGTAGCTTCCTTCTTTTGTTATACAATTTGTTAATGGCTGAGGTCCACCAGACAGGACGCTTGCCTTTGGTGGAGAGGGACTTGGATTTATTTGGGATTGCATGATCCATGCATTCTTGGAGATGTCCATAGAAAGCATTTGTGAAGGATTCGGCATTGTTGGATGTGGTATCCACTGGCACAGTGGGCTTAAAGGATACCATCTCAGTCTTAAGAAGAGTGAAGTCTGCTTTTGAGAAGTTTTTCACTGTGGTCTTTTGTGCTGAGGGTGGAGGTGGAATATGTATATCCAGGGTGATTAGTTTGTGGTCAGATCTCACTAGTGAGGGGTATACTTCCGGTGTGGAGCATTTTGTCCCCATGTTTGTGATGATCAGGTCTAGTATATTATCTCCCCTAGTGGGAGAGGTGACTAGTTGTTCCAGTGCATTTGAATTTATGAATTTCAGGAACCTTTGGGCTAGTGTATTAGGGCTAGAGTAATGTACCCAATCTATGTTTGGGTAGTTGAAGTCTCCCAGTATGATGGTATTTTGTGATACATTCATATCCTCCAATGTCTTCAGGAAGGCTGAGTGGGGTTCCTGAGATTGGGAGGGTGGTCTGTAACATGCTACCAGTTTTATAGCAGTTTTGCCTATGGTTAGTTGCACCTGTATGGTCTCTGATGCTTCATGTGTTGCTACTAACCTGGAGGTGTGGGTGTCCTTGATGAATATGGACACTCCCCCTCCCTTTGTGGTTCGGCCTGGGTTTTGGAGCTGAAAAGCATGATACGAGGTATAGCCTGGTAGTGCTGACGTGCTCTCAGGAGCCTTGAACCAGGTTTCAGTTACTGCACAGACGTCGATGTTCTCCATGCTGAGGAGTGCATCAAGTGCCTGCATCTTGAGATTTAGACTTCTGGCGTTGAGCAGCATTACCCTTAGTTTTTTTCCATTTTTGTTTTCTAAGGAGGTGGGTTTGTCTTTTGAGCCTTGCCAAAAAAGGCACTATGGGGGTGGCAAGAGCCTTAGCCAATATCCAGAAGCCCAGTGGTGACAGGTGTAAGCCATCCCTTGCGAGCAGCGTAGCTTGTCCAACATGTCATCCCAGGCAGACAGACATTGGATCCCCTTAGAATGACACCAGTACTTGAGCCAATTATTAAAGCTGATCATCTTGTCTTTGTATTGTGGTATCATTCTTGGTGAGGGCAAGATGCTGCTCAGGGTCAGGGTCATACCAGCCTGGGCTACATAATCAGAGAGCTCCTCTATGTCTCTTTTCATGTAGTCCAGGGAGGTACATCTCAGGTCATTCACGCCAGCATGGACAATGATGGAGTCATATTTGTACTTGCTTTGGAGTGACTTGAGTGCGTGTGTTATGTGGCGGATCCTAGCTCCCGATAGACAGCTCACAGTCACCCTCTCCTTGTTCAGCCTGGTCAGCGGGACATCAGTGTGTCTGACTATAGAGTCACCTATTACTAGTGTATCAGGCATGGTGTTTGGCCTTAAGGGCTGTAATTGGTTGACACACTGATTTATTGAAGTATGTGTTGCATGTGTTTTGTTTTGAGGTGGTGGATTTTTGGATGTCTACTTTGGGAGCCTCTGTTGTTTTGGTAAGTTTTTTATTAGAGCCTCCGAGTATGTCTTTGTGTTTTTATATGTTTGGTTTGCAGTTGTGGTAGGTCTATGTGGGACTGGGATTGTTGTGTGTGTGGTTACCATCTCCTCCTGTCTGGTCATGCCAGCCCTGAGTTGAGAGAGTTCAGCCTCCAGTTTGGCTATATAGTTGCATCTCTCACATGTATTTGTGTTTGTTGAGAAGAGGAGAGGGTTGTCTGTGTACACGAGACAATTGTAGCATTGTCTCAAGATACCCAGATTGACCAGCTGAACTGGAGAGGATGCCAGTAATCTACCACTCGACATGCTAGAACAGTATAAGGGAGTGCTGTACCTTTAAGGGAAGTGGATATTCACAGGGGTGGTAGGTAGATGTAGTGCTTTACTTAGTACGAGAGTGCTTACTTAGTAGAGAAGTATTGAGAACAAGTGATAGGCTTATAATATAGTGAGTAGTCTGATTATACTAAGAGTAGAGCTTCCTTAAGGGAAAATTTGAAGAGCAGACTTGGTGGTGCCAGAAGAAGTTTACCCTTGTTTAACCGGCACAACCACGCAAAGCCGTGCAAACACGGATTTTAAACAGGGAACTACAAAAGAGCTAGAAATGGTCCAAAACAACCAATTACTACAGCTTCTTGTGCTGAGGTCACTTCCTACAGGGACAGGTAGGCTGCTCAAGGCTCCCCACTCCCACTGGTGAGCAAAGAAACTTCCTTCTATCCAAGTAAGGTAATGGACAACACAGGAACTACACCACAGCCCAGAATACAGCAATGCCTGTAAACTGGTCTAAACTAGTCGAGGAAGAAGGGAAAACAAGGATTATTTTTTGTTTTTTTGTTTTTTTGATAGAAACACACAGAAAATGCAGAAACAGTGATAAATCAGTTACACAGGCTAGCACACTTTAGTGGACAGCCTGAACAGTTAAATTAAACAAACAAACAAACAAACAAACTTTCGATCAAATTCGACTAAAAAGTAACTTTAAGTGCAGATTTTAAAATAATGCAGCAAACAGTTAAAAAAACAGTTCAAGCTAGTTCAGGGTAAGCTACAGAAGCTATTCCAAGTGAAAAAAAGCAAAGATACTTAAATCCAGAAAGTAGTCGCTTTTCTGAGTTCTCTGTAGCTAGGACCACTCTGCAGGACCACGAGGAGCTTGTCTGAGCAGTATAGCCAGAAAAAAACGCCCAGAGGCGGATTTTAAACAGGGAACTACAAAAGAGCTAGAAATGGTCCAAAACAAGCAATTACTACAGCTTCTTGTGCTGAGGTCACTTCCTACAGGGACAGGTAGGTTGCTCAAGGCTCCCCACTCCCACTGGTGAGCAAAGAAACTTCCTTCTATCCAAGTAAGGTAATGGACAACACAGGAACTACACCACAGCCCAGAATACAGCAATGCCTGTACACTGGTCTAAACTAGTCGAGGAGAGGCGGGAAAACAAGGATTATTTTTTTAGTTTTTTTGTTTTTTTGATAGAAACACACAGAAAATGCAGAAACAGTGATAAATCAGTTACACAGGCTAGCACACTTTAGTGGGCAGCCTCAACAGTTAAATTAAACAAACAAACAAACTTTCGATCAAATTCGACTAAAAAGTAACTTTAAGTGCAGATTTTAAAATAATGCAGCAAACAGTTAAAACAACAGTTCAAGCTAGTTCAGAGTAAGCTACAGAAGCTATTCCAAGTGAAAAAAAGCAAAGATACTTAAATCCAGAAAGTAGTCGCTTTTCTGAGTTCTCTGTAGCTAGGACCACTCTGCAGGACCACGAAGAGCTTGTCTGAGCAGTATAGCCAGAAAAAAATGCCCAGAGGTGGATTTTAAACAGGGAACTACAAAAGAGCTAGAAATGGTCCAAAACAACCAATTACTACAGCTTCTTGTGCTGAGGTCACTTCCTACAGGGACAGGTAGGCTGCTCAAGGCTCCCCACTCCCACTGGTGAGCAAAGAAACTTCCTTCTATCCAAGTAAGGTAATGGACAACACAGGAACTACACCACAGCCCAGAATACAGCAATGCCTGTAAACTGGTCTAAACTAGTCGAGGAGTTACTTACATCAGCTACTGCACTGTGACAGACATGTAGGACCAACACACATGTACAAACTGTAGTGTGCATGCAGCTGTGCATGCAGCTGCCATGCATGTGCAGTAGCTGATGTAAGTAACTCATCTGTGCCTAAATACAACATGCAGTTGCAATGCAGCCCCATCATTGACACCTGTATATGGTGACATATTGACAGTACGGTAGGATGTACAGCAGGTATGGATGGATGTGTGTACATAAAGTGGTGATCCACCTGTGTAGATGGATGTTCGCTGGGTACGGCTCACAGGTGTGTCACACGCCATCATACCATTACATGTGCAAACAGTACGTTATGTAACTGTTACCTGATGGTGAAGACATAAAACCTACACAGCGGTCAGGTGTTACCGACTGTACGTCACTCGACACCTGTAACACTTACATCCTCCTGTGTGCATATGGCAGCACAATTGTCGGACATAGCGTTGGTACACATAATGCAGAAATACTGTTGCATGTCTGTCAGACGTATCATCATATAACAGGTGTATCATTCACAGTACTGCCATGTGTGTTTACATGTGTGACCATATATGCCACATATGGTGGGGAATACATCCCAATTGTGACACACCCCTGTACACTGTTGTAGACATCTGTATATACTGCAGTGTGGAAAGCATGACGTAGGCAGGTGTGGTGTGTGTATCACACACATCAGCTAACCGTATGTGTATGACAGTTGTGGTATCCACAGTGTGTGTGTGTGTGTGTGTGTGTGTGTGTGTGTATGTATGGCTGTCTGGTGCATGGAGTGAGGATGTATGCTACCATACAGAACACAAAGGATCACTAACCCCTCATGGTGATGCAGTCTACTACCCTGTTGATGTCATCGGTCTCAGCCGTACTGGCTACCTGTACATGCCCCTTCTCTGTGTCACGTTGTGTGGGTGCACAGTACTGTGAGGGTGATGACCACATAGGCAAGTATCCTCACCTCAACACTATGGGGTGTGCGTTATAGTGTTGTTGACCCCATGAGTGTGGGCATGTTCCTGTACTGTGACAGGGTATTACTGATACACAGTGAGGCCTCATGCTAGCAAGTGGCCTCTAACATTATCATTGTCCAACCCCTGCACCATGTCAACATACCTGTGATTTGACCTGGTATGGGTGTCATGTCTCTAGCCACTGTAGCCTATTAAACTGCACACAGGCTGCTGGATCAGTATATGTGTGGACATCTGTGGTATGTTAGACTTTCCAGCTGTCCGGTTGAGGCTACGTATAGCATGCTGAGATTGCCATACGTGCCTGTGAGTACTCCACAGTTACACATAGGAGACTGCAAACACTGCTACCTGTAGGCACATGCAAATAGACCATAAGGAGGGAACCAGGGCATCATTACCAACATGCTGTTACTGTTGTTACCGAGACACATACTGTGAACATATAACAATGCATGCTACACCTGTACTACATGGTTGTGCACATATAACAATGCATGCTACACCTGTACTACATGGTATGTCTGGTGCGTGTCAACAGTACACAACTAATGTAATATACACATCTCTCAACATTCTTACACAACTAATGTAATATTCCCTCACTAGTCTTACACAACTAATGTAATATACACATCTCACTATTCTGTTCACCCTGTGCATCAGACCATTTGAGCATGTCCCTGCACTGATGGTGTGGATGACAGGGATGCAGCACAGGCTTCATCATATGCATTGGGTGATAATGTGTGCCAGGGGCATAGGCTGCACCAATGGGTGACATCATGTGTGTGGGTAAGGGCCAGTGATATGATTGGACATGTCTGTTCAGTATGCATGTGGGTGTTGTGGTGCCCTACAGATGTGTTTGCTGTGTGCGTGTATGTGTGCACACAGTTCTGCCTTTTGTGAGGCCTACACAGGGGTATTATTGACAGCTCCAGATTGTACAGACCAGGTTATACAGCTCACTGTGTCCGGCCACGGCCACGTGACCTGTGCCTGCCAGGAGTTGCACGGGCACTACCAGGTGGAGGTACAGATTGGCTACTGTCCGATGACACATGTCCACTGGAACTGTGTCCCCGCTGGGAACGGCCAGGGCCACGTCCACGTGGCCTGCTGTGTCCTGGTGTGGACAGCGCAGCACCAACTGCACTGCTACTCCTACCGTCACTATGGGATCGGGCATGTGAGGTGGCACGCTCATGTCGACCTGCACTAGGTGGTGTAGCTGGCCTATGTCCACGTGGCCTATGCCTCATTCCTACCAGATGTTCCAGCGCAGACAGCTCACGCTCGCGGATTGCCATGCCACAGTCAAGGATTCTGACCATGTCACCCAATCGCCTGTCCAGAACATCAGCAATCTGCTGTTAAGCATTTGCCAGTGCCTGGATGTTGTCATTTAGGGTACGGATAGCAGCCCTCTGCAGCCTCTGCCCTTCTCTGTTCTGCCGTTCAGCACATGCCTGTGCCGCCATTACAGTCTGGAACATGTGTCTGGTGATAACAGCTGCTGCACTCTGTCCTGCAGGTCATGTCTGCCAGAGGTCCTCCTACGAGCAGCACCGGCCACATGCCTGTGTGGCACATCTGCAGACATTACACTGATACCATGGTGTGGAGACACACCTTCTGTAGCCACCACATGTTCCTGTTCCACGCTAACAGACTCTGACTGTCCTTCCTCTATGGCCACTGTGATGCGGTATGTGTTGGCAGCAGAACTGTGTGCGGGGAAGAGGGGGACATAGCTGGGATGGCAACCATTGGCACAGATTCAGCCCCTGACAACCCTGCCTGTACCTCATGCATTTGTTCATCACTGCTAGTATCTGTGGGGACACTAACATCAGATGGACCGCAGGAGGGTAACGCACCTACATCACCTGTGAATGCAAAAAAAGACTCTAAACTACAATAGACACACACACACACAGACACACACACAGGCACAGACACAGACACACAGACACACACACACAGACACAGACACACACATACAGACACAGACACACACACACAGACACAAACATACACAGACACACACACAGACACACACGGACACAGACACACACACACCATGCATGTGATTTGACAGACGGCATGCAGCATGCCTGTGATACAGCAGACGGCATGCAGCTCAGACATTAATAGTGTTAGTAAGCATACCCCCCTGGGGTGCACAATACAGCATGCAGGTGTCATATCAGTAGCCATGCAGTTCACACAATCATGGTAGTATGCATGCACCCCCATGATACACCATGTGGACCAGAACAGGATAACAGTACACATGGCTGACGTGACCTTGACATGTAATCTGCTAATGTGTGCATTAGCATGCATACATGTCTGACACAATGGTGTCCTGACATGTACAGCGTCATAATGGCCATCACATTGCTGTGTTGTCTGTATGCCCTACTGATAGAATGCATGTTTAGCAAATATGCATGTGCATGGAAGGGTAGTGTGAGCTGTCTACATTGGTCTATAGTGTGAAGTACAGACACTGTGCCATTGCATGGCATCATGAGGCGTCTATATTGCTATACAGTGCATAATATGTGCACATTGCATAGCTATAACTGCATGCATACCTATGACATAACTGTGGATTGTGACCCACGATGCTGAGGTGTATACACACCAAACCATGCTGTGTCATGTGACAGGTCACTGGAGGATCTACAGATGACACCCCTGCACAACAACTACAGAGTCTTAGCTGCCTGGCAACCATGTCCACACATAGCGGACTTGTCAATTCACCATGTCCAACATGACATTGCTGTACCACACACACGAGGTGCACAGCTAATGGTGATGTCCTACAGCAGCAAGGGAAATGTAAAGTATCTGTGGCCTGATGTGGTGTCAATGTCTGTAGAAGCTGTAGAGTTGACTACTGTCATGCTATGACACAGGCATGATGTTCAGCACATCTTATATGGTAGACATCAGTGACACCTCCACTGGCTGTGCACAGACTTTTAGGATGTCCAGTGTACCACATCAACTGTATAATCGGTCAACTAAGGCTATAATTGGACCATGTGTGGACAATGTGAAACAGGGTGTATACACATCACATCTACTGTGTGGCTATGTATCTCTGGCCATCCCCCATGGCCATGTGTGCACATGTGTTGGACAAATGTGTGTGATGGCCATCTATCACACATGTCTGTGTTGTCCCATATGACATACACCCATAGATGTCAGATATGTCACCATCCACAGGGCTATGCAGACAACAGGTTGTATGTGGGGTATGGGTTATGGGATAGTGGGACATTATTGCAGCCAATACACTACATGTCTGTGACATGTCAGATGGCACATCACAATGTGTGCACCCATTGCAGGGGCATATAACACAATGGTGACTCCTGTGGGCTGCCCATATCACAGCTCACTGTGTGGTACTGATTGCGTACCACACGTGTTGTTCCAATGTATAGTACATATGCCTCCATTTTAGAACACCTCCGCTGCTGTATGCACAGCTGACCACACATGTAGCTATGACAAATACTCTGGTTTCATGTCGGTGTATCATTTCGTTTGTATATATTGCACATGGGTGGCCTGTGTGAATGATGAGTGACGCGACCTGTATATTGGGAATGGAATGAACATCAAGTGAACAAGTGTTAACTGGCCACATGGCGAATAGATCTATGCTTTTACAAGCCTGATACTGATGACAGTCTCACCTGCAACGGACTCATGTCTGTGTGGCACGCCAGAGGTACCTGTATAGGGGTGACACAGCAGTATAAGCATTATCCATGACTGTATGACAACCACAGGGTGCACTGTGCATGTTAACACATTTGCCTGTACAATAGCATATAGTATGCACATGTGTGCATACACAGGGTAGCATACTGTAGTATGCAGCATGTGTGTCCACATACCATGCATATGTTGTTACATTACATAATGTACTGTGACACATGCACGTAAATGGGATATAGTAGCCATATGTGCAGTACTGACATACCAGGAAACTCCAGGCTCATTGGTTGGGAAACACCCACCTCCACGATGGCAGCTAGTGTTTGTGGATGCGGTTCTGAGGGTGTCCCCAGACTGGCCAGTAACTCCTCAGTGTGTGTGAGTGGGGGCTGGGTTGGTGGCCCACCACCTGTTCCACCTTGTTCCCTGGTGATTGCAGTGGCACGCTGTTTTGCATGTCATATCAGGTCATGCAGTGTCTGCGCACCTGCTGGTAGGTGCGGTTATGGCCACCCACATCGTTCACCCTCCTGTGAAGATCCTGCCACAGGTCATCCCGCTGCTGGGCATGCTGTGGCACATGGCTAAACAACACCTCATAGTTCTCATGGAGGTACGGGATGAGGACATCATCCTCCTGGAGCCTGTACACTGGAAGGCGTGTACAATGCATTATCTGTAAGACATAATGATGGTGACAGGTCACAGTTTCAGAGATGTACAGAGATACTGCTGCACATACATTTCTATGACATCTAGTACATCTGCACAGTTATCTTTGCAAATCATCATGACACTGACACGACTGACATGTTTCTCACACACATGTAACACCCGTTATGCATTGGATATCATCACCATATATGTGTGTCACCTCATTACAGTGTTCATACTCCATGTGAATGCTTTCTTGATGTGGGCATGTCTGTTTGCCTGCACTGGTGTTCTTACCTATCTGCACATGCCTGGATGTGTCCACGGTAATGCTGTTGACCTTGATGCTGTGTATATGTCACATATCAACACAGACACAGCCTTAATGGACTTGAGCAGTGACAATGCACACATACGCATGGAAACCTGTACATGCATGTGTTTTGCCATATACATCTACACAGCACTGTACAGCTGTTCAACATCCTGCCATGGATCGCCTGTGTTGCACATGTGATAAACATGGGACAATGGCTATTCAGACATCATTCGCAGGGATGGTTATCAACCATAGCATGTATGGGCAAGGTTTCCTAGCTGTAACCAACAGCCATTATGCCACTACAAAGTGCATCAGTGCCACATTACTGATCCAGACTGTTGATACTACATCTACCATGCGGCCATCACACCATGTATGACTGGGATGACATGTGCAGCTTTGATGGACAGGGTTGCATGGTATGGTGGGAGTATGTCACATGTATGGCATAGGGATCTGTCCAGCATGTGGTGATCCTAGTATTAGGATGGTGGCTGTCCATGACGTATGTCTTTCAGATCAGGATATGGACAAGTAGCATGTCCATCATCATGGTGTAGCAAATGTCTTTATGCAAGGTAGACAGCATGCTGCATAGTGGAGGTGAGGATTGTGAAGGCTGGTATCGCCCATCCACACATGGCCATTACCCCTTAAAGGTGATATGTGATCCAATATTGGTCACCCCAGTGCTGTGTATGCCTGTCCAATGATCTCTATGCTCATGGATGGCACCCTGTCATGACATGGGTACCTTGTATGACTACTTAAGGGGCCTGGAGATGTCACCAAGTCAGGGAGGTGTGCTGCACAGCACCATCTCTTACACAGTGTCCATAATGTTGACCACAGCCTAGGTGGTAGTTAATGGGTACAAGGATGTTCACCTAGCAGTGACAATGCTGATATCATCCATCAGAATGTGCACATATGTCACACACTTCACCCACACAGCCCAGTCTGTATGTTGTTCACAACACTGACACAGCTATTGCTCATAGGTCATGGCCATTCACATCCTTACATACACAGATGCCTAACATTTGTCTGTGTGGTATGGGCTACAATGAGGGTGGAGTACAACACATTAACCCTGTTTTACTGTAGATGGCACTGGTGTGATATGCACATGTCACTCTGGCACCTTTTGTAGTTGTGAGTCTGTCAACAGGCCACTGGTAGAACACTCCTGTGACATACAAAGGTATTTGTAATCAAACATCCATACTGTCTTGTACATCTGTACTGCTAACATCTACATTGATAATGGTTCATGGACATGCAGACCATACTCAGCAGGGTTATAATGTGGTGCCACCCATTATGACTGCCGTCACCACTTGTGGGTTGACATTATCCAACACCCTATCTGTATTGTATGTTCATGCTAAGCACTTGTTCAGAACTTGTGAGCATGTCATGAGCTACTGATTAATATAGCACCCATTCCACACCATTTCCCACAGGTACACTGGCTGTCCTCAAATTTCCAGCTTGCTTATGGTACAACAGCTGTTGTACACACGTAACTCACATATCCTGTGAGACATGGTTGTATATACAGGCATGTCCAACTGTCACATACCAGTGCTATTGCCTGTCTATATGATGGGTATGTAGTACATATGGCAATAGAGCAATTGTCTCATGTACACATTCAATGCTCACCTCCCAATATATGACAATACAGCCTGTGGGGGATGCACTTATGCAGCCCTGCTGGGGGTAATGCTGTCACCAACCCTGACTGCACCTGACAGTCATGTGGGGATGTGTAACATTCGCAACACACCCCACTCATCACATAGTCTCACATGATCTCCACCACAGGCCATACATATGAGGACAACTTGTGCAGTACCTCTCCATACTCTGTGTAGGCACCAGAGGCAGCCCCCATCACGGAGCACAACATCACCAACTTATAGCCCACAGACTCATGTGTGCCCATCACATACAGCCAATAGGGTGTTATAACATACACAACACACCAGTCATAGGTGACTCTGTAGGCGGTCACACTGCAGTTCCACACAGCAGGCTACACAAGGTGATAGTCGCTTACATCTTGCTGTTGGGTAACTGGTTCTGCAACATAACCTATGCACCCATGCCATACCTCACCAGTATGATGTGACTGTCATTCTCCATGTTAGTGTGACTGCCCTGAGATGCCACTTCACAGACTACATGTGCAGGGACATGCAATAGCTCACCAATCTTATAGCCCTGAAGGTGTGGGCCAAGCCCTGGGGATCATTATGCATTCATCCAGACCCAATACCACTGTACAACGACTGACTGTGTGTCACTTCAACAGTTGCCTATGCTTCTGCTGTCATTCCATAGGCATCTGGTATCTGTCCGCTTTTTGACTGACTAAACATCAAATCAATATAATAAAAAAAAAAAAAGGGTACTTTAGGGACTTGTTCATTGAAGAATTAATATTTTCATCTGAACTTCATTATAACATTTCTTTTCCCAAAGTCCCAGTCATGTTTGGGATTCCTAAAATCCATAACCCATGCTGTCTCCTTGTTTTGAGGAGATGTTCCATTACCCACCCTTGTTCAAAAAGTGTCGCACTCACACTTTAAAGAAAATATCTTAATCTTATCTTAAATTTCTAAAAAGACTCTTTTAAATTTGCAAAAGTTCTTCTGATTGTGTCAAATTAATGATGTAACTCTCACCATTTTAATAACTTCCTACACATCATTACCACAGTTAGACACATCCAATGGTAGAGCTATGTTAGTTGGGGAACAGGTCTATTTATGAAATTGAAGTGGAAGATGAAATTGAAGTGGTTTCTCTTCTTTTGGATATTACTTATTCTAACTTTTTACTTTTTTCAAAAGGGGCTACTTACATGAAAAGGGAATCGCTATGAGTCCTTGTGGAAATAGTTGTAGGGCAATATATACTAGTTGCCTATTCCTTTAAGAATTAAAGGGTATTTAGTTAATAAACTTAACACACGCTAACCTTACACACGGTTTTGGCGATTCAAGGATTCTATTCATCGCAACTGAGCTCGCTCACTACATGCAATGATGACATGCGCTTTTTTAAAATTTTTTTAAAAAAAATTTACACATAAATTTCGACTTGGATGTCATACTTGTTTGTCAAACTTGTAAAAGACCCTTGTGTTGGCATTTTGCCCTATCCTTACTTTTGATTAACATGCTTTTGCATACTTCCTTTTTTGCTTTAACCATCAAATCATCAATGAAAAAAGATCAATTTGTTAGAGCGCCAAGCACGTATGTGAGCTACTGTGCAGCCCTTAGCACCTAACAGTGTGATATTTTTTATTCTCTATCGAATTTTTTTGAATAGGGATACCTCCTTGTGATAACTTCTAAATAACGGGTTTAGTTTAGGAAAAGAGCTTCGGGGTTTTACCACCCACCCTTCAAGACATAAAATCAGACTAATTTGCAGGGTTACTGATATGGTAAACACAGCTATTGATTGTCCTGTACTTGGACCTATTCTTCAGGACTAAATGAGCCTGTGCCTTTAAAACTCACAAATATCGGTGACTATAGTCCCAGTTTTATCATCATATAATAATCATGCTTTGACTGACCTGGTCAAACACAATGCTTTGGCACAGATGACCTGCACCTGTCAGCCCTGGGAGTACAGATCACATGTAAGGCTCTTGCTGCTTCTATACTGCCTGTCTTGCACAGTTTCCAATAACACTCACCGGCAGAATGGGAACTGGCAAGCAAGACATGGGGTCATGTGACGCACGTAGGCAAGGCACACCTTATAATGCACCACTTCAATATCTCTGCAGTGACTGGGACCTGCCTCTAGGCTCTGCAGAGCACATCTGCAATGACAGGTTATAGACAGACCATACCTTTCAGTCACATACCTGGACCGGCACACCCACGGCTGAGGTGTTCCCATATCCCACTATGTTGTACACACATCCTGGCTAGTTACTTAGCACAATGCATCAGAGGTGCTCCACATGCAACTAACTGTGTCTGGAACCGCTATACACATTGTAACAAGCTACAGATTCAACAACATACCCCACGGTTACCAGACCTCATTTGTTGGTGTACTGGACAGTAGGGCTCAGACAGCTACTACTGATGTGTGACTGACACTACCCCACACTTAACTGGGATAGCCACTCATGTACCGACACATCCGTGAGTCATAATAAGCATACAAACAAAGCTAGATTCAGCAGGCCTGGATCTAGTCTATGCTACAGCAAACAAGGTGTACCAATTTCAGTAAGAAACAGTTCAAATATGCAGGCACTATAAGCCTTTAATCAGAAATTCCCAGCTCAGAAGGGCAGAGTCCAGCCGCTCCTCCCACAAGAGTGGAGACCACAAACCTTCTTAATGTAAAATAACTGGCCTGAAGCCCAAGTGCTTAAACCAGAACTAATACACTTTTAGAATAACAGACACTGAGACCTCAATCAGCAGTTCCCAACTTAGAAGGATGTAAGCTACCTGTCCTGCCACCACAGTGCAGGCCACAAACCTTCCTAATGTAAAACAACTGGTCTGAAGCCCAAGTGCTTAATCCAAAAGACTTAGAATGACAGCTACACTTTAATCAAGTTACTACCAAGCAGTAATAAATACAATTGAATACTTTAAAGAATGCCTGGATTAGTGCTCAAGTTATACAAACAAAGCTAGATTCAGCAGGCCTGGATCTAGTCTATGCTACAGCAAACAAGGTGTACCAATTTCAGTAAGAAGCAGTTCAAATATGCAGGCACTATAAGCCTTTAACCAGAAATTCCCAGCTCAGAAGGGCAGAGTCCAGCCTCTCCTCCCACAAGAGTGCAGACCACGAACCCTCTTAATGTAAAATAACTGGCCTGAAGCCCAAGTGCTTAAACCAGAATTAATACACTTTTAGAATAACAGACACTGAGCCCTCAATCAGCAGTTCCCAACTTAGAAGGATGTAAGATACCTGTTCTGCCGCTACAGTGCAGACCACAAACTTTCTTAATGTAAAACAACTGGTTTGAAGCCCAAGTGCTTAAACTAAAAGGCTTAGAATGACTAACACCAAGCAGTAATAAATACAATTGAGTACTATTAAGATGATGCAAAAGCAAAATAAAGTAGGAAGAAACACAAATACAGTAAAAGCAGATAATTTTTTTTTTTTTTTGAGTGAGCAAATGAGATGGGCCCAGGAGTTACAGGACAGAAACAAGTGCAAATGCAGGCCTTCAAATCAGAAAGTTGAGAGAGATGGAAGACCGCCCAAATGGCCAATAACTACAAATTCTGGGCCAGAACCACTCCTTATGTGGTAGACAGGTTACCTAATGCTTACCACTCCCACTGATAAGCTAGAAGGCTTCCCTCCAACACAGAAAGGCTTGGGGGGCTCAGAAGTTTACATACAGTCCTGGATACAGCAAATCTGTATCTGGAACACTAATTACAGGAAAGGTAGGAAACAGGCTTACAATTTTTTTTTCAGAAAAGTAGCAAAAACAGTAGTAAAAACAATTCACATGCAGTGCAAGCTGGCACACTTGAGTATGTAGCAATATTAGTCCACACACAGTTTGAAAAAATGTAATTAAATTAAAAAGGACTAAAATCAAGTGCAGAAAGGGTTTATTAGGTAGAATGCGGTAAAGAGATGGGACTGGGGGAGTGTCCTAGATCAAATCTACAGTGGGGCGGGCACTGCAAAAGCCACCAAATTTAAACTACAACCAAGAACAGGGAGGGGGGAGTGGAGAAGACAGTTTCAACAGAGATGTGAGGAATCACAGTGCAAATTATAAAACCAGAAACATATATACTGATCTCTGTATATTTGCAGAACAGTAAGACAACAGATATCTAAGCAACAATTTAGCTCTATAATACAGAATAATACAGAAAAATATACTCAGCTCTATATATTTGCAGATAGTCTTGTAAGGCTCTCTCTCAGTGCACAGGTTCCAATTTAAATGCAAGCTGTTATTAACAGGTCAAAATTAAGGGAACCTGGAGTTAAGCAACACACAAGCTATAACACACAAGCTATAACACACAAGCTTTCTTACTGAAATTGGTACACCTTGTTTGCTGTAGCATAGACTAGATCCAGGCCTGCTGAATCTAGCTTTGCTTGTATGCTTATTGTTTGCTTGTTATGTCCCTAAAACGCTAATTCCACCTAAAACATGGCTTTTCAGTGCTTCTGTGGATCCCTAGTGATATCTGCATTGCTTACTGTACTTATTTCCTTGTTTCACTTGAAAGAAAGTTACTGTTTGTTGTTTTTGCATTTAAGTTACCTGTAACACATTGCATTTAAGTTACCTGGCACTTGGTCACTAAAGCAATTATATAAGTCAGCACTAAAAAATTAAAAGCACTACACCCTCACAAACTCCCCTTGAGTACCTTGTTCCCCATTGGCCCTTTTTTCAATTATAAAGGAATTCCCAATACTATTCTAGCATGTCCAAAGGTCAGTTGTCAATCTCCTCCCCGGTCCAGCTGGTTAATCTGGGAATCTTGAGGCAATGTTACAACTGCCTCATGTACACAGACAACCCTCTCCTCCTCCCAACAAATTCCAACACATGTGAGAGATGCAACCATATAGCCAAACTGGAGGCTAAGCTCTCTCAACTCAGTACAGGCGTAACCAGTCAGGAGGAGAAGGAAACCACACTCATTACGATTCCAGTCTTACATAGAACTACCATGACAGCAAACCAAACACATAAACACACAAAAACATACTCGGAGGCTGTAAATAAAAATCTGCCTAAGCAGCAGAGACCTCCAAAGCAGACACCCAAGCAACCACTACCCCAAAACAAAACACGTACAACACATAGCTCACAAAGCCAGTGTGCCGAACAGTCTCAACCCTTAAGGCTAAACAACACACCTAATACACTTGTAATAGGTGACTCTATCATCAGGCAAATTGACGTCCCGCTCACCAGGCTGAACAAGGAGAAGGTCATGGTGAGTCGCCTGTCGGGCGCTAGGATCCGCCACATAACACAAGCACTCAGGTCACTCCAAGGCAAGTACAAATATGACTTGGTCATTGTCCATGCTGGTGTGAATGACCTGAGACGTACCTCCCTGGACTACATGAAAAGAGACATAGAGGAGCTCTCTGAGCATGTAGCCCAGGCCGGTATGACCCTGATCTTGAGTAGCATCTTACCCTCACCAAGAATGATGCCACAATATGAAGACAAGATGATCAATTTCAACAATTGGCTTAAGAATTGGTGTCATTCAAAGGGGATCCAATGCCTGTCAGCCTGGGATGACATGTTCGACAAGCCACAATGCTTCACTAAGGACGGCTTGCACCTGTCACCCCTGGGCTTTCAGATATTGGCAAAGGCTCTTGCTCCCCCCATAGTGCCTTTTTTAGGCAAGGCTCAAAAGACAAACCCACCTCCATAGGTATCACAAGAGATAAGAAACTAAGAGTAATGCTACTCAACGCCAGAAGTCTAAACCTCAAGATGCACGCACTTGAAACTCTCCTTAGCATGGAGAACACCGATATCTGTGCAGTAACAGAAACCTGGTTCAAGGCTCCTGAGAGAACCCCAGCACTACCAGGTTATATCTCATACCATGCTTTTCGGCCCCAAAACTTGGACCGAACTACAAAAGGAGGGGGAGTATCAATATTTGTCAAAGATACCCACACCTCCAGGTTGGTGGCACAGCACGAAGCATCAGAGACTATCCATGTGCAACTAACAGTGGGTAAAACTGCCTTCCAGTTTATAGCCTGCTACTGACCACCCTCCCAAACCCAGGAACCCCACTTGGCCTTCCTGAGAATGCTGGAAAATATGAAGGTCTCTCCAAACACCATTATATTGGGCGACTTCAACTACCCAAACATAGACTGGGAGCATTACTCTAGCTCCAACACCCTAGCCCAAAGGTTCCTAGAATTTATAAACTCAAATGCTATGGAACAACTTGTTACCACGCCCACAACAGGGGCAAACATACTGGACCTGATCATCACCAACATGGGGACTCTATGCTCCAGACCAGAAGTGTATCCCTCACTGGTAAGATCAGACCATAAACTAATCTCACTGGATATTCACATCCCGACCCCACCCCATGCCCAGAAAACCACAGTGAAAAACTTCTCTAAAGCAGATTTCACACTCCTCAAAACCGAGGTGGAATCCTTCAAAGCCCCCGAGCCTGTGGAAAATACGGCCCAGACCGCAGAATCCTTTATAAATGCATTCTGTGAACACCTTCAGGAATGCATGGATCATGCAATCCCAAATAAAACCAAGACCCAATCCTCCAAAGGCAGACGTCCTGTCTGGTGGACCCCAGCCATAAACAAACTATACAATAGAAGGAGGAAGCTACTACATGATAGAGCAAAATCCCAAAAAGGGAAGGCATCTCTGATCAGTATTAGTAAAAAACTACGGGCACTCATAAAATCATCTAAGGCCAGCTTCGAGAGAAAAATTGCACAGGACACTAAGGATAATCACAAGGCTTTCTTTAGTTATGTTAGGAACCTGGGTGGGAATTCCCAGATATGCTCAGAATTAGTCCAAAATGACCAAAAATACATCAAACCCACAGACATTGCCAACATCCTAGCTGACAGGTTCAGTGCAAACTTCTCCCCCCCACCACCAAAAGGGCAAATATCTATCCCAGCAGATTGCTGCCCCCCTGACATCTCAGATGCTCAGGTAAGAGCCGCCCTCTCCAAAGCAAAAAACACAGCATCAATGGGACCAGACGGTGTCCCGGACTGCGTCCTACATGAACTCCAAGAAGAGCTAAACCCAAACATAAAACTGCTGTTCAATCTCAGCCTTACTACAGGATATGTACCCAAAGAGTGACATACAGCAACAGTGGTACGTCTCCACAAAGGTGGTGCCTCAACAGATCGTGGAAACTATCGCCCCATAAGCCTGATTAGCTTGGTCTGCAAAGCTATGGAAAGGATCATCATGGACCTCATAAATAAAGATATTGGGGACCTACAGACACTGGATCCTACCCAGTTCGGCTTTGTTAAGGGCAGATCCTGCCTCTTAAACCTGGTCGATTTCTTTGAAACAGTCACCAAGGCCATTGACGAGGGGAAGGTGGTCCACACAGCCTACCTGGACCTCACAAAAGCCTTTGATACAATACCCCACTTGGGCATTATATATAAGTTCACCAGCTTAAATATAAACCCCTATGTCACTAAATGGGTTGCAAACTGGCTCAAGGACAGAACCCACATGGTTAGAATTGCTGGAGCCATGTCAGACTCCAAACCAGTTACAAGTGGTGTCCCACAAGGCTCAGTCCTGGGACCTCTCTTGTTTGGTATATATTTCTTGGAGGTACAGACCAACATGGAAGGACTGTGGCTGACCAAGTTCACAGATGACTGCAAACTGGGTGCCATAATCGACTCTCCAGCTGACAAAAACATCCTCCAAAAGGGCCTCATAGAAACAGACAACTGGTGCCAGAGCCATGGCCTCAAGCTAAATGCCAAAAAGTGTATAGTCATCCCCTTTGGCAAATCAAAGTGCCCACAAATTACCACATAGGTGGTAATCCATTAAGTACAGAAGAAGTAATCAGGGACCTGGGGACCCATGTTGATAGCAATCTCTCATTTGACAACCACGTGGCCAAAGTGGTTAGAAAAACATTTTATATAGCCCACCTAATCATGAAGGGATTCACATCTAGATCAGCAGAGGTCATCGTGCCTCTTTACTCATCCCTCATCAGGCCCATAATTGAGTACAATGCCCCTTTTGGGATGTACCTTACCAGACACCTGCAGCAACTGGAAAGACCCCAAAAGTACCTCACCAAGAGGATCAAAGGGCTCAAACAGATGCCATATGCTGCCCGGTTAAAGAAACTCTAGCTCTACTCAGTGGCATACCGCCTGCTCAGAGGAGATCTGTGCCTGACGTATAAAGGCATGTCCAACCCGGAATTAATGGACATGCTGCACCTCAGAAAATCTGGATCCCATCGAGCTACGCGCTCAAGAGACTTGAACCTCAGCACTGAAATAAATAGGACATGCTGGAGGGACAGATTCATAACCCAGAGGCTCCCTTCACTCTGGAATAAAATCCCAGTCCAGGTTAGGCAGAGTCCCTCAATGACTCTCTTCAAGAGGAATCTTGATGAGTGGATAGGAGATCGTAGGTTTACCCCGGGTATCACTTCTGTGTCACTGTTAGACAGAGGCACAGTATACTAACCTCAAAAAAGGGCATAGCAAAATTAATTTAAAATGGGTGGCGAAAGCCAAACACACTCTGGCTAGGCTTATAAATGCCCTAGGGCAGATAGCCTAGTATGAAGCTATGAACCTATGAACCTATAACCTCCACTCGGCTGGATCAACCCATACACACCACCTCCAAGACCAACATTATCCTTGACATGAACACTACCAACATGTGACCAGTGTTCCACACCTGGGGTTATCCCCTCATTGGTGGATTCCGAACATATGATAATTACCCTTGTTAGCCACATCCCGGCATCACACCCTTCACGGCATACACAGTACATGAGTACTACAACACCTACTACAGACATCTTATGACAGCGGTAGTTAACGGCATGATACCCGTGCAGATGGACAATGCACATACAAACGCTGACACATACCCCAGTGCACTTCATTAGCATGTACACGACTGCATGGATCATGCTATTCCACACAGAGCCATGATGGTACACACCAGATAACAGATGCCACTCTGGTGGTCAAGTTCCATGGACATAATTTACAACAACAGGTGGAGGCTGTTGCACAGTGGTGTACAATCCCATCGGTGGGGTAGCTCACTGGTCAACCTTGGTAGGGCCACGGGATCCTTCATCATATACTCCAAGACTAGCTACGTAAACATTACTGCGACACATTCCGGGGTGTATCACAAGGCATTATGGTGATATGTCAGTAGTCAATGGCAATACCCACATCTGCTCTCACATACAACAGTCACTCAGGAACATTACAGAACCAGGTGATGTTGGCAACATGTTGGCGGATGGATTCAATGCTAACATTACGCCCTCTCACTCACTACAGGGCCACAATTCATGCAGGAACATTGCGGTGTCCCTGCAGTCACACCTACACAGTACTAACCTGCACTCTTTATGTCCTGGGACACTGGCCCCATGTCACCTTCCAAAGTCCCAGGCTGTGATGTCCACAAACCTCTGAATGACATGTCTCCCCACTAGGCCACCATATTCAGTAATAGCCTTGGATCAGACATTGTGGCCCCTGAATGGCACACAGCAACAGTTATCACACTCCACACAGGTGGCGCCACAATGCAAGAGTGGGACTATAGTCCTACACACCTGACTGGACTGTTCATCATCATGAACGTCATTCACAGAGACATTGTTGGTCTCCGGTCCTTTGATGCCACCCAGGTTGGACTTGTTAGGGTCAGAGCATGGCCCCTACACCTGGTGGACTCCTTTCATACAGTTACCAGGGTAGTTGATGATGGTACGGGGGTCCACACATCCTACATTGTCCTCTCATTGCCTTTCAGCACCATTCTCCATTCTGGTATTGACAACATACACATCCACCTGCACATTGTACCCTATGTCTCAGAATGTTATGCAACGTGGCTCATGGACAGGACACACACAATGAGGGTAGCATACCATAGTACCTACTGCATTTCAGTTACACTTGGCATACCGCAGTCCTCAGTCATAGGGCCCCTCATGTTCAGTATATGCTTCCCTGAGGTACAGGCTAGCACAGAGGGACTTTCCCTGCCTAGCTTTACAAACCCCTGCATACAAAGCACCATGACTGATCCACCAGCTGATACTGACTCCATCCATACGGGTGTCACTGTGACAGATACCTGATATGAATATCATGGCCTCAAGCTGCATGACACAAGGTGCATCGACATCACCTTTGCATTACACCATTCACCCACTGACTATCACATAGGTGGTAGTCCCCTACATACATGTCACATTGTACGTGTTCATAGTACACACGTATGTCGCACCCACTCCTGTGGTTACCATATTGCCACTGTGGTGTGGATATCCTTCTATGTGGCCACACTTATCTGTACTGGGTGTGTAGCTGGCACATAGGTGCCCATTGTACCTCTGAACTCCAGACTTCTACACACATTCAAGGGTACACCACCCTGTTTAGGGTGTACCTTACACAACAGCTACAGCTTTACATACCACAACATTAACACGCCATGATGTTTATTGAGCTCCAACAGTTAAAGTATGCGGCTGAACTACGGACACCATGTCTGTACACATTTGCATACTACATACTCAGGGGTGACCTCTGCTGAACAGACAGGGCCCATGTCCACAACAATATTAATGGATATACTCTACATACGCGACATAAGCAAAAGCCACTGTGAGCAACATGCTCATGGATATGTGCACACACGCAACGATGAGTGGGATGTGCTTGAGGGTTACATTCCCAAACCGGACACTCACCATGCTTTGGAACATGATTCCTATGTACATCACACAGGGACACTCAGTAGCACTGTTCATGTGATACCTCACTTGGTGGATGGGAGACACATGTACGCCAGGGATCACTGCAGTGGCTGTACTGTGCAGAGGTGCAGGTAACACATGGCTCTGCTGTTCACAGGACACTACCCTAGAGAGGTGCCACTGGTGTGAACACTGTAGTTGTGCTTACACATAGACTTGCCAGACTGCATAGTACTCCACTATGAACCTGTGAAACTATTACATGTCCTTTGTGCATGGTTACTTGGTAGCCCTTCCATTTAGATTAGCTATCATGCTATTACAATGTCCCGTGCCTACAAGCCATATGTATCCTGTTATTGTACATGCCAATAGATGATACCTTTGGTATGCATGATATGCCTGTTATGCTGTGTAGAATATCTGACATATCTACCTGCAATACTATACATTACACATATTTTACATAGTATCCCATAATGCAAAGCATACTTGCACAGCCGGACCACCTTAGACATGTCATTGTCGTTATATGCCCATACACATTCCTACTGTGACAGTATATCAACATATACTATCCCCTGCTATGGCACGTACTTGTTGGACATACCCTACCACTGACGGCGGGTTGTATGGAATTGTTCTGTTTAAAGCCCTCATGTAGCATCCCTTGTGGTGTCTATGATGTGTACCTTGTGGCCCACTGCTGGACGCACAGTTTCTACAAGCGTTAGTATGCTCAGCAAGACATCACTACATAAATACCTTTTCCCACTTTATGCATTGCGGACATTTTTAATTAATGCAAACCAGGCTATACATACACTAAATAATTAATACGAAACATGCTATACATAAACGTACATACCGAGTGTTCTACATACCTTGTTATCATTCTGGACTTTCGTCTCTATCTCTCTTACACTGTTTAAACAGGTATATGGTATGAGCATACAGTTTGAATGTCTGGCAAGTCATCCTTATATACGTCGATACCTGTAACATGTGGTTTCCTGCCGCCAATTTGTGTTCCTGAGTGACTAATTACTTGCACATCAGCTGTGCAGCTACTCAATTCACCAATTACGTGGCAACAGTGGGGTATAATTGAATTCTCTACTTGGGCGTTGCCCATTTGCTCTACCTTCTAGGAGACGGCCTATATTGTGTTTTGTTGTGTGTAATTGCAACTGCTATGTGTAGAGACAAGTATACTTTGGATTCATGTTCCCTGTGGATTGTGTGTGACAGCTAGAGTATGTGGTTCAACATGTGAGTGTACCTGTCATCCCAACCGTCTGATAACGGACTATTGCAAACAAAACCTGTAACTTCGCCATTTGTTCCATTATACAATGGCTACAATTTTGCATGACGTCTTTAATTTTGTCTCTCACAAGGTATGTTGATGGTTCTGCAGATGTAATTGACTGACTGGATGTTTGTGCTGTAATTACAGTTTTTATTGCTATAGTTTCTAGTGTGGGGGATGTCGGTGGGTGTATGTAGCATATACAGGTTTGTGGGGCTTGCATTTTTACATATTCCATATATATGTGTGTGGGCTCTGTCCCTAATTAAAGAACTATCAGTTAGTAGACTTATGTTACGGGATTTTACATTGGGCCGTTGTTAATTGGTTTCTATATAGTATGCAGGTGAGGCTGATACTTCCATACCTCCGGAATTGAAGCGATATATAAAGGGATATGTCTAAATGACAGCTATCCCATGTATTTCTGTCCCAGATATTTGCAGTCATTGCAGTTGTGTTGGTGACAGAACCTCTTTGCCATGGGTTGCCACCTTTTCATATGGCCATTGTTGGACACTTGCGGGACACACAGCGGTGTTTACAGGCTGACACATAGCCACGGTCAGTACACAGGCTAGCACATACATTTATCCTCAATACACACCTATTGTTGTGGGACTTTGGCTACTTATCATATTGCATGTAACATTTACGTTTCTTACATACAGGCATAACTATTTAATGCAACTATTACATAATATATGGGACATAATAATGTCCTACAATCTCGGACATTTGCCCTTTGTAAGGTTTTATGTCAGGACACACCTGCCCAGGGAGGGGCTGTCCCTCCTAATGTGGGACAGGTGGTAACCATATGCCTACGGCTAGCTATACCCACACCTACCGTAATGATCTACCTCCGAGTTGGCACTAACAGACACATGATGCAGACACACACACACACACACACACACACACACACACACACACACACACACACACACACACACACACACACACACACACATTACAGTCACACGGAGACACACATGGCACCCTCAACACACACATACACAGACTATGGCACTCACAAACACAGTTGAACACAGTACCTACGTGGACCGCAACACCGGCAGCGGTAACTAAATGTCCCTTCATATCGTCATACTATTACTCGCGGTTGTACTGTTCCTGTACTGTGTTCTTTTGGGCTTTCAGCCTCGTGGTTACACGTGTCGGTATGTTACACATTCCATAGTTGGCGGTATCCTATTTATTTGTACCTCCAAGGTGCTATGAATGTCGTTGACCTATCTATATATATTTGCAGATATCGTGGAATCCGTATATATCAACATATATCACTCTATCGCCCTTTCTATCTGTATTATATATATGTATAGTATATATATCGCTAACATGTGCTAAACATGATCTGATGACCTGCATCTGACATGCATTACTCGTGCCTTCGGGATTACGTTACATCCCTTGCAGGACGTGGGACCAGGAACATGCATGACGGTCACTGCATTTAACACTTGGACATCTGGGATTTGTACACGTGTTCTGTCATTTTGTATGTGGAGTATACTATGGCTGTTACTCCATACTGCATTCACATGGGTAACTCAGTTAGTTTACATATTGATGAGTCCAGTTAATGGTATGTCCATGTGATGTTTACTGGATGTGCTCCGGCATTGGGTATGTATATCACAGTGAGCCACACACGATACTGTGCTACAAACGACTGTAGGTGAAGCATGCTGGGGTGATGAATACCTGTCATGGGTACACTCCATGCCTTGACACAACATCCATGATTACATTATGTGGAGCCCCTCATTAATGCAGCAGGGACTCCGTGCTGAGTGTGTGCAGAACAGTGCTTACACAAATGTGCTCTCGCGATTGCCTCTGCTCCATTAAGCGACAGTTAGTTACTCAATGTTGTGGCAACAGCGGACATTGTTTTCCCCGTTTGGTGTATGGCCTCTGACAATCGGCTGTGTACCTACCGATGTACCTGGGAACCTATACACACAGCACCACCATATGCTGATAGGCGCATGTACTGTTCAGGTGTTGACATTCCGTGTTCCTTTAGCTGTTGTGTGTACAATGTTTGAGGGCTGTCTATGTAGGATTCACACAGTGAGCCACCTATACATTACAATTTACAGGTGGTTGTGTTTGTCTGCCATCCATTTTACTGTGTGTGCAGGTGGAGAGTTGTGTCAGTCCGTAGGGGCCTACACTGTCAGAGTATGTGCTATACGTTCCCTATTTGCTAAGGCGTAGGCATATTGGGCACACCTCCATCTGCCTACTGGGGCTGGCACAGTGTGTTTTTGGTCTGAATCTCTCTGTGCCTGTGATGGCCTTGGCAATTGCGGTGGGCTATGAGGGCCTTCACCATTTTGTCCCTGCTGCAGCTGTTTCCGCAGAATCATATTATGTAGCATGGCACATACTATGATGATGTGGGAACACGTGCCTGGAGAGTACTGCAAGGCTCCACCAGATGTGTCCAAGCACCGGAACCATGATTTCAGCATCCCGAACACACGCTCTATGATGATTCTGGTTTGTGCATGTGCCTCATTATGGCGTTCTTGCATGGGTGTGTGTGCATTTCTGATGGGAGTCATCATCCACAGCTCCAGTGCATAGCCAGCATCCCCCACAAGGTGGCCATGTGGGATGTCCTCCTGACAAATACCTGATACAGCTGTGAGGCATGCCAGATATGGAAGTCATGGTAGCTTCCAGGGCTGCCAGCACACACATCCATGATAATGCCCTGGGCATTGCACACGACCTGGCAGTTGATGGAGTGGAATCCCTTGCGGTTTATGTAGCACCTACCATGCTCACCGGGTGGTGACTTGATTTGTATGTGCGTGCAGTCTATTGCACCCAGTACCTCCGGGTAGTGTGCCACATGGTGGAAGTGACACATATTGCTGGCCAACTCCTCCTGTGTTTGGGGGAAGTATATATGCTCATTGGCATGTGGTAACATGGCATCCAGGAACTGGTGTAGTACCCTGGATGCAGATGCCTGTGAGATCCCCATTATATCTCCAGTTGGCCTTTGAAAGGTACCTGTGGCTAGTATTCGCAACCTTACTCATACCTTCGTGTCCACTGGGATGGGTTCCCCTCTGTTGTTTCTGGTTCTCAGGCGTGGCTGGCACAGCTCCACTATTTGCTGTAAGATGACCCTGTCCACCCTATAACACTCTACTATCTCCAGATCATGTAGCCCCTGGTAGGTTACCCTTGGTCTGAACACTCTTCTCCTCCACCGGGGCCTGCGGTGGTTGTCGGCATCATCCTCCACAACACCGTCAGTCTCTAACACATGCTGATGAAACACAGCTATGGCAGCTCCCAACATGTACATTTTAAAAGTTCCCCATGTGTTTACACCTATGGTGCAGTGTTTGCAAATACACAGGTGTGTGTAGGGTGCTTTCACACTTTATACTATTGTGCTGTGAACACTGATGATGTCATAAGGTGTGTATGTACAATCGTCGCTACAGGGTATCTTATGTGTTTTACTACTGGACCTACTATTGTGGTGCCTTTGGTGTTGAATTACATTTGGCTGCTGTGGATTACCTCTTGACCTTCCCTTTACATTTCTGCATGTTCCACCTACCATTTTCTGGCATGCATCCAGCAGCCTGCTTTCATTTGTACTTTCCTAGACCTGGCTTATCTTGCGTAATGTGTGCTATTGCCGGTCTACTGTCGGTTTGCTTTGCTCTGCTATGACAGATCCCCTATCTTTGCAATCCAATGCCTCCCCTCCTTTCTTTGCAATCCAATGCCTCCCCTATCCTGTTTTGCAGGTTTCTGCGAGCAGACTTGTCAGCTGCCATTGATTGGCCACCGTGAGTTGATTGGTGTTAATTGCTCAGTAGTACTCCAATTACCCTACTTCGGCATTTCCTTCTTTTCTTCCCCTGACCTTCCTGTTTGTGCTGTTGTTCGTGGCGCATGCATACGCTTACCGGGTTCCGGGCACGTTTTCATCCCAGTACACATGTGCGGCACCATGTGTGCTCTCAGCTAAATGATTTTATACCTTCCTCCCCACCCCTGTCCTGCAGCTTTGCTTAGCAATGGCCAGGCCAGATTTGCATTGCTCCAATGTGCTTACTGCTACGGTGGCACACCCCTCTGCTGATGTCATGTATCTCCTCTTCGCCACTCCTCGGTGTTATAGCGCTGCGCCATATGGTACATCCTTCTTCCGGCGGGACGTTTGCGATTCAGTATTACCTGCCTCATTTGCATGGCATTGACTACTAATTCATAGCTACCGCGCCGAACACTGTCACAGGCCCTTAGCAACCCTTGCACCTTGGTTGTGGTGTTCCATGCCTACCATTGCGTATTATAGTGAAAACCTGATTTGTATTACATTGTGATTTTATGACATTTTTATATATTTTCTTTATGTTCCTGTTTGCGCACACATGCCCTGCGGTTGTACAGTGCATTACTGTGGACATGACATTAAATGTTGTTTTTTAGATGTTGTGCATCTTTTCTTATGCCATTGGCTGTGTATTTAGCAATTGGCATATGTTAACTTTGTAATACATGAGTCTGGTCCGCTTCCATAGCTCCGATGTTCTGTTTGGGAAAATGTAAACCGTGTTTTTTGGTTTACATTTCCGTGGGCTTACGCTACACCTGCACCACTTCATGAATCACTATCTGCCTTTATTTGCATGGTGTGACACTGCACATGGGGTGATTAGCATACCTATGCCGAGGGCTGTGCAGT
This sequence comes from Protopterus annectens, assembly GCF_019279795.1. Taxonomy (NCBI): domain Eukaryota; kingdom Metazoa; phylum Chordata; order Ceratodontiformes; family Protopteridae; genus Protopterus; species Protopterus annectens. The sequence continues at coordinate 1,187,141,710 of NC_056732.1, read as the reverse complement.
TCTGGTGTATGCCGGTAGTGCACGTGGAATTGGATCTTACCTGAATCGCTCGACGGCCATATTTGCAGCTATTCCACCTACGCTACACCTGCACCTGGCACAAGCTTCATGAATCCCGGGGCTAGTTTATGCTTGAATATGGTTATGGAAGAGTTCTGCTTCACCTTGATGGGAGAACAGTTCCAGAGAAGAGTTATTCTCTGTGACACATACCAGTCACTCCAACAAGTCCTATTGGTGTTGCAGGCATGGTTTAAGTCTCTGTGCCAGGTGATTCTGCTGGGATTTTTTTTTTCTGATTATGCAAAAAGCCAATCAGATAGGGATCCAAGGATGCCTTGTATGCCAGGAATAGATTTCTCCTCAACAATCTGCAGGAAACAGAGTATACATATAGGGCTTTGAGGGGATCATCATCAGACTTGTTGTTTATGCCCTGTATACATTTTGTGAGGGACCTCTGTGGAAATTCCATTTGTTTCATATGCTGGCCAGGTACATACTGAAGGGGAATAATAATAATACCCATTAATTAACCAGGTAGGCCAACTGGGCACACAGTCCCTTTTCAGGGGCAACCCAGGAACATTGCCTGGTTAAAAGACTTGCTCAAGATCATATAGTAGGCAAATAAAAACTGAAGGAATGAATCCATGTACTACAGGAACTACAGCTCACATTTTAACCCTCTGTGCCAACTGCCAGACAAAAGATTATTATTTAGACAGAGTTCATAAATTTTTACTAGGCTCACTGCCCTGAAAAGCCATTTTAAACCTAGCCAGTAACACTAGATCATAATCAAACCCTGTACATTACATCTTTTAGATGAAGATTACGCCAAACCCTAATGTTTAAATTCTGTTCATAGGAAAATACTAGGTTATCTGTTTGCAGATTATTGTAAATCTAGCCAATAATCAGAGGTCAGAATGAAATTCTATACATTATATCTGTGAGGTAAAATTTTAATTATTATGCCAAACCATCCCCTATTCTCAGACCAGCCTCTGTGCCTGTGGACTCTACACAGGAAGGCTGAGAGACAGACTATTGCAGACACTTTCAGTAAGGACAATGTATCACCCTTTGTGGCCCAGGCATTGATATCTTCCACTAGCTACATCTTGCAAGGTGGTGACCACATGGGTGTGTGTACTGGAGAACATCAGTGCATAGGTACTGCCCTTCCTCTGAACAAGTTGTGTTATAGATAAAATTCAATGTGTGTGCATGGTCATCATGGAGGCACAGGCTAGTAACACCTCAGTCCTTGCAGAGATGATGCAGATACAAAAGGGTGTGTAGGATGACCTCCCGGGGAACATGGCTTATACATGTGTCACATTTTTGATAGAATTGATTAAATACTTGTGCAACTCAGGTCCTCTCAGGCACACATATTTCATTGCAGGTGTCATCCAAGGATCTGATCCACTTCTGGCTTGACAAATGGGAGCCATCATGGAAGATGGCACGATCAAACACTACTAGCACTTTCACCACAAAATTAGATGTGGAGGTGCTCATGGACAACACATGGTGATCCTGAGATTGTGGTAATTGTGGCTGTGATGTTTCTGGTAATAGACATTGCTCATGGCCATGCAGCACACCTACATCTTATCATGGTCATGGATCTATCAGTACTATCAGTGCAAGTCCTGGTAGACGCAACTCCCATATGAACGGGCAAACACAGGATACCCACTCATCTTCCATACATGCCCAAACAGACAGACAGACACACACACACACACACACACACACACACACACACACACACACACACACACACACACACACACACACACACACACACACACCACTACCACCCCAGTGCCTCACACACTCAGATAATCACTGAGAGTGGTCCATCACAAAGCCTTCTGTGGTAATGTCCTTCAGCTCTGTTAATAAACTGAGCACAGTCATACAGCTCTCGCACATTTTCCCTTGGAAGACATTGCACCTGTGCATATGATGGTAACAGTGCCCTGCCCTTTGTACTTTGTTACCTGGGTTTCCCATGTCTGATGTGCAGTGTGGATATGTAAGTATAGTCTGGTAGTAGGTTTACATGCATCACTTTTACTGTAGTGTATGTGCTTTATGTGGGCTGAAGCTATGTACCAGCTGCTACTCCTTCATCAGTGCCACAGCATATCGTGCCCCTTCCTTTAGTGTATTCATTCCCTGATGCACTGTCATCCAGTGCCTCCTCATATGACTCAGGCTCTATTGCCTAGTGCACTGGGAGATGCTCATTCTACAAATGGCTTGTATACTGCAACTTTCTCTTACATTTCATATTATTTAACATTGCACACACTGAAATATTTTTGCACATGTGCCAAGGTCATAATGCAGAATACCACCAGATACATCCAGACAGTGAAAGCATGCCTTCATATGCCCAAGCACATACTCCATGATGACCTGGGCTTGTGGTAGTGCATAGCTGAATCCATTTTGTTTTACACGCTTTGGAGCTTGGATGGATGGCATCAGTCAGGGCTTCAAGGCACATTCTTATCACCAGTAAGATGTCATATGTGGTCATATGTGTACCATTTGTGGGAGTCATGGTAACAACCTGAGTGGCCTGTGAAAACACTGTAAATGATACCTTGTGCATTAGAGAAACCAGCAGTTACTGTGCTAGTACCATTTATGATTCACATACTTTGTTCCCTGAACACCAGTTGGGAGCCTTTATTTCAATGTGGGTACAGTCTATGGTGCCTAGCACCTCAGACAAATGGGCTATTTCACAAAGATTATGCATGGTATGGGCTTCTTCTTTTGTAGTACATGAAGACCACATGTTTCCCCATATGATGCAGCATGGCATCAAGAAACTGGTAGGGTATTCTTAAGGGGGATGACTGTGGTACCCTGATTTTATCCATTATTCATAGTTGCTAGTACATGTAAAAGTCCCAACTTTACCTCCTCACCCCCAAGCATCCCCTTAAAAACAGCCTTAAACATAACCCCTCCAAAAATAACCAGGGAGTATGTACTGGCTGCACTCTGTAAAGCCAAGAACATAGCCTCAGTGGGCTCAGGACACATCCCAGGATACCTCCTGAACAGAGTAAAACATGACTTATAAGAACCCATGGAGTCATTATTTAACTTAAAACAGACTGTGCCACATGAATGGACAGTCACCCCTTCATAAAGTTGGACCTTCAACAGATCCTGGAAACTACATACTCATTATTTTGACTAGTTTTATTTGTAAAGTCATGGAAAAATTATCATGGCAATTATCAACAAGGACATAAGAGATCTCCAAACACTGGATCTGTACCAGTTTCACTTTGTCAAATGAAGCTTATGCTTACTGAATCTGGTGAATTTATTTGAAAAGATCACTAAGGCAATCAATGAGGGGAAACTGGTGCACACTACCTAACTAAATCTGGCTAAAGCTTTTGGTACAGTACCCCACTTAAGCATTGTCAACAAACCTACAGAACTAGGTTTAAACCACATTTTAGCATGCTGGATAGCTAGCTGCCTCACTGATAGGACCCAGAAGGTTAGGGTATCTAAGTTAGGTTCACAAAATGTTAAATTTAAGGAAGAGCTTAATGTTCTTAAATATTTATTTGTGGAAATTGGATATAAAGACCCTGATACAACTAAAATATCTGATATCATTATTAAGAAGATAGACCAGTAATATGCTCTCAATCAACTAACAAAAGTGCAAATGCAAGTTGTACTTTTGCATTTGTAATAGGTTATAAGGTTGATACAGCAGATATAAAGAGAATAATTAATAGCAATGGGAAGATGTTAGAAGGAAAGTCTTTTGAAGTCCTACTAAGCTTAATAGATAAACATATAGATATACAGAAAAGTTACTTTAAAAAAGTCCTACTCCGGGTACATATCAGTGTGATTTTTACATTATGGTCAGTATATCATTTTAGGTTCATATGTTGTTCCAACAGTCTTTGACTAAACAAAAATGGATAAGCAACACTATAATTGCAAGCCCAGTGGCATTATTTGTTTAGCAACATGATCAGCATGTGAAGCATTTTATGTGTGTAAAACAGTCTAGAACCTAAACTGCAGGATAAATGAATATTACTATGTCATTCATAGTAAGTTACTAGGCTATTGGCCCTAGGGCCTTTATAAGTCTAGCCATATTATAGCCTTGTTCCCTTATTGACCAAGTTGTATGGTCTATATTTGCAGCACAAGTCTATGATCAGCACCGACTTCCCCTTCTACAAAAGGACATAGGTGACACCCCCTGGGGCAAATTTAGGGTCTTCCATCCAGTTGTATAAGTTATGCTTAAATAGGGTCATTGAGGAGCTCTGTTTTATAGGTTCATAGATTAGTACTAGGCTAATTGCCCTTGCGAGCCATTTTAAGCCTAGCCAATCATCCCTTGTGAGACTCAAACCCTGTACCTTGTATTTGTAAGGCAAACACCTTAACCATAAAGCCACCCTCCCAACCCTTTTTTTTTTTTTATCTGTTTTAGTCCCCGAGTATCAAAGAGGTCCATACACATATGTACACCAACCAACTGTCACATTTGTTGACAGGACTATTGCATACTTGTAGTGAATTCATAAGTGATGTCCTTAATAATATTCATCGTATATATGCATGAATGAAATAGTCAAATGTGAAGGGAAACACCAGTAGAACCCCCCCCCCCTGTATCATGTAGTGGAACCACCCCCCCCCACCCTATATTATGTAGTGCCGACCTAATAATGTGGGCAGAGGTGCACAAACCCCTGCATCTGTAAACACAGGTAGAATGTTAAAATTGGGACCAACTCTACTTGAATTGGGAGTTTGTTTCAGAGGAGTGGCACTCTGAGAGACATATCTGTCTCACCAGCATGTCCTGTTAATGTCACAAGCTAGGTTAAGATCCCTAGAGTGAGGGAATCTTGTCTCATTTGACTTGCAGATGTGTAGCATTTCCGTTAGGGCATGGTCCGAGACTGTTCCATAGACCAGGCACAAGTTGCCTCTCAGCAGCCTATAAGATACAAAGTACAGTCATAGGGCCTTCGGTCTGTCAATGTAGGTCATGTATTGAAGGCCCTGAATTTTCTTGGTGAGAAACCTCTTAGGTCTCTCCAGCTGCTGCAGGTGTCTGGTGAGGTACATACAAAAGGGAGTGTTGTACTCTGTTAGTGGTCTGATGAGGGATGAGTACAGTGGAGTTATAACATCCTAAGCTCTGGATGTGATGCCCTTATTTATGAGATGTGTAACATAGAAGGCCTTGCTTAACACTGGGACACATGGTGATCAAAGTTAAGGTTGCTATCAACCTGTGTTCCTAAGTCTGTCACCACAGGGTTTGAGCTAATGGGGTGCTGTTAATATTGTAATTTGCATGGAGTTCTCCTCAGTCAAAAGGGATGATGACACTTTTTTTGTGTTTAGTTTAAGTCCATGGCTTTGGCACCAATCTTTTATCTGTTTAAGCCTTTTTTTTAGTATGTCAGCATTGTTGGGGACTCAATGATTGCACTCAGTTTGCAGTCATCAATGAACCTGCCAAGACACAGGCCATCTATTTTCACCTAGACTTCTGAGAAAGGTTCACAGGTTCATAGTATGTTACTAGGTTAATTACCTGAACGTCTTTACAAGCCTAGCCATTAAATCCCAGTATAAAACTAGATGAGAGATATCGTCTATGCCAAAGGTTTTTTTAGCCAGGACTACCCATGTCCAGGAGAAGGACAATCCCCGGCAGAAATTTATGGTTTCCCATCCAGTTGTCCAGGTTGAGCTTAAACAAGGTCATGGAGGTTTTCTGCTTGATATGGATTGGAAGTCTATTCCACAGGAGTGGCAACCTCTGAGAGATGTATCTGTCTCTCCAGCAGGTCCTGTTTATGTTGCGGGCTAGACTGAGGTCCCTGGAATGGGTGACTCTAGTCCCATTTGACTTACAGATGTGCGGGATTTCCATTAGATCTGGATCAGAGATAGCCATGTAAACCAGACATAAGTCACCTCTAAGTAGTCTATACACTACTGAGTACAATGACAGCCACTTCAGTTTGTCCTTATAAGACATGTTCTGAAGACCCTGAATTTTCTTAGTTAGAAATCTCTGAGGTCTCTCAAGTTGCTGCAGGTGTCTGGTGTGGTACATACCAAAAGGAGCATTATACTGAATAATAGGCCTGATGAGGGATGAGTACAGAGGGGTTATAACCTCTTTTGCTCTTGAGGCAATGCCAACGCTAATCAGGTGGGTGGTGTGGAATGCCTTCCTCACCACAGTAGACACAAGGTGGTCAAATCTGAAGTCACAATCAACTTGTGTTCCCAGTTCTCTCACTAATTTGAATTTGTACATAGGGTATTATTGTTTATTTTATAATCAGCATGGACATTGTTTTTACCAAAGAGAATGAGGATGCATTTTTTTAGCATTTAGTTTAAGACCATGCCTTTGGCACCAGTAATTGGCCTGTGTAAGCTCCTTTTGAAGTACACTGACATTGCTAGTGGATTCAATGATAGCACTTAATTTGCAGTCTTCCATAAACGTAGTTAGCCACAGCCCCTCTGTTTTGGCCTGGACTTCAAAGAAATATATGCCAAACAAGAGCAGTCCCAGCACTGACCCTTGTGGAACCCCAGTGGTGATAGGTCTACTGGTAGAGGTAAAGTCTCCCACTTTACTTCAAAGAAATATATGCCAAACAAGAGGGGGTCCACGACTCCACTGGTGACAGGTATACTGGTAGAGGTAAAGTCTCCCACTTTGACTGAGTGTTGTCGATCTGTGAGCCAGTTTGTAACCCACCTGACAACATAGTGGTTGATATTCAACTAGGTTATTTTGTCAATGATGCCCAAATGTGGGATAGTGTTGAAGGCTGTGGCCAAGTCAACATAGGCTGTGTGTATGACTTTTCCATCATCTGTGGCTTTGGGCATGCTCTTAAAGAAGTCCACCAATTTTATCAGGCATGACTTGTCCTTGGATCCAGGGTTTGGAGGTCTCCTATATCCTTATTTATGAGGTCCATGATGATTTGATCCATTCCATTACAGATGAGGCTGACTAAACTTATGGGTCTATAGTTACTCAGGTCTGTTGCTGAGCTGCCCTTGTAGGGGGGGGGGGGATAACAGATGCTATTTTCCATTCAGTTTTTGCAAAGCCAGTACTCAGGCTGTAGTTGAATAGAGTGCCTAATGGAGCAGCTAGCTCTTGTTTTAGATCATTAAGAATGCAGCCTGGAATGCTATCTTGTCCCATGAAGGCTGTGTTCTTAGCCTTGGCGAGAGCACTGATGACTTGCTCTCTGGAGATGCAGGGAGGAAGAGATGATGAAGACATGGATTGTGGTATGCTTGGGGGGATGGGGGGCAACATTTTCAGTAAACCTGTCTGCTATCAGGTTTGCTGTTTTCACAGGGTGAGTGTGTGTGATGCCATCCACAATTAGTCTAGCACATATCTGAGTCCTACCTTGTAGGTTGCAGACATAGCTGAAAAAAAAAACTTATGGTTATCCTTAGTTATGGTTGCTAAATTCTTCTCATAATTGCTCTTTGAAGATTTTATGAGTTGTCTTATTTGCTTGTTTAGGCTTAGGAGGGTGCTCTTCCAGTTCTGGGATCCCACTTTTGTATTTTATGACAGAAGCTTCTTTCACTTGTATAATTTATTAATGCTAGACTTCCACCAAGATGTTTTTTTTTTTCCTTGAGGATCTTGCTTTAATCCTATCTGGCATGGCTGTGTCTATACATTTGTGTAGATGTTTATACAGGGCATCAGTCTATATCTTAGTATAGGCGTCATGGGGGTGCCTTGTGTGGCAGTGGCTACTCCAGCTCCTGATGTATGTTTTGTGTTTCTGTAAGATTGTGTCAATTTCTCATCATTTGGGAGTCTGTTTCTGGCTGGCCAGGTATGTGATGGGATACAGCCATGATATCTAAGTTGAAATGTTGTCAGATGGTTCTGAGTGCTCTATTTGATTTATGTTGCTGGCCATTGTCCAGTAATGTACGTTTTGGGCTTGGCGAGTGCGATGAGTGCAGATTGAAGTGCTGATTGTGAATTCCAGATTGGATTTGTTGGATCAGAGGATTGCTGCATTGGAGATGGTGCTGGAGATGGAACTGGTGGTACTGGATGGAACTGGTGGTGATGTGGCAGTGTGGATGGGTGAAGATTGGGAGGTGACCATTGACCTGACAAGGGCAGTTCAGGCCTTCATGTCGTGGCAGTTTGCCATACTGCAGTAGCAGTATCTCAACTTTTGTCTGTCTACCAGATTTGATTAATACATCTGAACGTTTCTGTTTTCTGAGGGGACCAGACTGGGACTCGAATTGTTGCTGGTTAGAGATGAGTTAGTAGCAGTGAAAATGGTGATAATGGCTGTAGTCACTGTCATGGAAGCTGTGTGCCTCAGACTCTGTTTATGTTTATTGGTTCTGTGTTTATATTTGTATATGCTGTACATGGTTGGAAAATGTAATGTCATTCAGCTGTGCAGTTGCTGTATGGTCTGGATGACAAAAATGTTTTACTTGACTTACTTGACTTGACAATGCCATCTGTGGAGATTGGAGCTTGGAAGTTGATTATATTTTCCCCTCAATGGGGTATAGTTAGCTTTGGGGAAATTTTTTATCCTGACTTTTCCTTTAGAGAGTTCTGGTGCTATTGCTGCTTCAAAAATAACTAATTTATTGTCAGATTTAACCAGTCTGGGCCCTACATTGCACTGGTCACTCACATTGATATGGACCAGGTCTAGAATACTGGAGCCCCTTGTAGGGTGGTGCACTATTTGTTCCAGGGCATTTGAGTTAATAAAGTCCAGAAAATTTTGTGTGTGTGAGTTTGGGCTCATGTAAGATTCCCAATTAATGGAAGGGTAGTTGAAGTCACCCATGACTAGAGTGTTAGGTTGTACCTTAATTGTTTGAAGTAGGTCTAAATAAGCTGGGTGGGCATCTTGGTTCATGGAAGGGGACCTGTAACTGATGAAGACCTGAAGGCAGGGTCTTACCCATGGTAATTTGGACTTGGAGTAGCTCCACAGTGTTTTCTTGTCTAACCAGTCAAGAGGTGTAATTATCTTTAATGAAGATAGATACTCCACCTCCTTTGGTTCTCACACCTTGAATTTGTAGTCTGAAAGTGTGGAAGGAATTATAGCCTTGCAAGGCTGGGGTACATTCTATGGCCTTGAGCCAGATTTCTGTGACTGCACAAACATCAACATCTTCCAGGGAGAGGAGTGCTTTCAGAGAATGCAGTTACTGATTTAAACTCCTAGTATTTGGCAGCATGACCCTTATTTTCTTTGTGTTTGATATTTTCACATTGGGAATTTCATTGTTGTGACCTTGCTAAAAAAGGCATTATGGGGGAGGCAAGTGCCTTAGCTATCAACCAAAAGCCTAGAGATGCCAGGTGAAGACCATCTCTGTCAAAGCAGCATGATCTATCCACCATGTCATCTCAGACTGAAAGGAACTGAATCCCTTTAGAATGACACCAGAAACTAAGCCATTTATTGAAGTCATTTTTTTCTGTTTATCTTGTGGTATCATCCTAGGCAAGGGTGACATACTGCTCAAAGCTAGGGACATACCCACCTGGGACACATATTCAGAGAGCTCAGTCATGTCTCTCTGCATATAGTAAAGAGAAGTACGTCTCAAGTCGTTCACACCAACATGAACTATGACATAGTCATAATGGTACTTACTGTTGAGGGACTTGAGTGCATGTGTGATCAGGTGAATCCTTGCAGCAGACAGGCAGCTGATCGTAACCTTCTCATTGTTCAACCTGGTGAGTGGGGCATCTGCATGTCTCACTATAGAGTCACCTATAAAACATTTGGAATAGTTGTGCATTGCCTTAAGGGCTTATTTGGTGAGATACAGGTGCTAGTGTTTTTATGTGTATTGAGTGCTTTGGGTGTTGTGTTAGGTATAGCATATTTATGTTTTAGAGTTCTCTGGTGTTTTGGTGGGTTTCTGGAGAGTACCTCTGCATATGAAGGTTTATGTGTTGGGTACATATTACGAATAAGGGTCGTGGTGTGTGTGCTGACAACCTTAGTGTTGCTGTTCTGGGAGTGAGAAAGCAGTGATTCCACATTCTTAGTGTAGGAACATATCTCTGAATGGTAGGGAGCACAGCACAGATCCTTGTGGTGCACCACTGGTAACTGGTCTACTGGTAGATGTGGAATCTCCAACTCTACCTGTATACTTTCTGCTGGTGAACCAGTTAGCTACCCATCTAGTGACATATGGGTTAATTCCCATCTGGGTGAGTTTCTCAATGATGCCTGAGTGGGGGATTGTGTCAAAAGCCTTGGCTAAGTCAACATAGGCTGTATCTACTGTTGTGCCTTCATCCAGAGCATTGGTGACATTCTCAAAGAAGTCAACCAATTTAATAAACATAATCTACCCTTAACAAAGTAAAATGGGGTCAGGTCAAGAGTTTGAAGGTCACCTATGTCTTTGCTAAGAAACACAAAAACTCTATTTATAGGTATAATATATTATGTAAACAGTTTTAAAAATCTTTTTTTTTTGTTTTAGACCCTGTAAAGATTCATGTTAGAGGAAGGGATTTGAATATGGTGTACCCCTCACTGGTGAGATCAGACCACAAACTAATCTCGCTGGAGGTCCTCATCCCACCCCCACCTGAAATAAAAAAGACCACAGTAAAGAACTTCTCAAAAGCCGACTTCACACTTCTAAAGACTAGTGTGGTCTCCTTTAAGGCCCCGCTGAATCACTTACAAATGCCTTCTACCAGCACCTGCAGGACTGCATGGATAAGGCAATCCCAAGCAAAACAAAGACTCTTTGTACCAAAGGCAAGCATCCAGTCTGGTGGACCCCAGCCATAAACAAACTCTACAACAAAAGGAGGAAGCTAATACAAGATAGAGCAAAATCCTTAAAAGGTAAGACACCCTTGATCACTATAAGTAGAAAACTAAGAGCTCTCATAAAATCATCCAAAGCAAATTTCGAGAGAAAAATAGCTAAAGACTCAAAAGACAATCATAAGGCCTTCTTTAGCTATGTTAGAAACCTGGGAGGAAACTCCCAGGTATGCTCAACTAGTTCAAAATGATGTGAAGATTACTGATCCTACAGACATTGCCAACATACTGGCTGACAGGTTCAGTGCAAAAAGGAGAGATATCTATATTGCAGCCCCCAAACATCTCTAGTGAGAACTGCTCTGTCAAGCAAAAAACACAGCATCCATGGGACCTGATGGTGTCCCCGGCTGTGTGCTCCATGAACTCAATGAGGAATTAAACCCACAGCTAGGACAGCTGTTTAATCAAAGTCTTACCTCTGAGTGGCGCACTGCAACTGTGGTACCACTTCACAAAGGTGCTCCCGACCCCTGAAATTACCCGCCCGTTAGCTTGACAAGCCTTATCTGCAAAGCCATGGAGAGGATCATAATGGACCTCATAAATAAAGACATAGGAATTTGCAGACTTTGGATCCAACCCAGTTTGGCTTTGTCAAAGGCAGATCATGCCTTAAACTTGGTTGACTTTTGAAACAGTCACCAAAGCCATTGATGAGGAAAGGCAGTCCATACAGCCTACCTCGATCTGGCTAAGGCCTTGATACAATACCCCTCGGGTATCATTGAAAAACTCATCAGCTTAAATGTCAACCCATACATCACAAGATGGGTTGCAAACTGACAGAACCCACAGGGTCAGAGTTGCTGGCGCCATGTCAGACTCAAAGCCTGTCACAAGTGGTGTCCCATAGGGCTCAGTCCTGGCCCACTCTTGTTTGGCATCTACTTTGTACAAGCAAACACAGGAGGGTTATGGCTGACAAAGTTTGCAGATGACTGCAAACATAGTAGAAAACACATCTGACACAGATATCCTTCAGAAGGGTCTCACAGAAGCGGATAACTGGTGCCAGAGCCACCTAAAGTTAAATGCCAAAAGATGCATATTCATACCTTCGGGAAAAACAAGGTTACCCCTAGCTACCAAATAGGTGGCAATCCACTGAGCACAGAAGAAGTTATCAGGGACCTGGGGACCCAGGTTGATAGTAGTCTGTCATTCGACACCCATGTAGCTAAAGTAGTTAGGAAGACCTTCTACATTGCCCACCTTATCATGAAGGGATTCTCATCTAGATCAAGGGAGGTCATAGTCTCCTTTACTCATCACTCATCATACCAATGATTGAGTACAATGCCCCATACGGAATGTATCTTACCCGACACTTGCATCAGCTGGAGGCCACAAAAGTTCCTCACCAAAAGGATAAAGGGTCTCAAAATCTGTCCTATGCTGCCCGACTGAAAGAACTCCAGCTCTATTCTGCTCAGAGGTGACCTTTGCCTAACATACAAGGCCATGTCAAACCCAGATTTGATGAATATGCTTCACCTCAAAAATCTAGATCCATCAGAGCCACAAGGCGGGAGACTTAAACCTTGACACAGCTATTAATAGGACGTGCTGGAGGGATAGATTCATCACCCAAAGACTCCTATGCTGTGGAACAAAATCCCGGTACATGTGAGGCAGAGCACCTCGCTGGCCTTGTTCAAGAGAAATCTTGACCAATGGATGGGAGATCACAGATATACCCCAGGGATTACCTCAGTGTCACTGCTCGACAGAGGCACAGCAAAATAATGGGTATAGTTCCCCATACTAAAGGGGTGGCGTAAGTCACAAACAGATAGCCTAGTATGAACCTATGAACCTATGAACCTAATACATTATTAGAAAAATGTGAACTGGAGTGGAAGATTAAATTAAATGGCAATTCTTCTCCTTTTTTGGCATGAATGGAATAGGTAGGGTTTAGTTGTTGGACATATGCAATATCTTTTACTGTATTGACAATGAATGCATTTTATGGCCTCTGGCTTTGCTATTTATCAATGAACTCATTCCTCTGCCAACAGTACAATGTATTATACATATCTAACAACATGCCCCACACACATGTAGTTACGGAGACAGACACACACACACACACACACACACACACACACACACACACACACACACACACACACACACACACACACACACACAGAGACACACACACACAAATCTATATCTATATCTACATGTATAGCTATATTTATAGCTATATCTATCTATGGTTTCCATTTGATTGGACGATTATGGCTAAGACAACCTGTGCATGCTTGATATACTTTAACTGACACTATATTTGGTTGACAGTTGTGTGACGAAAGTCAAGCATATGCCACTTTCCTAGCGATCATGCAATTTCAGAGTTAATATATATAATTATCAGGGCGTGTAGGCGGTGCAGGGTTGCTTGGCCTTGCAAAAACACTGTTTGAAACCTGCACGCTCCAAGATCCAAGTTCAGAGCATGTGCAGAAGTGTGTTAGCCTTGTGCGATTTAATATTACTGTGTCGCTGTTAAGCATGATGACTCAATACTGAATCAGTCCTACACACACACACACACACACACACACACACACACACACACACACACACACACACACACACACACACACACACACACACACACAACAACAAAGCATTATTTTTGGACTGTGAAAAGAATGATGTTTTTTGAAAAAAAATTCAAAATGAGTATGAGTGTGAAGATTTTCAAAATGTAAACATGGATATACCATTATATGGCAAATATGATAGGAGATTTTGATAGCGAAGGTTAATGATGTGTGGTCGGACTTGAACAATGAAAGGGATACCTTAGGGAAGGTGTATGCAGATACTAAATTTGTTAGGAGCAGGTCAAGTATATTCTTTTGTCTAGTGGATTCTTTAACAATCTGGTCCAGAGAATTCTTGTTTATATAATTTAATAATTTTGCATATATCCTTTGTCTGTGGTATATGTCCCCAGTTTATCATTGGGAAGTTAAAATCACCTAGGACAACAGAAATCTCAGTTATAATGGTTCATCAAGAATATTTAGGAATGCTATACAATTTCCTGGAGACATAGAGGGGCCCTGAAGCATGCTATGATTAGATAACTGATCATATTTAATGTGTTTTGAACCCTCATAAACTCTGATATGATTTTAAGTAACTTATTCTCTAACAGATATGGATATACCTCCACAGTTTCCATCAGGTCTAAATAACTGGTAAGTACAAAACACAGATACTGAGGGAGTGCTGTCTCAGCTCTTAAAGCAGTTTTATGTAACAACACATACAAGTATGTGATCCAAGTGCAGGAGGGTGTCAGTTTCTCTCAGTTTGTTGTTTAGATGTCCAACATTAAGTAGAGCCACATGTATATGGTTCAGTGTTTAGTTTGTTGTGCAAATTGGGCTGGGAGGTCTATCAGCTGGAATATGACTAAAAAAGGCATAATGGAGACAGCAAAAGATTTTGTCAGTATGTGGAAGCCTCAGAATTGGCAGAGCAAACCATCCTTGGTGAAGCAAGGATGGTTGTCAAGCATCTCATCCCACGCTGACACATACTGCCCCCCCCCCGTGACATCTGGTGTTTAACCAATTGTTAAAGCCAAACATTGTTTCTTTATAATTTAGCATCATTCTTGGTGAAGGAAGGATTCCAATCAGTAGTACTTTCCTTTACATGTGGCATGCATTAAGAGCTCTGTTATTTCTCTTTTAATATCCCTCAGAGTTTTGTGTACAAATTTATCCCAACATGGATCACCACTATGTCATAATCATATTTGTCTGGTTTAAGGGGCCCTAGATCCCTTGAAATGGCAGCCATATTTGCTCCTGAGAGACAGCTCATTCTCACCTTGCTGTGATCAGCCTGGTGAGTGTGGCATCAGTTTGCTTAACTATGGATTCACCAATCAATAATGCATTTTTTTTTTTATTTGTGTTTGTAGATTGCTTTTGTGCAATTGGTTTACAATGTTCAGTTTATTGGTGACTTCCACCTGTGTTGATCCAAATCAGTGTTCCTGTGCTTTGTTTACATGGGTCTTGCTGCCATTAGATTGCCGATGCTCGGGGAAGGATTTTTTAACTGCCTCAGCTTATGATAATTTAGTATGGGTATGTGCAGAGTATGCTGTAGCTGAGCAATGCTCCCATGATGTGCTTGAATGTGGGAGTGTAACCTTGAATTTGGATAGGTACTCCCATCTCTCACAACTAGACAGTGACGAGTTAAGGGAAAACTCATTGTGTGACAGACAATTTTTACATCGCTTGAGTATACCAAGTGGTACCAGGCTGGCAACAGAAGGAAGACAAGCTAGCTGACCTTCCATTTTGGACCATAAGTCCTACAGGTGTTAAGGAAGAATAAGAGAATATGACAGTGTTTTTGCTCCTGGATTAAAGTATTACTTCAAAGAAGCACAATAAATATAAATTAAATTAGGTTTGAGCAACAAGATAGCTGTATGCAGTAAATATTCTAGTCTAAATTAGGTTCATAGGTTCATAGGTAGGTACTAGGCTATCGGCCCAAGGGCTTACGTAAGCCTAGCCAGCAAGGTTCCCTGGCTTACACCACCCAAGAGAGTTATTTTCATGTGCAACTGTCAAGCAGACACAGAAGTGATCCTCTTTAAGTTGCTAAAGCTGTGTTGTTTGGTTATGCATACTAAAACAATGAGTAACAAGGTCACACAGAAAAAACAATCAGTAAAAATTAAAAGGAAAACCCAGCCAACCTAGATTTTCCACTGTGTGATTCTTTAAAACCTCTTTTATTTGAGGTAAGATGGGATATAGGTTCATAGGTTCATAGGTATGTACTAGGCTATCGGTCCAAGGGCCTACGTAAGCCTAGCCAACAAGGTTACCTGGCTTACGCCACCCAAGAAAGTTATTTTCCTGTGCTACTGCCGAGCAAAGACTCAGAAGTGATCCCCGGGGTGCATTTCCTATTTCCCATCCACTCATCAAGATTTTTCTTGAAGAGTGCTAATGAAGAACTTTGCTTGACATAGATGGGTAGCCTGTTCAGAGTATGGGAAGTCTCTGGGACAGGAATCTATCCCTCCAGCAGGTATATGTTCAGACTGGAAGATGTTGAGTGAGAATAAGAAAATATAATACCATTTTAACTCATGGTTTAAAGCATCGACTCAAACAAAATAATAAACATAGATAAAACTTGGTTCAAACA
The DNA here is from genome assembly GCF_019279795.1 of Protopterus annectens. Lineage (NCBI taxonomy): Eukaryota > Metazoa > Chordata > Ceratodontiformes > Protopteridae > Protopterus > Protopterus annectens. The sequence goes on along the minus strand of NC_056732.1, from coordinate 1,187,125,538 downwards.
CCCAAAAAAAGTATGCAGTAAAAATGTAGTCTAGGTTGCCTATGAGTTCAGCTTAGTGGTACAACACAACGTCACTGGTTTATTGTGTGATTTGTGTGCTGTAGCTAGAAAATGGGATCGACTATTGTTCCAAAGGGAAAATATGAAACTAAAAGGGCTTGCTTCTGTCCAATACAATATTGCATGGTGCTGCATGCAAGTACAGTTAAACTGAGGAGATAAAATGAAAGAACTAATAAAAAGCAGCTAGAACTCCAGCCAACCATGTGCATTCATCAGAAATAACAGTAGATTATCCACTACCACAAAAATATCACTAAAGCCTTTAGCAAGTGAATACCCTGACCAGAAAGCCAACTAAGACTGCAAATAACTGTACAATTAAAAGGTACCGGAGGGAGAAAAGTGGAAAAGCACAGAAACAATACCTTATTTAACAAAATGGAGAATCTGTCTAGCACAATACTACAGGGGGGACACAGCAAAATAAAGATCATATCCAGCACAATAACAGCCAGGTTACTGTAAAATACACAATATAAGCAATGCCAGCAAACAGACTGAAAAATAAGTAAATGTAAAAAGGTCAGAATTCATTAATAAGTAAAGAATTAGACCCATCAACGTCTAAAAATCACTTGTTTTTTAATTGAAATTATTTACAACAATAGTGAATGGAGAGTGGTTATTGCTCTCTGATATCCAGAAATAGACTAATCAATTAAGTGCTTATACAGAGTGAGAACCAATCTTAACAAATGTTGTTGTTATCTTTCGGCTTTTCCCAGTTAGGGGTCGCCACAGCGGAACTTCAGTCCACTAATGATTGGCAGTAGATTTTCACAAATGCCGAGGTGCCAGCTCAACATTCAACCTTCAATGAAGACACACCCATTTACACATGTCTTTCGAACGCCCACCCAACCACAGGGAGGACATGCAGACTCCACACAGAAGGCACTCCCCGCACTCCAGCCGAGAATTGAATGGCAGAACCTCTTGCTGTGAGGCAACAACCTCCTAATTCAGCTGTTAAGATCAAGTATTGCACTAGGCAGTTAAACCTGCCAGTAGTGGCCAGAAAGTAACACCAGTAGAATTAAAAACAGATTAGTTTCTGCTTACTGTCTGTGCCACTGTGTCTCTGACTTTGTGTAACATAAGAGGTGTTGCTGTCTTTCTGAAAGCACTCGCTAAGTACACTTAATTGTTTTCCCTGTAACTAGCAGTATCTGGAGAAGGTAAAGCTTCATGCAATACAAAGAATAATAATCAGGTCTCTGATCATAACTCTTATAATGTGTTCTCAACTGAATGCTCAGATTCACCTCTTGATCTTTGTTCACAAGGTAAGTTTCTTGGCATCTGTGTGTCAAACACATAATAGGCTGGTTGTGGCAGAATTAACTGACTAACAGCTTTTAAACTCGTTGGTTCTTCAGAGGGGCACATACTTTCTACTTACATTCTAGCAGCATTATTTTACCAGATTTCACAGGCTTTGAAAGAGGGTAAAACACCACACTCGTTAACTTTCTTCTGTAACTCTTTGTTCATGGAAAAGGTAAAGCTCCAAGCACTACAAAGAATTTCTTGGCATCATGTCAACAACACATAATAAGTTGGTTATGACTGGAGACCATGCCTCCACCATACTACTTTTGCATTGCTTATCAAGAAAAGATGAAAGAAGGGAAAGAGAGAGAGAGTGTGAGAGTGAGATAACAGATTTTAACAGAGCTAAAAAAGAAGAAAGAAGAACTGAAAAAGGAGGGAAAAAGACGCTTGAACTTATCTTTCTGCTACCTTGCAGGTCTATAGTTTTCTCTTTGTCTGTACCTCAGCATACTTTAGCCTGTGCACCAAGATCAAAAATCATTGCAAATATTTCAGTGTTGATGGTAGGGAAGCAATGTTTTCATAGCTATTAGGTCAGGTTACATTCTTTCATACTTCATTCTAACAGCAAGGTTATGAATTTTTTGCAAGAAGGTTAGTTTTCAAGCAGCTTTTAGTGGTACACGTATATATACATATATATATATATATATATATATATATATATATATATATATATATATATATATATATATATAGGATTACTATCAAAATGTGCAAAATCAAAACAATTTCCCACTTTCTGATCAAATTCGTTATCCAAATTTGCTAATACAGATTTACCAAAATGTTGGAAATAATAACCACTGAATAGACATTTGAACACCAGAAGTTCCAATGTTGAAATTCTGTATTACCGGTAATGTTTTTGAAAGGGGGGGCAAGCCCCCTGCACCCCCCATGTCTATAGTGTAGATGCATTTATTTGATTGTGAGGGGGAGTTTTGTGTTTGTTTATGTGTGTACTGTATGTGTAGCATAGTTTCAGGATTTTGAATTTCTCGGTGTTGTGTTTTCGGAATTGTGAGTTGTGCTTGGCTTTTCGGCTATGTAATATCGAAATACTGAAATTCAGGATTTCAGTATTTTGAAATTACATAGTGGACTCATATATATGAATATGCTAATTACCTATCAAGCTTCTAGGGTGATCAGACTGTGACAAACAATAGGAAAGGTATAAATATAGACATTAGTAATGAAGAAATTCATAAACAAGATTGGAACACATAAATGTGGTAGATGTGGGCAATGTTCATTTATTCAGACACAAAATGTTTGTGAGAAAGCCAATTTTAAATTTTGGGTACTAGAAGAAGTGAAAAAACCTAAAGGGATGAATATCTTAGTATATTTTATAGTGTAATATTTATATATAGTTAACTATATCAAATTATATATTGATTATTTAATTATTTATTTATTTAATCAATTTATATGTGTTTACTTTTATTTATATGTATTTTTATGTATTTTCGATGCATTTACAATTATTGTTATTATTTTAGCACTTTGCACTTTATATTTATACTTATATATATATATATATTTATAATTATATTTATATTTATATTTAATATTTATATTTATATTTGTATATGATTATGAATAAGCAGGCAAGCAAGGGTTACATTTTTTCAGCATAAATAATAATAATTAAATTAATATTAGCCAACCCAATAAGTTTTTATACTATGGATATAAAGACAGTTGGTTTTTATAGCAAATTGTGATCTGATGAATTTTTTTTACAAATGGCCAGCAATCAATCACCAGTATTTATACATGTCAGTGTGTGGCTTTGTGAATTTGCAGCCTGTTATTCCTTCATGCTTTGTGGTGGAACATTTAAGAGACAGTTGGAGGACAGCCCTTATGTACGACGACGGTTTTTTTTTTTTTTACTATAACCGTGTGACGGAGTGGTGTGTTTAGTAGGGACTCATATATATATATATATATATATATATATATATTCTCTTCACAAGCTTGAAGTTTCTAAACTTCGACCTGCAAATTGTCGAGACTATAAGGTCGAAGTTTTGAAACTTTAAACATTTTGAATGGAGATTGCTGTACAGCATGCAGCGGGATATTTACCATTTTCCTGACTGAAGTGCACTCTCAGAGTTGGTGTATTTATTTTGCAGGGGTGTGAGGGTGCAGGGGGGGCCCACTGCAAAAATGTAAAAAACAAGTTTGTTTTTGTTTTTATTTTTTCTTTATTACAATTTTGAAGTTTCGCAACTTTGATCTTATGATCTCGCCCATTTGTAGTTTGAAATTTTGAAAGAGCTTGTAAAGTAGATCCATATATATATATATATATATATATATATATATATATATATATATATATGTGTATGCATGTTTATAGACAGATAGAAATAGATATAGACATATGTCTGCTGAGTTGCCTTTATTAATCAAGTAGCATTTGTTAACCAGTAATAATTTAGAAAAGGTCCATGCTTCTTGTTGACCTTGAGCTCTTCTAATGCTTATTATAGTCCAGGTTGGTAGTTTGTTACTAATCCTTTTCATGGCAGTTGATTAGTATTTTTCTTACTTGAAGAACAGAATATTAAGTATATCTTGTAAACAGGTGTGGAGGCTGGTTTGTGGTGACATTCGGCCAATCAACAGAGCTGTGTTGTCCTAGTACTATGATTTCTTATTGCATTTAAATAATAAATATGTGACTATTGAACCCTGCCCCAAGGTTTTGTTTTCTTAGCTGAGAAGCAGGTGATAATTATACTGCTGTTATTCAACAGGGTTGATACAGCTTTATTTAATTTATTTTATTTTAATTTGTTGACCCGAGTAGAGTATTGATCCACTGACCTTTTTTAGGATCAGCCTATGGAGTATACAGAAAGATGGAACAAAGCTTAAATGATTACAGAGAACTTGCAATGCATTCAAAAGCAGCTATTAAATGTCATTATCCAATCAGCAAATTGTTAAATATTTACAGTATTTACATTCTTCAGAAGAAGACAAATTGGTGGTTATTTCCGGAATGAACATTCCTCATAGACAAAGACAGAGAAAATACTGACATGAAAGGATGAAATGTTTTACTTAAAGTCTCTTGGGGCAGTTGTGAGTGTCCAGTCCAGTAAGATATGGTTATTGAAGAGTGGTTTTGGATCTACTGGACAGGGAGATCAACTGAGTTTAGTCATAACTTATTCAAAAAGTTCTTTAGGACTACTTACAGTGAAGGTCCAATCGATATTAAGGCTAATCATCTAGGGAGGCACTTTTGGATTGGCTTATGTGGGCACTCATGGTTTCTAAGCCAGTTGCAGAGTCCAGAAACTTAAACTGCTGTAGAATAGTACGAGTCCTATGGTAAGTCTGTGATGAACCCCCACTGATGTATATTCAAGGTAGCCTGTTAGGATCTTTTCAGGTTGAATTAGAAGACTACACCAGTCCTAGGTGTAACTAAGTGTGCATAAATGTTGCATATTAGCTTCCTTCCTAATGAAGTTTTGGGAATGATTGGCAAGAAAAGATCTTCAGTTTTGAAGAATCCTGGAAAAATAAAATAAAGAGAGATGTCAGATTTCTTTTAGGAATGGAAATTCACAAGTTCTGAGAGTCTGCAGAATTTTAACCTTCCTTCATTAAAGTTTGTTTCCACCATCTAAAGAAGAAAGGGCAAAACCATGTAATCATCCATGGTAAGAATGAGACCGAGTGGTTTGTTCAGTTGTTCACAACAAACTCTCCTCTTGAATGTTGCAAAGAGACTGTCTTGTGGACAGGAAAAAAAAAAAGATAAAGTCTTATATTAGTTGTTCTTTGAAGAGCTCTTCTTTATGGTTCCTGCACATTGATTTATCCTCTCTACCAGTCAAAAGTGGGTCTTTTCTATCCCTGAAATTCTGATGCTCAAGGGAGAGTGAAATCATATAGACATATACTATAACAATGCACAGAAACTGCATGTGTATTCCTACCAACTGAACTTAATGGTATGAAATATCACTGACTGAGCACATCTCTTTTAAATGAAGAAAAAAAAAAATTGATTATTTGAAATATACTCAGTTTCCAAGTAATAACTGCGGTGGTGGTGCTGCAGTAGCATTGTCACCTCACAGTATGACGCTGTCCTGTTCGATTCTCAGCTAGAACGTCTTCTGTGTGGAGACATGCGTGAATGGGCGTACCTTCATTGAAGGTTGTGCAACAGAGCTGGCAACTCGGCACGTAAAAATCTACTGCCAATCATTAGCGGACCGGAGTTCCGCTGTGGCGACCCCTAACCGGGAAAAGCCAAAAGACAACAACAACAGTAACAACTCAGTTTCCAAGTAATATATATGCATGTACTAAAATTTAGAGGGACTGCAATAGCCGAGGTTGGAGTATCCATCCTAGTACTGGGGGGGAGGCCCTATTGTATTAACAAATGCACTGAATTGCGAACACTGTTTAGTCGAACGTCATTACGAAAAATGGCAAAATACTGAAAGCATGGAACAGTGATTTTTTTCCCTAGGGAAAAAATATCACTGGGCCATTTTTGGGACTTTGCCATTTCCTCCACTGTGGTGCAATCTCAGAGTTGGTATATTTAAGTAGGGGGGTGTGGGGAGCACAGCCCCCCACTTTATTTTGTGTTTGGATTTTTTATTTTTATTTATTTTTTTTTATGGATCAGTGATTTTATTTCCTGGGGAAAAAAATCGCTGATCCGTGTGTTCGACATTTTGGGTTTTCGGGGATTGTGGGTCGATTATATAGCGTTCACTATTTAGTGCGTTCACCTATATAATATAGACCCGTACTGGGGGCAGTAGGAGAATATTTGTGAACCATGAGTTCAATTCCTCACATGGATCAATGGAAACAATAAGAACAAGTCTATTATACCAACATCTGGTAACTTCCTGATGAGTTCTGCAACTGTGTTGAATCCTAGGCTGTAAGCCAACCAGACTGGAAGACGCTACAGGCGAGATAAATACCACAAGATCAGAAAGCTGAATTCTGAGTATAGATATATCAAATGAGGCCCAGGTATAGTAGTTATATTCAGGACAGTGATACTTGGTTAAAGATTTACCCTGAAGATCAAGAAGTTGTGACATATTTGCATTGCAAACATTTTTACATCAAAAATGGGAGCATCAGGAATTGTGAGTTGGCCTTGGAGCACAGCATTTTGCAATGAGAGGCAAGCCACATGATAGCAAAAATAATGCCATCAGAAGTCTACTTGAGAAGGGTTTATTTGGTGACCTTCACTCATTATCTGCTTACATCATAGGAGATGAGCAGATGTTTCCTATTCCTAAAGTAAAAAAACAAACCAGTAAAGTAAGATATCCAACAGCTACAGGCAAAGTTCTTTAACGTAAAATAGTTTATTGTCAAAACTCCACACGTTTTCGTCACCCTAATAGGTTAACTTCATCAGAAAATACAACTCGGCTACAAAGTAACCATTTTTTATTTTCTTTTTTAAAAGGCCGGTGCCTAATGTCATGTGATAGCAACGGCCAATCAATTTTCCCAAAAGGGTAAGGCAAAGAACTTGTTAAATAATGAAAGTGTCAACTCACTTGATTTAATGTTTTTTATGTACGAGTCATTCCCATGGGTGTTTATACACGTGCATAGTTGTATTTATTAGTGATTTTTTACTACGCATATTAAGTTTTACTTAGATATTTTGCTTTTTAAATTTAAATATTCTAATTGTTTGTTGACACTTTCACTGTTTAACAAGTTCTTTGCATTACCCTTGCCTTACCCTTTTGGGTAAATTGATTGGCTGTTGCTATCACATGACATTAGGCAGCGGCCTTTTAAAAAAAAAAATGGTTACTTTGTAGCCAAGTTGTATTTTCTGATGAAGTTATCCTATTAGGGTGACGAAAACGTCTGGAGTTTTGACAATAAACTATTTTACGTTAAAGAACTTTGCCTGTAGCTGTTGGATATCCTACTTTACTGTTTTTTTTTTGTTTGCTTGTCTGCTTTGCCTCCTTGTTCATCTATTCCTAAAGTCAGCCAACACTTCATGTAAAAAGTATGCAGGTTCTCATCTGGATACTGTCAAACTGAAGACAACAGTAAGGTGAGTGTACAGTTCAAGAACAATTCAGAAATGACATTCAGGAAGAACCATATGCTGATTTTAAGATAAGCTCAGTCATTATGAAGTACCAGATACAGGTAACAACAGAATTTTTTTTCTGTTAGTGGACTAGCACAGATTTTCTTATTTTTTTATCAAATATAATTCCTTACAAATATGGGACAGCAGCTCCGATATACAGAATGTGAAAGTGATGGGCACCCAGGAAAAGCATTTTCCAAGATATGAACATCAGTACCCCAGAACAAGTGCACCCAAATGGGGAGAATCAAGCCTGTCAATTATGAAATTCAAACATAATGGAAGGGAGGAGGTTTTCAAAGAATGGGAGAGGTTTAGCACTCTTATAAACACTTGTTTGACAAGAAAGTACTTGACCACAATCCTGCCCTATCTAAGGACATGATATGCAGAAATAGATGATTCATGCACTTTGGCAGTGGAATAATGGAGGCCCAGCTCATACAACTGCCTGAAATAAATCAGGATCATTTGCAGCATGAGTAGCTGGAGCATACTACTGTCTCAACAAAATAGGGAACATCTTCCGATTGGCAGCATATCCTTGACACATCTGCCAGGAAGTGTGGCAGTATAAGTTATTCCACACTGAACTCTAGTTCCTGTGGTAGAGTGATGTGAAAAAGTTTCCTTCGTTGATGAAAAACTAGAAGTCTGAAACAACACCATACTCATCAACTAGAGAGTCATAAGGATGAAAGTACAGTTGTATAAGTTCTACTTACCCATAACAGTAGATGTTTGAATTTTTCACTGCTGTAGTAGCCTATGGGGTGTATCCATCCAAAGATACAGCACTTGTCCAGCTTCCCAAAGCTCTAACCCTCCTCCCACACAGCCATTCTGGCTGTCTATAGGCTAGTCCCTTTTGGAGGGAAATATAAAGGCAGCCAAAGTGGCTAAAAATCTTCAGAACTTTCTTGACCCAAAGGAAATGAAAGGGGAATTCAGCCTTAAATGACTACAACTATATTAATCAATATAAAATGAATCATAGCAACAGCAATCACAATAATAAAGTTGTAACAAGTGGGATGGTGGGTGTATGCAGTTACTACTGCAGTGAAGAGTTCAAACATCCACTGTTATGGGTACGTAGCACTTACACAACTATACTACGTTCATCATTCTCACTGTGCAGTAGCCTATGGGTAGATTACCAAAACTTACACAATCTTTGAAGAAGATGGATAAGGGTTCAAGAGCCCCTGGAGAATGTACCTTGCAAAGCCTTCTGTGGAACTAAAAAAGGAATCCTGTTTGCAGTGCTTTAAAAATGTATAGCTAGAGGATCAAATTGATGCCTCTACAATGCTTCTGGAGTACACCCTTTCCCAATATGTCCACAGAGAAGCTAAATCCGTGGTAGAATAGTTCCCTACCTGGAATGGTTTTGCAATGCTGAGAATAACAAAAAACAATAGTAAGGACAACCACCTAGATATAGTATGTTTAAAGAGTGGTAAACATATCTTAGTCCTGGAACAGGAAATAAATAGCTAGTCAGCTTTCCTGAAGGACTTGGTTTTGCCTAGGTGATATCTTAGTTACCTATTGTATGTACATCCAGATATAGAGTGTTTTCTCGTCCTTATTTTTATGGTCTGGATAGAAAACTGGGAGAGTGATGGTTTTATTCAAAGTAAACTCTGAGACAACCTTAGGCATGAATGTGGAGTTAGTCCACATATTTACCCTATCCCTAACACTATCCCTATGGAAAACCAGATAGGGTTCTCCCATGTTGAGAGCTTGCAGCTCAGATACCCACCTTGCAGATGTCAGCTTAACAAATGCAATAGCTTTCCAAGTAATGACCCTCAACTCAGTCAAAGAGGCAGGTTCCAAAAGTGATAAGGTCAGTTTCTCTAGCACAAAATTGAGGTCACACAGTGAAGGTATTTGTGTGTAAGGGGTCTCATGTGCAACACCCCTTTGAGAAACTCTTTGACCACAAACAGGGAAAAAAAGAGAAGGATCCATGGGCAGATAAGATGAAATTGTTGCAAGATGCACTTTGATAGAAGTGTACTAAAGGCCAGAGAATAGTAGCTCACCAAATATTTGAGTGCCGGGGTGAGAGCTTATTTATTTTATTTTATTTTACATTTGTTTACCGGGCTAGTCTAACTGGATACATGTCCATTTTCAGTAGAGGCCCGGGGAGAAAAGCTCCTAGGTAAATACAGCTAAATTAACAAATTTCTGTGAGTCAAGCATATAAACAAAATCAATACAAAAAATAAAAGCAAAAACAGACTGATTTACAGGATAAAGTTTAAGCTTCCTAATATAATCCCAGGTATTGGCTATGTACTGTCAAGAAAGTCTTTTCCAATTGCCAATATATATATGACTTTCTAGTAGCAGACTTTCTTGCCTCCATTTGTATCTGCTGCACATCCTCATAAAAAAGGTGCTTAAGTGTTACAAAATTGAATTATCCAGGCAGTCAGTTGTAGTTGCTTGATGTCTAAGTGTATCAAATGCCCCTTGTCCTGTATGAAAGATGCAGTTTGTGAGGAAGCTGGTGGTAATTGCTCTTGGCCAATTCCATAAGAAAAGACAACCAATTTTGCCTGGTTCAAAAGAGGGCTACCACAATAATTTTTGGTAAATCTTTTTCAAACTTCAGAAGTACCTAGGAAATAATTTGAAAGGGTGGAAAAGCTTAAAAGAAACATCTTTCACTAAGGCACTGAAAGAGCATATGCTTTTTCCTTGAACAGACAGAATTTGTCTAGTTGTCTGTTTTAGAAGAAGGTGAGCAAAGCTGCTTGAGGTTTTCCCCAGATCTTGACCAATTCCTGGAATACCTCTGGAATGAGTTTCCACTTGTGAGGCTGTCCAGGACCTGCTGAGTTTGTCTACCACTATATTTTGCTCTGATGGTATGTAAGAAGTCTAAGGCAGTGCTGAAGAGTTAGCTGCCAAGCACTCACAGCCAACTAGTGCAAGGGGAAATACCTGGTACCCCTTGTTTATTTAAGTACAACATCATTGTGTTGTCTGTAATCACCTGGAATGGGCCAAGTTCCCAAAGGTGGTACTGAGTCTTTATTCTTGGAACTACAGCCAGCTTTCTTTTGATACTTATGTGCTTTGATCTGTCCAAATTGCTTATAGACCTTGCACCTGTATTCCCATCAAAACTGCACCCCAAGCAGAATCCGAGAAGTCTATCTGGACTGATTGTCTTGAGAAAAGAAGAGGAAAAAGGAAGTCCTGGATTGAATGCTATCTAATTCATTAACTATTCAAGCTCTAACCTTCCTGACAATCTAGTTCCTAACAAGCCCAGCAGTGGTACTTGAGATTATAGGGGGTGAAGATGTTGAGTCCACATGTTATTGAGGAACAACTGAATATTTATCATGTTCAGCATGGCAAGTGGTATCATTGAGATCATAGAATGCATAAGGCCTAGTACTGTGAAGAATTATCATACTGAAGCATGTGACAAGAGAAACATTCAGGGATGCTTTTCAGTAGGTCTCCACTTTGTCCTGTGGCAAAAATATGTTTTGCATGAGAGTGTCTATAAAGTACTGTAGGAAACAATACTGTGTGATGGAGTCAGAAAGGATTTCTGTAAGTGTATATGAAATATAGGAACATGTTCTATGGCACTTGCTGTTAACACTGGGAAAGTTTCACCTGAAAGCAGGAGGAGAATCTATCGACTGCCAGCTGCAACCCTCCAGAAGCATATTTAAAGCCCATTTGACAGGAATTATCTGACACCAAGCTGGAGCATTAAGGGACACGATCAGAAACTATAAGGAAATAGGGGTAAAAAGAAGGGGAGATCATCAATTCTCTGGCATAGTCATAATTAAGCTGGTGACTGACCCTTTTTTTGGGAAATTTCCTTGTTTTTTGGGGGGTTGACACCCTACTGTCATTTCTTTTTTCTTGATGCCTGACTGTTATTAGACTGAGCTCTCTGCTTAGCCTGTCTTTTGAAAGGGATAGAGGTTTTAGAAGGGAGGCATTTATGGACCTGAAAATTCCTAGAAACTCCCTAAATTGCTCTCTCATCCTATTGTTTCAGTATCTGAGCTGCAGCAGGCCCAAATAAAACTTTGTCTAGAGGATAACTCAAAATTTCTTTCTTTATGTCATCTAAAGAGTTTTTGTTACGTACCCAAACGAATCTGATCAAAGCAGTAGCTGAAGCAGATGGCCAAGCAACAGTATCAGCACAATTATGCACAATCTTTAATATTCAGAGATTTGAAGCAGGTTAGACAAAATCTGATTTGTATAAGATCTACATTAAGGGGTCAGAGAAGATTTTTTTTTATTGTGAAAACATTTCAAAATGAACTTCCAAATATATTCCAAACATAGGTTATGAAAGCTAATGTGGCAGCAGAAAAAAGTCTGTTCGTCTGTTAGTCCAACCACCTCCCCTCCTTATACCCAAGTATGGGTTGGAGGAGGCAAGATGCTTTTTCGCTGCTTGAGTTATAGGAGTGATGGCAGTGGAATCAGCTGTAAGATAAGAACAGAGAAATTTACTTCTTAATCAAACTCTCTATATTATCTGTTTTTTTCAGGAACTGATGAGAGAGAATCAGGAGCATTACAGGCATATTTTAGGGCATATTCCATTGCAGGCAAATTAGGAGGAATAGGTGCAGAAACAGAGACTTCTTGTTCATGTAAATCATAATATCTTTCCAACTCTGTAGGAATGTGTTTTCACAAGCAAGTACATCACTCAGTCTGAAAATATTCTGAAAATAATGAGAAAGCTTCAACGTTTTTTAACTGTTTTAACTGTTTGCTGTTTCACTGTTTCAACTGTTTGCTGTTTGAGACTGTTTTTCCTGCACTTTGCATTTTCTAGTATTTGTGTATTTTTTTATCACAGGCTATATTCAGATTTGCTGAATTTAGATATGTTTGGCATTATCTGAGCACTAAAACCAGCCATCTTACATTAAGAGGGCCCCCTGCACCCTTGTGGCAGAAGTGCACAGCAAAGGACCCATCTGAGTTGGAGATTGTTGGAATAAGGCTCAGTATTGAGTATTTCCATTGGGCAGCTTGTTTGAAAATTGCTTAACTTGCTTTAAAAAATGGTTCTCATAGTTGCTACATAAGTCCTGCATTTGCATGGCTTTGCACCTGTTTTAACACAGTTTTTTGACCAGCCACTGCTCTACTATCTTTATCTGAGCAATCCGGGGCATCTCTTTGCGCTTAGCACACCTTTGTGCAGCACTGCACATTGGAGGTAACCATTGGTGGTTATAGATGCAAAAGCTAACGTAGATTTATTTTCCCTTAGAAGCTGCCTGTCCCTTAAATGGCACTTAGCTGCTCAAAGAGCACCTCAGCTGGGCTTTCTACAGCATTTGCCACTTTAACTGAAATCTCCTAATCCCTAATACTCTCTTACCACTTGAGATCCCCAGTACTATAGACCCAGCATTAAGCCCCCAATTAAACCACATAATTCCTCATTAAAGTAAGCAGATTTACACCTAGTATTATGGATGGTCAGTATTCCTTCATTTCTCCTGCTAGTCTGATTGACATGGGTATCTTGAGGCAGTGTAGCAATTGCTTCATGTACATTGACAACCCACTGCTCCTAAACCATTCAAGCTCAATCTGTGAGACATGCATATATGCTACGAATTTGGAATTCTTGCTCTCTCGTTCACAGAACAGTGACACTGAAAAAGTTGGTAGCCCAAATACTACACCTCCTGCACAAACCACACTGTCATCACATAAACCTCAATACATGGAGGTACTCACCAAAAATTTACCTAAACACCAAAGACCTCCGAAACACAAACATGCTGCACCTAATACAGTAACTACAGCACTCAATGTATATAAAACCACAAGAATAAGTGTCTCACCAAACAAGCCCCTAAGGCAAAGCACATCTAAATCAAATTTTTTGGTCATAGGTGACTGTATAGTGAGACACACAGATGTCCCACTCACCAGGCTGGATAAGGAAAAGGTTACGGTCAGCTGTCTGTCTGGTGGCAGGATCTGCCAGGTCACACACGCAGCCATGTCTCCCACAACAAGTACTGTTATGACTCCATCATAGTTCATGTTGGTGAGAATGAATGAGACATACAACCCTGGACTATATGAAGAGAGAAAGTCATGACAGAGCTCTCAGAATATGTGTCTCAGGCAGGTATGTCCCTAGCCTTGAGCAACATACTACCATCACCTAAGATGATACCACAGTAATTGACTTTAACAATTGGCTTAGTTTCTGGTGTCATTCTAAGGGGATCCAGTACCTGTCAGCCTGGGATGGCATGGTAGACAGGCCATGCTGCTTTGCCAGAGATGGTCTTCATCTGTCACCTCTAGGATTTCATTTACTGGCTAATGTTCTTGCCTTGTCCATAGTGTCTTTTTTAGGCAATGTCACAGCAACAAAATTCTTGATGTAAAAATATCTTCAAAAAGCAACCTCAAGGTTATGCTGCTAAATATTAGGAGTCTAAACCTAAAACTCCACTCACTGGAAGCAGCCCTCATCTTAGAAGATTCTGACATCTGTGAACTCACAGAGACTTGGTTTAAGGCCATGGAAAGCACCTTGGCCATACTGAGTTATAATACCTTCCACACATTCAGACCACAAACTGAAGGTGCAAGGACTTAAGGTGGTGTATCAATATTCAAAGATAAATAGACCTCTATATTGGTTAAACAAAACAATTCCCTTGAACTAATCCTGGTCCAATTAACTGTAGTTAAGACTCCTCTCCAAGTCATTGCTACTTACATGGCCCCCTCCATGAACCAGGATATCCAAGCTGCATACTTTGAACTACTTGAATATCTCAAGATACAACCAAACACCCTGGGTTTAGGTGACTTTAGCTACCCATCCATAGATTGGATAAATTATACATGTACTAACACACTTGCCCAGAGGTTCTTGGGCTACATCAACTCCAATGCCCTGGACCAGTAGGTTGACACCCCCACAAGGGGCCCAAACTTTCTGGATCTGGTGCTGACTAACATGGGTGATCGCTGCACCACCCCATGTGTGCAGCCCTATCTCATGAGGTTTGATCATAAATCAGTCTCATTAGAAGTAACAATAACATCTGACCCCACATTAGCAGCAATTAGACTGAAAAACTTCTCCAGAGCCAGTTGCAACCTAATACATTAAGGCATTAATAGCTTCATAGCCCCTGCCCAAACTGATGGCATGAACACCTATACAAGGATTTACACCAATGCCTTGTATAAGCATCTGTATACATGTATTGACTCAGCTGTATCTGATAGGATCAAAACAAGATCCTCAAGAATGAACAAGCCTGCCTGGTAGATATCTGCCATTAACATCAATAAGCGAAAGAAATTGCTGTCTAAGAGCTGGAAAGAACGGTATCTGAATTCTAAGCATTCCCTCCTTGGCTTAAACAAGCAAATAAGACACCTTGTACGGCATTCTAAAGCTAACTATGAATCCAAATTAGCCTCCTTTACTAAGGATAACCATAAGGTCTTCTTTAGCTATGTCAGAACCCATAAAGGAAAAACCAAGATCTGTGCAGAACTGGTTGTTAATGGCACCACATATACTGAACCAGCAGATATAGCCAACCTGCTAGTTGGCAGGTGCAGTGAAAACTTCTGCACCCTGTCCCTGCCACGTATCCCCCAAAACATCCCTAGCCCTCTACCTTAGTATCTCCAAGGAGCAGGTCATAAATGCTCTCTCCAAAGCCAAAAACACAGCCTCTGTGTGACCTGATAATATCCCAGGCTGCATTCTAAATGGATTAAAGCAGGAACAAGCTGCACCAGTGGGTACTCTTTTTAATGACAGTCAAAACACTGGTTTTGTACCTGGTGAATGGAAAACAGCAGCTGCCATTCCATTACATAAAGGAGGTGCCTCCACAGACCCTGGGAACTATAGACCCATAAGTCTGACCCACCTAATCTGCAAGGCTATGGAAAGAATAATCATGGACCTTATCAACAAAGATATACAAGACCTCCAAATGATTGACCCAACTCAGTCTGGCTTCATTAAAAGGAGGTCCTACCTCTAGAACATGGTGGAATTCTTTGAAACAGTCACCAAAGCCCTGGATGAAGGCAAATCCATGCATATGGCCTACCTGGACCAGGCCAAGGCCTTTGACACGATTACCCACTCATGCATCATCTCACCCAGCTGGAGATCAACCCATATATTGTCAGGTGGGTTGCAAACTGGCTCCCCGATAGAACGTACACAGTCAACATAGGTGATTCTACCTCCACCAGCAGACCCATAAACAGTGGTGTTCCACAGGGATCAGTACTAGTGTCCCTATAGTTTGGATTCTACTTCTTGGATGTACAGGCTAAAACAAAAGGCCTATGGCTGACAAAGTTTGCTGATGATTGTAAACTGGGTGCAGTCATCAAGTCCCCAAATGATAGCAACTTCCTACAAGAGGGACTTACACTGACAAACAACTGGTACCAAAGTTATGGGCTAAAACTCAATGCAAAAAATGCATTATCATCACCTTCAACAGGGGTAACATCCCTGCAGATTACCACATTAATAACAACATCTTATGCATGCAATCGGTGGTGAGTGATTTGGGCGCACAGGTTGATAGCAACTTTTCCTTTGACCACCACATCTCAACAGCGGTAAGAAAGGCTTTCTACATTGCCCACCTCATAAGTAAGAGCATTGCATCCAGAACAAAAGAGGTTATAACTCCTCTGTACTCATCAGGCCAGTAATAGAGTACAATTCTACCTTTGGTATGTACCTTACCAGGCACCTGCAGCAACTGGAAAGATCTCAGAGGTTTTTTACAAAGAAAATTCAGGGTCTTCGTCATTTGTCATATGTTGACAGACTGAAATCACTGTCACTATAATCTGTGTCTTACTGACTACTTAGAGGTGACTTCTACCTTGCATATAAAGCACTCTAACTTGCATATAAAGCAATTTCAGATACTGCTTTAATGGAAATACTGCACGTTCATAAATCACATGGTATACGTTGCACTCGATCTAAGGAACTCAACCTAGTATGTGACATCAACCGGACTTGCTGTTGAGACAGATATGTCTCACAGAGATTACCTCTCCTCTGGAACAAACTTCCAACTCAGGCAAAACAGAACCCCTTGCTGACCCTATTTAAGTGTAATTTGGATGACTGGATGAGAAACCGCAAATTCACCCCGGCAGTTTCAGCTGTGTCCCTCTTGGACAGGGGCAGTAAATGTTGACTTAGTTCTGCTTAATACCTTGATATTCTTGGGCATTGTACTTGGCTAAGGGCACTAGGGCCATTAGCTTAGACACCTCCTATAAGCCTATGATCATATGATAGGTGCCACTTTAGGCTCACTATCCATAGAATCAGAGGCTTGGAGTATAGAATCCTGGGGTGAAATAACCTTGTCTCTGTAAACATCAGACTCATTCAAAAATTCATCCTCTTTCTTTGACAAAAGAGCAGAAGTATTAGGAGAAGGCATATAGCACTCAAGACTTTACTGACTTAATAAACACCTGGCTACGGCAATAACATCATTTTTACAGAGTGAAATTATTTATTTATTTATTTATTTATTTTTTATGATTAATTTTCTGTTTCTTTTTTCTAGCTACATCTGTATGGGTTGAATGGTTAAGAGACAGCATATCATCCCAAACAAAGAGGCTCTTTTTCTGGGAACCTCGAAAAAATCCTCCTTCAATATCTCCTATACCCAAATTGAATGGTTCTGCCATGTTTAAGAAGGGCATTAGAACAGCCGCAGAGGATGTGTCTGATTCCCAATCTGTACTGGCCAACAAACTTACATCAGAGTGATTCAAGAAAATCGGTAAGTGGTATGAGGAACCAACAGTGGCCACCGCTGAGTCACCCATCATTGGCACAGGCATAATAATAGCACATATAGAATCATGGACTCATTTTCTAATTATTTTATTCTTTTTATGTATATTAGGAGAATGATCAGCAGGACTGGGGTAAGTATCCATGCTGTATCCAGGGAAGAAGCCTGATTGCCACAAGGTATGCTTGAAGGAGTCAGTCAGAAGCTAAATTGTCACTACTAATCATAACCAGCACAGAACCTTCCAGTCTAAAGAAATTTAATCCACAACAATGAAACACAAGGAGCACACAAAAAGACTCTGTCGAAAATAGACAGAATTAAATAAATTAAGTGCTCTTTAAAATCATGTCAAACCCAAGCAAACCAAATATAAGTATATACATTCACATAAAATTTCATTATTCTTCCAGAAAAATACTTTCTAGCTGTTCAAAAACTTATCAATAAAAATAAATAAACTTAAAAATAAGCCTAGGACATTAAATGACAGTCAATTCTTTGAAAACTATCCCTAAAGAGACAGTAACAGTAATCAAGGAAAGTCCACTGACATAAAACCCTAAAAAAATATTAAAAATATAATTTATGTGTGGGAAGGGGTTGCCAAAAGGGGTCTTATATGTCTGACAGAAAGCCTTGGCCAACTATAGCACTGGAGAAGTCTCAGAGATGCATCTGTATGAGACAGCAAGAAAGTACTGAAGATACTTAATCACTCTTGCTGCTTATATAGTTATCTCCAAAAGGATCAGCAGCCACAGTGAATGTGTGGGAGGTGGTTAGAAGCTTGCAGGTGCTGCATCCATAGCAGGATGTAACCAAATGTCAACTGCAGCAGTGAAAATGATGAACATAGTCCTACTTAAGCTGGTTATTGACCCTTTTTCGGGTAATGTCCTTGTTTTTTTATTTTTGGGGTTGACACCCTGCTGTGATTTCTTTTTTCTTGATGCCTGACTTTTATCAGGCTGAGCTCTCTGCTTATTCTCTATTTTGAAAGGGATAGAGGTTTTAGAAGGGAAGCATTCATGGACCTCATCCAATTGTTTCAGTACATGAGTTACAGCAGGCCCAAGTAAAACTCTGTCTAGAGGATAACTCAAAATGTTTGACTTTATGTCATCGAAAGAGTTTTGGTTACGTACCCAAACAAATCTAATCAAAGAAGCAGCTGAAGCAGATGCCCATGCAACAGTAACAGCACAATTATCCAAAATCTTTAATTTTCAGAGCCTTGAAGCAGGTTAGACAAAATCTGATTTGTATAAGATCTACCTTCAGGGGTCAGACAAGACATTTTTTTTTTGCTGTGAGCACATTTCAAAATGAACTTCCAAATATAGCTCTCATAGTTCAGGGTTATGAAAGCTAATGTGGCAGCAGAAAAAAGTCTCAGCCGGTTGGTCCAACCTCCTTATACCCAAGTATGGGTTGAAGGAGGCAAGATGCTTTTTCGCTGCCTGAGTCATAGGAGTGATGGCAGCAGGATGAGCTGTAAAGATGAGAACAGAGAAATTTACTGCTTAGTGAAACTGTCTATATAATGTGTCTGCTTTTTCAGGAACTGATGAGAGAGAATCAGGAGCATTACAAGCATATTTTAGGGCACATATAGACTCATTTTCTAATTATTTTATTCTTTTTATGTACATTAGGAGAATGACCAGCAGGACTGGGGTAAGTATCTATGCTGAATGCAGGGAACAAGCCTGGCTGCTACAAGTTATGCTTGAAGGAGTAAGTCAGAAGCTAAACTGTCACTGCTAAGCATAAGAAGCACAGAACCTTCCAGTCCACGCAAATTTAATCCACAACAATGTAATACAAGCATCACACAATAATTCCCTCTCAAAAATAGACAGAATTAAGTAACTTAACTGCTCTTTAAAATCATGTCAGACCTAAGCAAACCAAATATAAGCATATACATTCACATCAAATTTCATTATTCTTTCAGAAAAAAATACTTTCTAGCTGTTCAAAAACTTATCAATAAAAATAAATAAACTTAAAAATAGCCCTAGGGGATTAAATGACAGTCAAATCCTTGAAAGTAATCCCTACAGTACAAAAAGTGAAATCTATGTAAGATTAAATATCTTAAATCAAGGAAATAATGCTTGTTTTTTTTGCTTGACAAGATTTTTGTAGTTTTTATGTAAGAGAAGTTTCCTTGTTTCAAGCCATTTTGTCCTTAATTATCTTAATAAGATTATTTAACTTGTTACTGATATTTTATTACTGATTCTAAGTAAATAAATGCTTAAAACTAGAATTATAAGATTTATAACCATACTCAAGCATGCACAATTGATTTGTTGTAGTCAGAATTTCTTGTTTCAAGTATGGTTTCTTTCACCTCTTCATTAATTTATTGCAGACATTCAAATAGCACAACACGTCTTTTAGGAACAGGCTTATCTGTTCAGTCTGCCTTTATTGATGTAAGATATTTGAAAGAAAAAGTTTGCCATTCATCTGGCCAACATGAACATAAGCAGAAATACAACATTTTATAGCCGCCATCATTTGTTAAAAAATCGTTAAACAGTACAAATACACAAATAATATCATAATCTCCACAAATAACCATGCAGTTTGTGACGGTAAAGGATACATCTGCTTGCAATTCCGATGATATGAAGAACATGTGGCTTGGATGGTGACGTCATCAGAACAAGCAAAGAAAACATTTCAACTATTTGTAACTAAATTTCTCCATTTTTACTTGAGCATAGCAACTTTGCACAGTTTTCATATTTGAAATATCCTTAGGACAGCACTGTACTGGGGGGGGGGGTTATCACTCATGCTCCCACTGCTGAGGTTCTGGGTTCAAATCCCATGTGGGTGGAGTTTCAATGTTCTCCCTGTGTTCATCTGGGTTTATTATAGGTACTCTGGTTTTCTCCCACAGTCCAAAGACATGGGGTTAGGTGAATTAGTGATGTGAAATTGACTATGTGTATAGTGTGTAAAAAAGTGTTGTAGTCTATGCCCTGCAATGAGTAGGTGCCTTGTCCAGGGTGACCCTTCCCAGTGCCCTATGCCCTTTGGAGATGGGCTCCAGATCACCGTGACCCCAAAATGGAAAAAAGTGATATCTGATTTTGTGTATGTGTGCGTGTGTGTGTGTGTGTGTGTGTGTGTGTGTGTGTGTGTGTGTGTGTGTGTGTGTGTGTGTGTGTGTGTGTGTGTGTGTGTGTGTGTGAAATATCCTCAATAGGAGTCAATGCAAATTGAGAGACTTTATATCTGGGAACACACTATGACTAATTGAACTATTGTATAGGTTCATAGGTTCATAGGTAGGTTCTAGGCCATCGGCCCAAGGGCCTACGCAAGCCTAGCCAACAAGGTTCCCTGACTTACGCCACCCAAGAACGTTATTTTCCTGTGCCACTGACGAGCAGAGACACAGAAGTGATCCCTGGGGTGTATTTCCTATTTCCCATCCACTCATCAAGATTTTTCTTGAAGAGTGCTAATGAAGAACTTTGCTTGACATGGATGGGTAGCCTGTTCCAGAGTATGGGAAGTCTCTGGGATAGGAATCTATCCCTCCAGCATGTCCTGTTTATAATTCTATTACAGCCCCAAGATAGTATTTGATGTGTACAAAAGTTTGGTTGTTGTTGCAAATTGTGTAATAAGAGATAAAATCAACCAGATTTTCAGCATCTGCAAACTCAGTGGCCTGTGCAAAGTGTGTGGCCTCCACTTAATAAGCCATGATATTTTCTTTTACTTTTAACTGCTCTCCTGCAAGCTTTAGTAGTGTGTATGAGCCATTATTTTTGTGGTTTTACTGTAAGTTTTGGATACTTTAGCAGATTAAGGTTGTAAAAGTCTACAAATCACCCAATATGAATTTCAAGTAGCATATATACCAACCTCAATGCTTTAAATCTCTGGTCTGTAGCACACCAAAGTAAAGTTGCAAAGCCCTAATCACCCAACATGAATTTCAAGTAATACCTACACCAAGCTTAGTGCTTTAAATCTCTGATATGCAGCACACAGAAATAAAACAAATGTTTGAAATTAATTTTATCATTCTCCTGTAACTTACACATTCTTTGTATTGCACACCACTGGGACCACCTTTACTGTTACCTTTCTTGTTCATCTGTATTTCTCTGCAAATACTTGCCCCCCCTTAAATTTCCTTCCTTCCTTTTTACCCACTCTCACTGCTTTGTGTTAACTCTGTGATCTCTAGTAAACTCTACTTATACTACAGTGCAATACTTTGCATTTCTGTTCCTTTTACCTTTTCCTTTGTATTCCTAAATATTCTATAATAGTCTAAGTACTGATTATTGTACTCTGCTTACATTTCCAGTGATAGGATTCTGCTGATAAGATACAGTCTGGTTTCACTTTCTGTATGTATTCCTGTACCTAGCCTTTTTGGACACATTCCTATCCTGTACTTTCATTTTTTTCCTCCAACACTGCCTTGCTAACTTCAAACAGTCCCTCAGCCATGTGTTTGCTGCCATCTTTTCTTTCACTTTTAACTGCTCTACTGTTTCCTGCAAGCATTAGTGGTGTGTATAAGCCATTATTTCAGTTGTTTTACTGTACATTTTTGGATTTTGTAACAGATTAAGGTAGTTTTTTTTATCTTTATTTAATGTACATATTATTTTTTCTTTTTTGAAATCTGCTTAAGTAACAGTACTCCATTGCAGGTATTTGTATTCAGCTGTACTGTAGTGATTTCTAGCTCTACATTTAATGTTTATTTTTGATTGTCTCTATCTAGAATTATTTCTGGGATATTTGTGAGTTTGCTGTTCTAGTGTCTATGCAATAACCTGCCTAGCAGATAAACCTCATACAGCATAATCAGTTTAGAGGTTTGGCTTATTAAATGTTGATTTAGCTACATGAATCACTACAGTATGGTGAGATTAATAATCTGTTCTAGTTGTCTGTATTGATTGTAAAGACACTGGGCTGGATTCACGAAGGCTTGCATGGAGTATAAGAGTAGAGTAAGACTCCATGCAGCCAACATGTCCACCGAGCGATCCAGGAACAGCCGGTAGGGGCGTGCAAGAGAGCTCCTAAAACTACTCTTACATGGACAGGGCTAGGATATGCAAATTACCTCAACTGCTGGCGAAAGCTATGCAAATGAGGTAAATTTGCGATCCAGGAAACCCAAACCTGTCCGAGTAAGAGTAATGTTATTTGGAGAAATGTTCTCCGTAGACAACTGAGTACCGTTCTGCAAATAGCAAAACGGAGCCGTGACAGCTCCAAAAAAAGGATGCATCCAGTTGAGGAAGCATGCCAATGGCCAAAAATATGGCCATTGGCAATGTTCACCGATGCAAAATAAAAATAAAATAATTTTTTTATCCCGATCTCCGAAGTTTAAGCGTAGCGCAGCACCGCACAAACATGCTGCGCTCTAAAAACCAGAAAACCAATAATTAAAATCCACAAATATGGATTATATTGTAATTCTTTATTTACAATGCAAGGGAATGGCAGGCTGAAGACAACAGGGGGAAGCTCAGTCTAAGAGATGTAACCAAGCATTAGTAGGCAATCCTATGTAAATGAGGGTAAGGATAGTGAATCCCAAGTTTACATAGCAAATGAGCACAGTCAGTGGAGTGTAGGAGTAGGATAAGGGGAGTATCAGAGTAGAAGATAGGTGACATCACGAGGGGGGTATGTATGAAAGAAGTGAAGCTCATTGGAGCAGAGTGGCATGTGTTTGCTGTCAGTTACTCATCACTGGAAGAGGTGTGTCAACAGGTACCCTAGCTAAAGGCAAGAAATTGAAGGTGTATGCCATGGATAACACTAAAGTTTCTTGTTGAAGTGCTTGCAACATGTTTGCGCGTGTGTGCGCCTGTATATCTGAGTAAGATTGTGTGCATGCGTGTGCACCTGTGTGCACGCGTTTAAGCCGGAGTAAGGTTGTTGAAATGTGTGTAAGCGTGTATGCACCTGTGTGCGCTTTTTAGCAAGAATAAGCAAGTTTTAGTCCACGTAAGCATGTGTGCATGCTTGTGAGCTGGTGTGAGCGTGTTTGCGCTTGTGTGCGCGGTGCTGCCCCCCTGAGGAAATAGAAAGGGAAAAGGAAGCACAACAAATAGTAGGAAGTTAACCAGGTAGTACTAGCAGAGCTAGCAGGTGAAAACAATCAGAATCAGGCAATTACACAGGCAGTACACTAGCCCAGCCCAGCCCAGCACTTAAAACTCTGCAAACAACTTTCCACCATGTTTTCCTCAGAGACACTGCAACACTGCAGTAAACTAAGAGAACTGAAAACTTATAAAGCTTTACTGAGACAAAAAGTGTTACAGGCTGCCATTGCTGTTATAAGGCGACATATGCAACATGCTGAGGGTGGTGACAATGCGAATGCTGCTGGACAACACCCAGTGAGGAGATGGAGAAGAGTGTACAGGCACAGGGTAACCTATCAGGGGCTACATGAGCTGGAGATAGTGGAGCGCTATAGAGTGGACAGAGACCTCATGCAGCAAATTGTTAAGCTGTGCAGGCAACGCCTTACACACAGAACCAACAGAGGGGAACCCATCCCAGTGGAAACCAAGGTATGTGTTGGCTTAAGAATATTAGCAACAGGTACCTTCCAGAGACCAACTGGTGATATGATGGGGATATCACAGGCATCAGTATCCAGGGTACTGCACCAGTTTCTGGATGCCATGTCAGCACATGTCGCTGATCATGTATATTTACCCAATTCCCGTGAGGTATTGGCCAGCAATATGCGTCTTTTCCAGCAAATAGTGGAATACCCTGAGGTAGTGGGTGCAATAGACTGCATGCACATATGCATCAAAGCAGCAGCTGGTGAGCGGGGTAGGGTCTACTTTAACCGCAACAGCTTCCCCTCCATCAACTGCCAGGTCATGTGTGATGCCCAGGGCATAATACTGAATGTGTGTGCTGGCTGCTCTGGAAGCTACCATGATTCCCATATCTGGCATCTGACACAGCTGCACCAGACATTTGCCAATGGGGACATCCCTCATGGTCACCTAGTGGGGGATGCTGGCTATGCACTGGAGCCGTGGCTGATGACACCCATCAGAAACGCACACACACCTGAACAGGAACGCCATAATGAGGCACACACACAAACACGAAATGTAATTGAGCGTGTGTTTGGGCTGCTCAAGTCATGGTTCCAATGCCTGGACACATCTGGTGGAGCCTTGCAGTACTCACCAACTACATGTACCCAAATTGTCATGGTATGTGCTATGCTACATAATATGATCCTGGGAAAACAGCTGCAGCTGGAGCAGCATAGCCCTGGGCCAAACAGCCCCCCTCCATTGCCAAGGCCATCACAGGCAGAGAGTGACTCGGAGGAGGAACAACCTGAGCCTGCCCCAGTAGACAGAAGGAGACGTGCCCAGTATGCTTTGGCCTTAGCACATACACTGGCTCAGTAGGAACCCTGGAAATGATACCTCTCTCTGACTCACACATATAGTAAAAGGGATGCCTAACTTGACACTACCTGTTTTCAAACATGTATAGGGAGTGTAGTATGTGCATCCTACATAGGCAGCCCTGCAGCACCACCTGAGGCATGATTGCCATGTGTTAAGCAATATAAAGCAGTGCTAAACAGCTTTTACCACTATTTAGTATATGTAAACAAAATTGCACACACTAACTAGCACAACTGTGGTCAATGTTGAGCAATATTGGGCAAAGTTCAGCAATGTTGGTTAACATTGAGCAATGTTGGACAAGCTTTGTCAAAGTTGGGCATAGCTGAACAAAAGCCAACATGCTCATATTTGCTCTACTGGCCCTTAAGCAGTCTGGTCTGCTCAGTATGAAAATATAAAGCAGTGACAGGTCTCGAACCCAGGATACTGTGCATTTTAGTCATAGTACTGAACCATTAAACCATGCCCGTATTTCAATGGTCAGCCTGTATGAAGAAATGTCGATAAGTCTATGCAAAGTATCCCATGGAAACCCTGCAGGCACAGCATGCTCCCTGTCGAGTTATGACACAAAGGTGAGCCCTGCAGTAAAAATAGAACCTGATGTTCAACACACCTATAGTATAAATGTTAATATTGGTCATGTTCACACACATTAACAAATGTAGTGGACTTCAGACAGCAACATACTGAAAGGTCACACTAGGCATGCTCACACACTTGAATAAATGAGACAAATGTCAGGCAACAAAACACTGAAAGGCCAAACTGGGCATGCTCACACACTTAGGCCATGTTTGAGAACATCAGTGGGCCACACATATCCAGCAGTTGCATGTGTTAACCCAGGGAACCTCTCACTATTCACCAATCCGCCTTGTGCACACAGTTATATGACAACAGACACATATATAATATATTGGAACCCTGTCATAATCAAATATCTTCTGCAGATACTTAGGTTGTTCATAGAAAGTGGGAAAGCAAAGAAGATAAAAAACCTGCAATCAGTATCATCAATAAATAATGTGCACTCCGAACATTATCATAGGTTCATAGGTTGATACTAGGCTATCTGCCCTAGGGCATTTATAAGCCTAGCCAGAGTGTGTTTGGCTTTCGCAACCCTGTTAGATTAGTAGACTGTGCTTGTGAATAGTAGGTCACACAAGATAGCCCTTTTACATTTAGTTTATTGTGCCTCTGTCTAGCAGGGAACCAGAAGAGATCCCAGGGGTAAACATACGATCACCCATCCACTCGTCAAGATTTCTCCTGTAGAGGGTCAGTGAGGGGCTCTGCCTATGCGGGACTGGGATCTCATTCCAGAGTGAGGGGAGCCTCTGGGATATGAATCTGTCCCTCCAGCATGTCCTATTAATATCTGTGCTGAGATTTAAGTCCCTGGAGTGTGTAGCTCTAAGGCATTTGGATATCCTGAGGTGGAGCATGTCCATTAATTCTGGGTTGGACATGGCTTTAAACATCAGGCACAGATCACATCCGATTAGGTGGTAAGCGACTGAGTAGAGCTGGAGTTACTTTAACTGAACTGCGCAGGGCATCTGTGTGAATCCCTAGATCCACTTGGTGAGGTACTTTTGTGGCCATTACAATTGCTGCAGGTGTCCGCAAGGTACATCCCAAATGGGGCATTGTATCCAATCATGGGCCTGATGAGTATAGGGGCACAATGACCTCACCTGATCTAGATGTGAAACCTTTTGGGATAAGGTGGGCTATATAGAAGGTCTGTCTAACCACTTTGGCAACGTGATTGTCAAAGGCGATATTACTATCTACTCGGGTCCCCAAATTCCTAATAACGTCTTCCATACTTAATGGATTACCACCTATGTAGTAATGTGTGGGCACTTCGTTATTCCCAAAGGGGATGACTATGCATTTAATGGCATTTAGCTGTAGGCCATGGCTTTGGCACCAGTTATCCATCTCTGTGAGACCCTTTTGGAGGATGCTTGTGCCAGCTGGAGAGTCGATTATGGCACCCAGTTCGCAGTCATCTGCGAACTTGTTCAGCCATATTCTTCCTGTGTTAGCCTGTACATCAGAGAAATATATACTGAACAAGAGAGGTCTCAGGACTGAGCCTTGTGGGATGCCACGTGTAACTGGTGTAGAGTCAGACATGGCACCTGCAATACTGACCATGTGGGTGCTATCCCTGATCCAGTTAGCAATCCATCTTGTGACATATGTGTTGATATCAAAGCTGGTGAGCTTATTTATGATGCCCGAGTGGGGTATTGTGTCGAAGGGATTTGCAAGGTCCAGGTAGGCTGTGTGGACTACCTTCCCTATGTCTATGGACCTGGTAACTGTTTAAAGAAGTCGACCAGGTTCAAGAGGCAAGATCTGCCCTCAACAAAGCTGAATTGGGTAGGATCCAGTGTCTGTAGGTTCCTGATGTCTTTGTGTATGTGTTCCATGATGATACGCTCCATAGCTTTGCAGACCAGGCTACTTAGGCTTATAGGGCGATAGTGTCTGGGGTCCGTTGTGGCACCACCTTTGTGGAGCGGGACCACTGTTGCTGTATGCCATTCCTTGGGTACATATCCTGTAGTAAGTCTGATATTGAACAGTGACTTAATGTGAGGGTTACGTTCTTCATGAAGCTCGTGTAAGACGCAGGCCAGGACACCGTCCAGTCCCATTGATGCTGTGTTGTCTGCTTTGGGGAGGGCAGCTCTCACCTGTTCATCTGTGATGTCAGAGAGGCTACACACTGTTGGGATGGACATTTGCTCTTTAGGGGGGGTGGGGGGAGACATTTGCACTGAACCTGTTTGCCAGGATGTTGGCGATGTCTGTGTGTACAGTGTATGTTTTGTCATTTTGCAGTAACTCACAGCATATCTGAGAGTTGCCAATCAGGTTCCTGACATAACTAAAGAAGGCCTTGTGATTGTCCTTAGTGTCTGTTGCAATTTTCCTTTCAAAGCGGGCCTTAGATGAATTCATGAGTGATCGTAGCTTCTTGCTAGTTCTGATCAGAGATGCCTTCCCTTTTTGGGATTGTGCTCTATCATGTAGTAGCCTCCTCCTTTCCTTGTATAGCTTATTTATGGCTGGAGTCCACCAGACAGGTCCCCTGCCTTTGGAGGAGTGAGTCTTGTTTTTATTTAGGATAGCACGATCCATGCATTCCAGTAGGTGTCCATAGAATGTGTTTGTGAAGGATTCAGCGGTCTGAGCTGTATTTACCACTGTCCCAGGGTCTTTGAAGGATACCATCTCGGTTTTGAGAAGTCTGATGTTTGCTTTTGAGAAGTTCTTCACCAAGATTACCTAGGATGGGGGTGGGGACGGGATATGGATGTCCAGTGAGATAAATGTAGGGTCTGACCTTACCAATGAGGGGTATACCTCTGGTGTGGAACATAGAGTCCCCATGTTGGGGATGATCAGTTCCAATATGTTTTCCCCTCTTGTGGGTGTGGTGACCAGTTGTGCCATAGCATTTGAGTTTATAAATTCTAGCAGCCATTGGGCGAGGGTGTTGGGGCTTGAGTAGTATTCCCAGTCAATGTTTGTGTAGTTGAAGTCACCCAATATAATGGTGTTTGGAGAGACCGTCATATTCTCCAGTGTTCTCACGAAAGCCGAGTGGGGTTCCTGAGTTTGGGACAGTGGTCTGTAGCAGGCTATAAACTGAAAGGCAGTTTTTCTCACTGTTAGTTGCACATGTATGGTCTCCGATGCTTCGTGCAGTGCTACTAACCTGGAGGTGTGTGTAGCTGTGATGTATATGGATACTCCCCCTATTTTTGTTGGTTGGTCCGAGTCTTGTGGCCGAAAAGCATGGTATGAAGTATAACCTGGTAGTGCTGGGGTGCTTTCGGGAGCCTGAACCAGGTGTCTGCTACTGCACAGATGTCAAAATACTCCATACTGAGGAGAGTCTTGAGTGCGTGCATTTTGAGGTTTAGACAGCTGGTGTTGAGCAGCATTACCCTTAGTTTCTTTTACCTTGTATTGTCTATGGAGGTGGGTTTGTCTTTTGAGCCTTGCCTAAAAAAGGCACTATGGGGGTGGCAAGAGCCTTAGCCAGTATCTGAAAGTCCAGGGGTGACAGGTGCAAGCCGTCCCTAGCGAAGCTACGTGGCATGTCGAGCATGTCATCCCAGGCTGACAGACACTGGATCCCCTTTGAATGACACTAATACATTAGCCAAGTGTTAAAATTGATCAGTTTGTTTGTATACTGTGCCATCATTCTTGGTGAGGGTAAGATGCTACACAAGGTCAGGGTCATACTGGCCTGCGCTACATGATCAGAGAGCTCCTCTATGTCTCCTGTCATGTAGTCCAGGGAGGAACGTCTGAGGTCATTCACACCAGCATGGACAATGATGGAGCCATATTTGTACTTGCTTTGGAGTGACCTGAGTGCATGTGTTATGTGGCAGATCCTGGCACCCGACAGACAGCTCAAAGTGACCTTCTCCTTGTTCAGCCTGGTGAGTGGGACGTCAGTGTGTCTGACAATAGAGTCACCTATTACAAGTGTATTAGGTGTGTTGTTTAGCCCTAAGGGCAGTGACTGTGTGGCACACTGACTTTGTGAACTATGTGATATGTGGGTATTGTTGTGGGGTAGCAGTTGTTTGGGTGTCTGCTTTGGAGGTCTCTGCTGCTTAGGCAGATTTTATTTAGAGCCTCCGAGTATGTGTTTGTGTGGTAATGTATTTTGTTTGCTATCACTATAGGTCTATGTGAGACTGGATTTGTGGTGTGTGTGGTTACCTTCACCACCTGATAGACTGTGCCAGTCATGGGTCGAGAGAGCTCAGTCTCCTGTTGTCTATATAGTTGCATCTCTCACATATATCTGAGTTTGTTGGGAGGAGGAGAGGGTTGTCTGTTTACATAAGGCAGTTGTAACATTGCCTCAATATTCCCATATTCACCAGATGGACTGGAGAGTACACACAAAACCGACCATTGGACATGCCAGGATATTATGATGAAATACTCTGTCGACTGATCAAAAAGAATCAGTAGGGTGTTAAGTGTGTAAAAGAGTACAACAGGGGTTTAGTGTTCAGGTTTGTCGGTGTTTTGG
Source organism: Protopterus annectens (assembly GCF_019279795.1). NCBI lineage: Eukaryota > Metazoa > Chordata > Ceratodontiformes > Protopteridae > Protopterus > Protopterus annectens. The sequence continues at coordinate 1,187,095,556 of NC_056732.1, read as the reverse complement.
GAAGATTATCTCCGAAGGAGTGCAGACAGAAACATGACACTTCCTTCAGCTATGTCATAAATAGCAATGTACACTCATATATGTCCTGAGTCAGGGCCAACTGTACCTGACTGACAATGGCGACATCCTGTCAGACAGGCCCATACATACATACCCACATCCCACTGACAAAAGGCCCTATCATCATACCAGGATATATCACATGTAGAATGGGTAAACAGCTCCTTCCAAAGCCCAACACATGGCATCAATTGGATTACATTGTTTCCCTATATGTGTCTTAAGTGAACTTCAGAACAAACAGACCCTGCACCTGAACAGTCTGTTGAGCCTCACCCTCTCTACAGGATCTGAAACTGTTGAATGGGTTACAGCAACATATGGCACACCCCACAAGTGTTGGTGCACAACAGACCATGGGAACTATAGTCTTATAAGCCTATGAAGTCTGATCTGCAAGGACATGGAGTCCATCATGATTGAAGTCATAAACAGAGCTATTGGAAGCTGACAAACACATAACCCTACCAACTTTGGTATGTTCATGGGCAGATCATGGTTCCCAAACCTGCTAGACTGTTTTCAAGGCAGCCAACCAGGACATACATCACTGAAAGGAGCTACACACGTCCCACATAGACTTTGAATAGCCCTTTATCAACATCCCAGTCACATGTCGTATCCACAAAATTAACAATCTGTGCATAAATATGTATTGTCATATGAAGGAATGGCAATTTGTCCACAGATAGATCACACAAGCTAAGAATTGTGGAGTCCTGTTCAAGCTGTTAACACCTGCTGACCCACATGGTTCATTCCTGGGATTGCATAAAACAAAGTGCACACACATTACTATGTCCAGTCTGATGATGTCACCATCCTACAAATGTAGCAGGAGAACAGAAACCACCCAGTAAAGTATATAGTGCATTGTGTTAATGTATATCTCTCTAGTATCAAAGCTTAGTTAAGTAGGGATTTGAATCCTGCCATTACTGTGTGTGCGATTTCCTTTGAGAGGAGTGCCCTTTTTGGAGACTAGGAAAACACATTAAAAGAGGTAGATTCCTCTTTGGCAAGTCTGATGATGTCAGTATCCCACAAATAAAGCAGTGGAAACAAAAGTCCCCACTAAAGCATATAGCACGTTGTGTTAATGCATGTTGTTCTAATATCATAACAAAGTTAGATCGGGGTTTGAATCCTGCAAGTATGGAGTGTGTGTGTGTTTCCTTTGAGAAGAGTTCCCTTTTTGGAGACTAGGAAAGCACATTAAAAGAGGTAGATTCCTCTTTGGCAAGCCTGATGATGTCAGTATCCCACAAATACAGCAGTAGAAACAAAATTCCCCAGTAAAGCATGTAGCGTGTTGTGTTAATGTGTGTCTTTCTAGTATCATAAAATAATTAAGTAGGGGTTTGAATCCTGCAATTGCTGAGTGCATGGGGGGGGTGCTCCCTTTGGAGGAGTGCCCTTTTTGGAGACTGGGAAAACACATTAAAAGAGCTAAATTCCTCTTTGGCAAGTCTGATGATGTCAGTATCCCACAAATACAGCAGTGGAAACGAAATCGCCCACTAAAGCATATAGTGTGTCGTGTTAATATGTACTTCTCTAAAATCGTTAGATAGGGTTTGAATCCTGCAATTGTTGAGTGTGTGTGGGGTATATGTCTGTGATTTCCTTTGACAGGAGTTCCCTTTTTGGAGACTAGGAAAACACATTAAAAGAGGTAAATGTAAATTCCTCTTTGGCAAGTCTGATGATGACAGTATCCCACAAATACAGCAGTGGAAATGAAATCTCACAGTAAAGCGTATAGCGTGTCATGTTAATGCATATCTCTTTAGTATCATAACTGTAATTAGGTAGGGGTTTGAATCCTGTAATTGCTGAGTGTGTGTGACACTATTGGTCAATGTGTTTATGGATTTTGCTTTTACTACTGAATGACATATCAGTAAAACAACAGTATGTGCATTGCACACTTCAGGTATCTGTGTGGTAAGTACATATATGTACATGTGACCTCAACTGGTATCTGTGTGGCAAATACATATATGTACATGTGACCTCAATTAGTTCATAGGTGTGAAGCCTGCTTCCTACACGGATACATCTGTTACCATTGATAGTTTGTGCTGCTGCTTCTCAGACCTTAGGTCACATATGTATGTATGTGACAAGGCCAGCCACTGTAGTGATCTGTGCCCTAGGTCATCTGTGTCATACACACCCATGATAGTTTCTATAGAATAGTGTGAGTGAGGATTCATGCCTGGGGTATATTTCAGACATGTTCAAACACAACACAGTCTGTCAATAATGGGCATTCATTATAGGTGTACAAAAACTCCGTGGATATGCATACAGACCCCTTACTGCTTATGTGATACACTGAGGGACATCAGAATACCTTTGGAAATGTGAATACCAAAGGACAGATGACATAACTTGTGGCTGTATGTACACATCGGTACCCCTGCTACATGTTCTGGGCTACTACCAATGTGGTACTGTCAGGCTACTATGTATAGTAAATGAGAATGACTATGCTATAGTTGGCTTATAGCTTTACAGCATGGGTTGGTCAACAGGTATCTGTCTGTATGATACCCTTTTGGAGGATAAGTGTCGCATCCGGAGAATGCATTGTAGGTCACTGTATGCATTACCAGATGTGGGTGGACATATCCCTAGTGTGTTTGCTTGTACCTAGGATGGCTACATGCCAAACAGGAGTGGTCTCAGGAATGGGTGGCAGTCAATACCACTGGTTACTGGTATAGTATAGTACCGGAAGGATTCAAATGCTACTGTGTATCCTACATCTGTGTGTCAGTTGTCAAGACATCATCTAATGATTGGTTAAAGTCAGGCTGTTGAGGTTATGTATACTATCAGAATGCAAACCAATGACCGATATTAACAGTATCACCCACAGCATAGTGCCAAACCATGTCATACACACATGTGTACCCAAGTTGTAACATATGTGTAGTAAAATGCATACTGGCCACCAATAGGGAATATGAAGTGTTAACACTGTGTAATACAGGGCATGTCCCCCTTCCCATGTGTCCACTATGCACGTACATGCAGACAGTGCACCTCCAGCATGTTCACAAATGTACACCTGCAAATCTGTACTGCACACATCACACACGTACCATCCACTCACCAACACATGCTGCCAGTACCACACACATCAGCCAAGTGGCACATGGGCGGACAATACATTTATGGAATTAACACTGGTGTAAACAATACTACATTGATAATCATAGCTTTAATCCATCATGCCTGCTCAGATATACCTACAAGGATATCATTACACTTTACTGTTGACAGCATGCTAACATTGCTACACTGCTATTAGGTCACCCTGTGCATCAGCACCATGTTAGCCTGTTCCTGCATCAATGTCACAGATGACAGGAGGTGGCACAGTTTCATCATATGCACAGGGTGAGTTGTTGGCTTGTCAGAGCCCGACAACGACCCATCCAATCGACATGTATGTGTGTGTGTGTGTGTGTGTGTGTGTGTGTGTGTGTGTGTGTGTGTGTGTGTGTGTGTGTGTGAGGGACAACAGTACAGCATGGGTCAATGTTGATATAATGTGTGTGTGTATGTGTTAGCCCTAGGTGTTTGGTTTATGTGTGTGTGTCTGCATGCACACAGTTCCACCTTGTGGCTGCCAAATACGGGAGGTTGTGGGACAGCCACAGACTGTACCTGCCAGGCTGTACAGATCACTGTCTCCAGCCACGGACACAGTACATGTGCCTGGCAGGGGTGCCACAGACAGTATTGGGTACTAAGCCAGACTGGGTACTATCATCAGAGGCAGAGGGATGTCGACTGGACCCATGGCCCTGCTGGGACTGGCCAGAGCCACGTGCATGTGGTCGTCTAGGATGGTCTATTGACAGCCCAGCCCCAACATTGCTGGGGCTGGTACTGCCACTACGGGAATGGCTGGGACTTGTGTGTCATCTGCGATGACTGCCAGCGGATGATGTTGCTGGCATACATCCACGTCGACGTCTCATCCATCCTGCACTGTCCTGGCACATGGACTTTACATTGCGGAGGACATCTAGTGTCTCCCCCCAACGTCTACCAATGACCTCGGTGTAATTACGGATGGCACCGGCAAGGTCACGGATACTGTCACTGATAGTGGTGTTATGAGCCCTCTGCACCCTTAGTCCCTGCCTGGTGTACCATTCCATACGTGCCTGCATTACAGCCTGGAACATACCTGAGGTTGTGAGACCTGTGGTGGCACATCTGCCAGGGGCATTATGACCAGCAATGCTCCCATGAGAACCCCTGGACATATGCCTATGTGGTACTGTTCCAGGTGTCTGGGTATGGCTGCTGTGTGGGGTTGCATGTGCCATAGATACCACACTATCCTGGTCAATGCCTACTGTATGCTGTTCCTCAGCTAAGGCCATTGGTGTTGAGGGATGTATTGGCAGCATGAATGTGTGCATAGATGGGGTGGAAAGCTGTGCACTGTTGATTGGCGGACCAACGACAGACCCTGTCAAATCTGCCTGTGCCACAACACATGTATCATCATGTCCACTATTTGTGGCAGTAACTTCAGGTTCCCTATTGCACTCATCCAACAAAACCTCAGCACCTGTGAGAGGAAGACAGGAAACACACTTTACAATCTGTACAGGATGTTAGCACACATGAACACATGCACACATGCACACATGCACACATGAACACATGCACACATGCACACATGCACACATGCACACATGAACACATGCACACATGCCCACATGAACACATGAACACATGAACACATGCACACATGCACACAAATCCACTACTCAGTCAAGTTGACACACACACAAACACCAACAACAATGCAGAACATACTCATTAGTGGTTGATGGTGGAGTACAGTATCACAAGCCAAAGAGTCCTATCACATGTGTCAGCATGCAGGATGTGTGTTGCTCAACAGCATGCAGTGCGAGTGTAGAGTCCTTGTTGATAACAGTATACATGTCTTTGATGCATGTGTGTTGTTCAATGATTGGCCTCACCCTGGAACACAATGTGTACATGGACACAATATTGCTGTGCAAGTATAAAACACTTTCCAATATCCTGTGCACCATCACTCATAGGTATACATACCATGGCCGGATGCACATAACTGTCAGGTGTATAGCAATGAATGCTATGTGTAGTACTGTGGTTACTGTAACTGGATGTAGTGTAGTACCATGAGCCATCATCAGGCAGCATCATGTGGTCACTCAAGGCCACTAATGTATGCCACACTGGCAACTATCTTGCTGTACCTGACCTGCACCACTTTGGCTACATTAACCATTTCACAGCCAGTTGCTACATGGGTATGTAAGGTGTTCAATAGGGAGCATTGCCTAACATGAATGTGTTGTGTGTTGAAGCATGTCACACCACCCCATGATAGGCCTCTACCCCTCAGGTATAGTATGTATGCTGTGTTGATGACATTTGGGATACTGGAATCTAACCTTACAGCAGGTGTCTACATATGCCATGTGTATCACATTAACACTTACTGCGTATGACAAAGTGGTGTATGTTGTGTGCATGTGTATTGACTCTGCCTATACAATGTCCACTACAGTGCACCACAATTGTTTGGGATGCTCTGTGTATTGCATGTGTTTGAGGCAGCTACTCATGTTACTGGGATGTGCATAGTCCCACAGAGAACATGCAGAGCATGCATTATGTGTAGGTGTTTTACATGTGTATATAGCCTACAACTGTCCTATGACATGCACATGTTATATGCTATATTAAATGTAGAACACACCAGCATGGGTCTGCTGTCTTGCTATCACACCAGAGGGACCTACAAGGATATGAGACAGTTTGTCAGTGTCAACAACTATGGCATTGCTGCTTTGAGTTTGCAATTTTACAGTAGTACAACAGGTGACAGTCACAGGCATACAGATTATGTAAAAAATGATCAGTATTGCATGACACCAGGCTCCACATCTTCTAAATACACAGTACACATCTGATAAATGCATGTTCTAACAATCGAGCTAACAGTAGTCTACAGATATGCCATGTTACCTGCACGCTCTGAGTCGATGTGCTGGGTGACTCCAGCCTCCATGATGACACACGTCTGTTGTAGTGGTTGGCCAGGAGCCACCACGCTGAGGAGCAGCTCTTCCACTCTGGTGAGGGGTGGATGTGTTGCTGCACCACCACCTGTGGCAAGCTGTTGTCTGTGGACATCGGAGGCATGCTGCTGGACATGTCTGATTAAATCACTGCAGTGATGGCGTACCTGCTCATAAATCCGGTTATGCATGCCTACATCATTCACCCGACGGACAACATCCTGCCACAGTGCAGTGCGCCCATGCTGGTCCTGGCTGGTTCTGGAGAACAGCAGGTTGTGATGTTGTATTAGAACATCTAGGATGACTTCCTCCTCTTCAGGGGAATATGCGGGTTTTTGATTGTGAGACAAGTCCCTGGAAGACAATAAAACAATAATTGTGAGCAAGTCATGTGGCACACTTAACATTCTAAAGTACAGACATCAATGAAATTCCATATATAGCCACCTATTGGCTGTCAGTAGATACACACTTTTAATACCACATATCACTGCTCAGCCCACAACTGCCTGACAGTGCCTGGCACATACTATATATACCAAACCATGTTCTGCACAGCAACAAAGTGAAACCAGTATGTAAGACTATACAACAGTACATGTCACACTGTATGTAACACAATGCACCACCTAGCCACAGGAGGTATATATGAAGCTAATGCATACAGACATTTGTCATCCATTGAAATGAATGTAAAGTACAGTTACATTACCACCAGTACACCACATTACTTGTTAATAGCAAACCCCTCAGTAACATATGTGCACATTCATCAATATAGGTGGCATACTGCTGTAATACACTATACATGTTGCTAGATATGCACTTATATCCTGTGACACACATACCACCGAGGCCGTGTTACAGACATACCCACACACACATCAGACATACCTACAAGACACAAAGGTATGGCAACCCAGATGGGTTTTACCTGTGTACCATACAATACTGTTTGTCAGCACTTAAAAACCTCATGTCTGAGGTATGTAATGTGTGAGGACTACAGGTAACAAACAAAACAGTGTTTCCAAGCAATGTGGATATACCCAGTACTGTGCTGTTTAGGCCTACAGCTTCAGGTAGTACTACAGTTCATACGGGATTTGTATTCACTAGTGTTAACAATCAATAAGCATACATGTACTGCTTTAGCCTACAATGGCACACTCCAGTCAACACCATTGGCTATGTCACACCATTTGCCATACTGCTTTTCCTGCCTAGCAATAGCATACATATATTTTGCTGGGATCAGAGCTACAACACTACATACCATGATATAAACAGTTTCCCACTAGGCTATCACACATATACACAACTTTGACAAATTCACCTACACATTCACCATCACACTCAGTCAACCTCACATAGCAAGTAATGCAACAAGTACATGCGTGTGTGTATTGGGTCCTAGGTAGCTAATAGGCTATTAGCCATAGGGCCTATGGAAGCCAAGCCATATGGTACCCTGCCCTTCAACACCCATGTAATTTAGGTTCATGTGCCCCTGTCATGCAGAGCCACAGAGGTGATTCCTGGGTTGTATTTCCTATCTCACATCCAATCATCATGATTATTCATAACAACTGCTAATGAGGACCTTTATTTGCTATTGATAGGTAGTTAGTTCCAGAGACCAGATGGCTTAGTGGTTAAGTTCTTTGCCTCCAATGTACAAGGTACAATGTTCGATCCTGACCTCCGACTAATGCCTGTTTGGAGTTTGCATGTTCTCTCTGTGCCCCCGTGGGGTTTCTCCCATGTTCGAAAAACATGCTGATTGTTTCCATCTCAAACTCACCAATGAATGGAGCTAGCCACTTGATGGTGTAAAATATGGCTCTAGGTGATTTGGTCGTCGCCAAAAAATGGGCATGGGTAGTTACCGGTGATAAGTAGGTTGAGGACCTGGCCTACTCTCTTACCCATGCCAGGGACCCATGCTAACGGTGGGAGGGGTATACGTGCCCCTATTGGCCAGTGTGTGCCCGCCATAAAAGCCCAGCAGCCCGACTACTGGCTGGCCGGTGTCTAGTTGCCCAGCCTGGGTTACCTGGGATAGCTCTGTTGAGTGAAAGCTGGACATAAAACCAACCAACCTGCCAAACATGAACTGAGAATTGCTATGCTTAATGTAGGTTCACTGACAGGACGCAGCTTAGAAGTGGATGACATGATGATACGGAGGAGGCTGGACATCCTATGTATCTGAGATGGAAGGGCAGTGCAACAAATCCACTTGGTTTGGGATCCAGACTCTACTGGTGAGACAGAGGCTTCAGAAGTCAGTGATATCATCAGAATTAATGACAGACTCATGGCAATCAGACTCCAGTGTAATGATAGGACAGTATTCATAATCTCAGCCTATGCCCCACAGCAGGGTTGTGATAGTGAGGAAAAGAGTGCATTCAGACAGCAGTTGCAGGACCTACTAGATAAAGCAGGACAACATGGGTGACTTAAATGCACATATCGGGACAGACAGGACTGCCTGGGTCCATGGGTGGAGCAATAGGAATAAAGAAGGAGATGCCATTCTAGACTTCTGTCTGGCAAATGGCTTGATAGTAGCCAACACATGGTTCAGAAAGAGAAAGTCACAAGATCACAAGAGTAGCCAACATGCAACTCAGGTAGACTTCCTCCTAGTAAGGAAAAGGCACTGGGGTAGAATCCATGATTGCAAAGTCATCCCCAGTGAAACTGTTGGTTCACAGCATAAACCAGTAGTTGCCACAATCAGCTGCAAGCAGTGGTCAGAGAAGGCTCTAAGGTCAACAGAGACCAGGCTGAAGACCTGGAAGTTGACTGGAGAGAATGTACAGCAGTTCAAGGAATTACTCAGGGCTCTAGCACCCCAAGAAGACCAAGAAGAGGAGGAAATAGGTGGAGTTGAAGAAGAGTGGCAGTGCCTAAAAACACATGTGTTAGGACTACAGAAAAGATATGTGGCTGAGCCAGGTATGGAAATAAGGTACATAAGAAAAGCTGGTGGTGGAATGCAGAAGTGCAGGAAGTAATCAAAAGAAAGAAGGAGTGCAGGAAGAAGTGGGAGATTGAAAAGAATGACCAAGCTAGGAAGGACTACTGGTTGACTAACAAAGAAACTAAGAAAGAAGTTGCAATAGCAAAGAATAGGGCATCAGGGGCACTCTATCAGCTTCTGGAAAGTGACTCAGTAAGGGGCACAAAGAAGCTATACCAGGTTGCAAGGCAAAGACAGAAAGATAAAGAAAATAGTCAGACACCCTTCATAAGGGATTCCAGCAACAACCTGCTTACCAGCCCACAGGACATCAAAGGCAGATGGAAGGAGTATTTCCAGCAGCTTCTGAATGAAGAAAACCCCACAGAAGTGGTACTGCCCCAGAAACAGCCTACAATGAGAGTAGAAGAGGAGCCCAGCTTAGAAGAAGTAAGAGCAGCACTAAGGAAAATGAAGTCAAGAAAGCAGGAGGCTCAGATGAGGTCACAGCAGATATGATAAAGATGCTGGGTGAGCTAGGGGAGAAATGGCTCATGAGGGTACTAATTGCAGTGTGGAGAGAAAGGTGTATTCCAGATGACTGGAGAATAAGCATACTCATGCCAGTGTACAAGAACAAAGGGGACATCCACAACTGTGGACAGTACAGAGGCATCAAACTCCTACCACATTGCATGAAAGTTCTGGAGAAGGTGATTGATAAACGGATACGCAGAATAGTAGAATGTAAGATGGGAGATGAACAGTTCGGATTCAGATCAGGATGCAGCACAACAGACCCGATGTTTGCATTTAGACAGATACTTGAGAAGAAACTAGAGAAGAGGAGAGAGTCAAACTGGGCTTTCCTAGACTTGGAGAAAGCATATGACAAGGTCCCAAAAAAGCTGATCTGGGCAGTACTGCGGTGGTTTGAAGTCCCAGAAACATTGGTAGAATTAGTACAGGCTATGTACAAGGACCCAGTGACTCAAGTACGAACAGTGTTTGGCCTCACTGAGGGGTTCCCAGTGGGAGTGGGTGTACATCAGGGTTCAGCTCTGAGCCCACTGCTGTTCATACTGGTAATGGACTACATCAGCAAATAGGTTGGAGGGGTCAGAGCAACAAAGCTGCTGTATGCAGACGATGTGGCAGTACAGGCAGACTCTGATCTAGAACTTCAGCAAAGGATAGGAGAATGGAATGCAAATCTGAAGGCACATGGGATGAAACTAAGCACAGATAAGACAGTGGTAATGGCAGCAGATTGGGGAAATCAGAAGAAGATGAGAATAGAGATAGATGGGAAGATAGTGGAACAGGTAAACAGCTTCAAGTATCTGGGAGGGGTGGTTGAGGAGAAGGGTAGTCTGAATGAAGAGGTCAAAGCTAGAATCAGAGGGGCTGCAGCCAACTGGCATAGAGTATCAGGTGTAGTATATGACAGAAGAATGCCAAAGAAGCTGAAAAGTAAGGTGTACAAGACAGTGGTGCGATCAGTACTACTGTATGGTACAGAAACCTGGGCAGTAAAAGCAGAACAGTTGAAGAAGCTAGAGGTGATGCAAATGAAGTGCCTGAGAAAGGTGGTAGGATGCACACTGTGGGACAGGCAAAGAAATGAGGACATAAGAGCAGAAGCCAAACTAGCTCCAATTACAGAAAAGATCAAAGAAAACAGATTACGATGGTATGGGCACATGTGTAGAAAAGCAGAAGACAATCTGGTGAGGGAGATTTGGGACAGACAGGAAGAAGGTAAGAGGAAGCAAGGGCGTCCAGCAAAGAGGTGGATGGATTGTGTTTAAGAAGATCTGCGACAGTCAGGCATGAGTGTTGAAGAAGGCAGGAGAGTGGCACTGAATCGAGAGAGTTGGCGACAGTTAATACTATACCCCGACCCCATGTAAATGGGAAAAAGGGGATGATGATGAGGATGAGGATGATGATGATGAGGTAGTTAGTTCCAGAGTATGGTATGTGTCTTAGATGATAATGTACCACTCCAGCATGTTCTGCTTTTTGACGTTACAAGGTTGAGATCAGTACAGTGTGTAGCTTGTATGGATTTTAATCTGTTTATATGGAGCATGTCCAACACCTGTGGGTTTGGCATAGCTTTGTATGTTAGGCAGAGGTTGCCTCTGGGTAGGCAGTATGCGACACAGTGTAGCTGTGGTTTTGTAAGACAGTCTGCATAGGGCATCTGTTTGAGTCTGGTAATACTCTTTGAGAGGTATGTGTCTGGCATCTACAATTGTTGTAGATGTCTTCTGAGGTACATACCAACAGGGCCATTGTACTCTATGATGGGTTTTATGACTGATGAGTAGAGTGGAACACTGACCTCTTTTACAATGGATGACACACCTTTTCTGATGACATGTGGACCATACACAGTTTACATGACTAGTGTGGCACTGTGATTATTAAAAGGGACACTACTGTCCACCTGTGTCCCGTGGTCTCTTATCACACTTTTGGTGTTGAGTAGACTACCATCTATGTGGTAGTTCATGGGTACAGGGTTTTTATCAAAAGGAATGGCAATACGTTTACAGCATTGAGCTTGAGCGTACATATGAACATCCATTGGTGTACATATAGATATACATATAGGCACATATACAGTCCACCTTTCATGGTGGGAATATCAATTATGCAAAGGTTGAGAGGGATACAGTTATGTAATAATATTGCACAGTCTTGTGCAGAATGCATGGAAGGTATTCTCAGCCCATGTATCTTTAGAAGGACCCCCTGTCTGGAAGACTAAAAACCTAGCAAATCATACCCACAGCGTTTAAACACCACATGTCATATGCCAGCACTGTATGCTGTCTTGTTTGCCACACACTACAACCTACATATAAATATGAAGATAACAACCTGCACCAACACATAAATGTCCACCCTTCACAAACAGTTGCAGTATGTCCCTTGCTCTATGCACATGTTAAGATGCTAATATATCGGACAGATAAATATCTCTCCATATGTGTGTGCCATACACACATAAGGTCCACTCTGTTGTAAGTCTGTACACCTCACGGATGACCTGTTGGGCCTTGCTACAACATGGACAGTCGTCACATGTGTGCATACAGTAATAGTACAGGGAGTATATATAGCTGCAACTGCTACATTACTATACTAGCCTGGTACAGCAGTTGCCAATGCTAAGCTACACATTATATGACTATCATGCATGTCTTACTCTGTCATATCCAAGTTTATATAGGTGTTTGCACTACTCCCCCAAACTGCCGTTATACACAGTACTGTACAGAACATAGATAACATGATCAGATGTTTGACATATAATGCTGAGCTACATATGTCACAGTTATGTGCCACTGCACACAGGTACACACTAATTTGTCCATGGCAGTAGTTATGCATGGCATCAGTGCATACATACCTACTGCTGCCACATATGCATGCTTCAGAGTATGCACAGTACTATTCATAAACATCTACTACTTACTGGTAACTACATATCTGTTACATACCTGTTTGTCACTTTCAGGTCCATCTGTGTATGCTTTGACAACTTTTTTTTTATTTATTTTTTTTATTAATTAAGTAAAGTTTTTTTTACTTAAGTTTTATTTTTGCTTATTAATTATTTTTTTCTTAATTAATATTTTTGGTTAGTAATTAAGTATATATTTGTTTTACTTAATTAAATATTTTTTTATTAAGTAATAATTTTTTCTCACTACTCTCCAGGAGTTATATAGTCTCTGACATGTGCAATGCAATGATTGCATGTGGGGATAGCAATTACAGTCTGCTTTTATAGGTATCTGTGCATGTGCATGTGATGCCCTCTGCACCAATTGGTGCCCAGCATTTGGTAAATGCATACAGCCTGCTGTATGGTAATTGCAGTACTCACTGTCATAGCAACCCAATGCTATGAATTGCTAAGGTATGTAGGCGTAGCCCTTTCATATTTCCAGAGTGGGGCCCATGCTTGTTTGCTGTGGACACTGTTGTGTAAGTCAGAAGGTTGGTATACTTCTTATATCTGAAGCTAGAGGTGTAGACAGTGATGTACATGTTGTACTCAGACCTGACTGTTGCCACTTCCAGTACAGAGCTTTCAGTGTAGAGTTTAACTCACCCCTACAAATACTTACACAAGATATATGTGACTATGTCGTTTATTTTCTACTTATATAATTAACTGCCATGCAAAAGTAGTTATTGAGAAGTATTCTTTTGGCACATGAACTGTTTGTGAACTGTTATACTGTGAATATTAATGTACTCACTTCTGCAGGGTTTGTGTTTTTAATTGTTGACATTAGCACAGGGTTCTCAGGACAACTGGACTATTCCAGTACTGAGTATGCCTACCTACATCCTTGGTAGACCCTACACACACAAGTATATTGTAATTGTGGGGGGGGGATGCTGACATACAGAGAGCATTATGTATTATTCTGTGAATGTTATCTTACTGGACTTAAAGGATTGGTGTGTACCTGTTAGTTTATCAAGGCAGGTGGTCTGTCTGCATAGTTCCCAACTGTGAACCTATCCAGATGGTAGCCAGATGTTACACTGTTATTCTTTGTCTGTGCAACCCAGAGGTGTTTTCAGCACTGGTACAATGGCATTGATACAGTCAATTGCTACCAGGACATGGCTACATCCTTTGGTATTTCTGTGTTGTACTCCTACATAAGGGTATGCTTGTGGAAGTCCTACCAAAGCTATTTGCAGAGTGTGTAACAGCAGAATAGCTGATATGCCTGTGTGTTTGTGCCTCTGCCAGGCCTATGAAACACTCCGATACATTTTTGCATGGAGTCAGGGATACGTAGTTAAAAGTATGGTACACCTTACACATTATCGAGACAGTAAGTGTAGACTTGAGTGAAGCAGTGCATATGGATTAGTACACCTTTTATGAAGTACAAGCGGTGTCTACTGTTATTATTGTCAGTATTCATTGCATAATACTCCACCTTTCTGACTGACATCAGTACTTTTCAGAGGGATTCAGAGGGACACAGTTAAAATATGTTTCACAATCAGGGACATCCCTAAAAAGTAGTCACAGTTAGGAAGTATGGCCTCTGCCCTAATCAGATATGCCAGTGTTTGTCCTGCTATGATACTGTGTGGGGTTGTAAGGTGCCTCTGAAACTTTATTTGTTGCCAGAATGGCTGCTTCTCATATCACACTCATGTAATGCAATTCCACAACAATTGCTGGTAAAGATCCACAGAACAAGCTTTGTGTTATGGCCTTCATAATTTTCCTTTACATTCACTCATTGTAATGCATGATGTATTTATTTCAGCACCAAGTCATTGTATATCTGCTGTGGCTTAGTGGTACTTCATGCAGTCTAGTGTGCCCAAGGTCTGGGGTTCAAGACTGACAGAGGTGTTTTATTTTGTTGCTGAGCAGAACAAGGGCCCTGACATATAGAGTGACTAAGGCACTTTTAAGCAGTTGTAAGCGGGTTTGCGCGATGCTTAGTGATGCTTAGCTAAGCACACACATGCTCAAACCCGCTAACTACTGCTTAAAAGTGCTTACTCCAGCTAACCCCTGCACTAATTTCTTTGAAAGAAAAGAAAATGGGGAGATAGGAAAGTGGTGAAAAAGGGGGCACAAAGAGGGAAAGACAGTAGGAAAACAAGCTTGGGATGTGCAGGACAGGTGTAGGGAAGGACCATAGCTGCCCATTTCTTTACCAGCAACAGCTGTGCATATGCAATAAATTTGGAGTGAAATTTGAAACCTTCCACCCCTGGAAGAGGGGTGAGGACAACAAAGTATGTTGTACTGCCAATTATAATTATCAGTTTACATGTCCAGCGGACATGTGTGCGAAATGGGCAGCTATGTATGGGGCATAATTTTTTCGTGGGTACAGAATGCCCTTTTTTTTCAGGTGAGAGTGGAAAATGAGGTAGAGGAAGTAGGTATATTTGGGAAGGTAGGTTGGGGAGGTAAACAGACAAGACAAACAAGACGCATACAGGGGTGGTATATGACACGTGGTGGGTGAACACAATTGACTGGGATGGATGTTTGGAAATTGCAAGCCCATGAGCCCACAGATAGTAACAGTGGAACTGAGACCCCCACCCATGGGCAGTCACCACTGCACCTTCACAGCCCCGAGGGTGTCTGTGCGGGGGCAGCATAGGATGGGCAGGCTCACCCATGAGACATGCCACTCTTGCCTCAAGCTGGCGTAGGGGATCAGCGACTGTACGCTGGATCTCCTTATGCACCACAGCCTGGACCCTTCGAAGGGTGACAGGTGGCCCTTCTCCGCCCACTCTTGCACAGGAGGGATGAGCCCAATCCCCTCCAGTGCTTCCACCCGAAGGTGGCACAGGACCAATGGAGGAGGGGACCCTGGGCTGGGCACTGGACCTGCTGGTGCCAGGTGTACTCGCCAGCTGAGGAGGGACAGGTGGGTCCGTTGGGACCGGCCTTCCCATACGTTCTGTGATTAGGTGTGTTTAATTACAACATAAACAACAGCATTCCACATTAGTTGTAACAGCATGCAGTAATATTCCCATTAACCCAACGCACCAAGGTTCCAACAATTGAACAGCAAGTATAACACATGCATATATTGAATGACAGTGGACATTCCAACAGCATGCAGGGATGATTGGTGGCAACAGGCCACCATGATTGTGGTGTTTGAACAGGGCACATGCATCAAAGTGAATGCAGATATTTATAGAACAGTAGAACATATGTCCCAACAAATGTTTTGAGATTACACATACCCATTGAGGTGTGGAATTGCATTGTTTATGCACATACAGTAGGGTGTGGAAAGAAACCTCAATTAACATCTTATAAGTACTTTTAGTCTACACTACATTCCTATTGACTGCAGGTGTATATACATGTATTATTATACTTGCCAACATGCATTAGGTTGTGTAATGGGTTTGGCTAGTTCATTATATACCTGACCTATATCTGACATACTAACTGTCCAAAATGCAGATGTTACTTCTACATATTTATTGATTTTATTTATATTTCTTTATCTACATATCTGGATGTGTTCACATGACATTTTCAGTTAAATTTGCACAGAACCCTACATTTCGTGTAGCACACTCACATTTCTGGGGAACAAATTAACAAGCTACTCATGTGCCAGATTTACTTATGCATGCCAGCCAGTAACTGACTGTTGAGGACTGTATATATGCTTCACAGCTACTGGCACTTCCATCAACCACTTTAGATGGGACTGCCCAACTGTGGGTTGCCAGCACTTATTAAAACAGTACTATTTGTATAATGCAGGGGTACAACATTTCAAAGTAAGTGACACAGACACACTCCAGGTTTTATACCTTTTCCACAGGCTCTCTCCTTTATTTGATATTACAGTGCATATGGAAGACATATTCAAGACATATTATACCTTTATTAATAGGTTAGAACACTCTTTTCAGGCTCGCTCACTTATTTTATATGACAGTACATGCAGAGATATTATTCCGGACATATTTTACCTTTCTTAATGAGTTACTACACTCTTTTTCTGGCTCTCTGACTTATTTTATATAACAGTACATGCAGAGGAATTATTCAGGGCATTTTATGGCTGTATTATTGGGCTACAACACTTTTTTTCAGGCTCTCTCACCTATTTTATATAACAATACATGCAGAATAATTACTAATCTGCCTGGTGGTGCAGCCTTAGCAGCCTATCTGCATAGGCTTGCTGATTCACAGCACGGACACCTGCAGCTGTGAAGTAAATGAAGGGATATTGAGACATACCTATCCATTATATAGAATAAATTAGCATGTCTTACATACTGCATTCCATGGCTACCTACTCAGTAGTGGGGCATCTTGCATCCCACAGGCCTCCTGTATCCATTGGTTCAGTAGGTCCTGCTTCCGTCTCATCAGGTCTGCATGATGGTGACAGACCTGCTCACCAGTCCGAGGAACGCCTGTGACACTGGTGAGGTCATGAGCTAACTGGTACCAAGCCTCTGCTTTGTACTCTGTCCCTTGGAACTGACCCTGCAGGAGTCTTGACTCATGATGGTGGACAAGGAGCCAAACCATGTATTTTGACTCCTCTATGCCCCAGCGTTGCGCTCTAAAGCATGTACCCTCTCCAGCACCAGCCATTCTAACTGCAGATGGGAGTTACAATCAATTATGGAGAGTATTCCCGCCTATGGGGCTTAAATATGCTGAATTTCCCACACTTTTTTGTGGTTGGCCATTTTTGAAAATTCTCGGCTTGACTGCAGACCTGCTTAGCAATGGTTAATCTACAATTTATAAGTATATGTATGTTAGCAGTGGCTGTTGATCCTAAGCTGTCATGGCTTAGTGATTCAGTACTTTGACTACGGTGCAAAGTGTCCCGGGTTTGAACCTTGTTATTGCTTTTTATTTACTACTGTCCAGGCAGGCTAGGGGGTGTGGCTGTGTTTAGGAAACTTTGCTCTACATTGCTCCACGTTGCCCTACGGTGCGCTGGTTGACGTGGCACGCACCTCCATGCAAACTGATTGCTCTGGGTAAACTGCTATTTAGCTATTGGCAACTACATTGCGCTGGGTAAAGAGCTGCTTAACTACGGGCAACTATATTGCACTGGGTAAAGTGTTGCTTAACAGCGGGCAATTATATGTCAGGATCCTTTATCAATATACATTTTGTTCACTGATACATAGGCTATTTCAATGGTTTTATTAAAATTTTAATCATATATGTCAGGAATTATTTCATATACTAATTTAAAAAATGAAATAGGAAGGGGAGTGGTGGGACTCAAACCATGAATGCCTCTTCTTTGTGCAAAGGCTCTACCACTACGCTATTACTACTTGGTGCAAGTTGCATAAACATTCCTTATTATGCTCTTCCGTGTCGAGATTGCTAACTGCAGCTAAGCAATGGGCACACCCGCACACACACGCGCAAATACGGGCAGCTATATCGGGAATTAGAAAAAAAAAATTAAAGTTTTACTTTTTATAACTGTGCTGGGGGTTTACAATGTCAGGGAGTGTGGTGTTGGGTACATGGACATTTGAGCAGACTCGCTCTTGTGTGTTGACATTTTACAGTTCAAACACTTGCAGGGGCATGGACCTTTGGACTGCTCGGCAGTCAGACACGCCCCCTGCTTTCCTGCACAGTCCGTGTTAGATTTGGAGTGGAGTCAGCATGCCCTCATGAATATTCATGGCATGCTAACATCAGACCATTCAACTGCAGTCTCTGTGTAAGACTTATTTAGTCTTACACGGAGGATTCGTGAATCCAGGGGACTGTAAGCTTTGGTTAATGGTTGAATTTGTTACATTTCTCTACCTATAGCGTGTGTCTACTCACAACTTTGTTAGCTTATACAGTATTAGCACTTTCAAGAAATGCATGGTAATAAAAACCTTTTATTCTAGCAACTTTCTATGATATGCAAGTAATATTTCAAATGTGCCCCTGGTTTTTGGGCCTTTGTTCCCCCCATATATTTTGACGTTTTCCAGATGTCTTGTGCTACAAAGTTGAAAGATATGACTGAGTGTCAAGTGCATTTTACAAGAAGTGTGTGTCAAGTGCATTTTACAAGGAGATGAGAGCTTCAGGGGAAGAGAAGTTTAGTGCTGCTTATATGGCAAGTCTGTTTACAATGTGCAACTATTGTTTAGCAAATGATATCACTAGTATTATGGTAAAGTATTTGAGGTTTTCTATGGGAACATTACCCCACCAGATGCACAGTAGCAAGGACTGAGCAAACCCCACCCACTACTCTACGTTTTCCTGTAATTGTTACTCTTACTATGAATAAATGTGGGATAGCCAACGTCACCAAATAGAATATGGAAAACAGTGTAGATGAATATTTGCGCTGCTGCAAGTGCACGTCAATGTATTTTAATCAAAGCTATACAAAGTGTTGCTGTTAAATACATAAAATGGAATTGAATATATTTTACAAAACTACACTCTAGCAAGTGCATCTGCAATTCTATCCCCGTTCATTCGGCAGTGATTTTACGCAATAAATTTTAATTAAGAAATGTAATGCAATGCAAACTGATAAGGCAGGGACATAACCAGCTTGTGTTCTTTCATGCAAAGCATACATCCACACTCTGGTGGGGTACAGTTTGAGTAGAAAGCAGCAAATTCACTTCTGTGTAAAACTTACTTTGCAAACACACTGTTATTACTGATGTTAAGGCAAAACTTATACATACCTGATGTAGCATCCCTCCACACACCATAAATGACATATAGGACAATCATTTCATATCAAATATTACTACAAATAATGAGCAATTTCAATACAGTATATTCTGATTAAAATCAGTTTTGGTATGCCTGATTTTCAATACCTGCTGTTCCATGCCCACTGCATGAAAGGAATTATTGCATAGCAGGTGACTTTCATGAAAACTATAGTTAAGAAAGGTGGGGGCTGCAGGGGGACTTGCCCTCCTGCAAAAGCAATTTGAAGCACAACATTAGGTGGGGGTGTAAAGTACAGCATACATACTGCCCTTCTGACACTAATATTTAAACCTGTCCTTACATCTCTTAATTAAAAGACACACAATAGACACAATAACTAGCTTGGACTAGCTGTACTTCAAGAATAGCAACAGATGCTCACAGACGGAATATTTAGAATGAATATTTAACAGGTTGGTGGATTATCTGCATGGCTTGTCACTCAGCAGTATTTTGCATGCAATATCACACGGGTTTGCCTGTCAATCATGTAGGCCATGCCCATTTCTGCACAGAAATCATGGTGGGGTAATGTTCCAATGCAAAGCCATATTTGAAAGCATTAGTAGCACAGCAGGGAGTGCATTTGTTTTTAATGCAGAAGGCTGTGGGTTCTACTCCCACACCATGCAAACTGAGTGCTGGTATTGCAATGCCCTTTTGATTGCTGATTATTTGGTGCATTTTAAGGGTGGGCATGGTACTGCACTCCTGAGTGTGCCCTCCTTTGTATGAGATGCATATTAACTATGAACTTGTCGTTTTGCCAGTCATTCAGTATTGCAATATTACCAGCATACCATTTTTTTAATGTAACATCTGTGATTTATTTCTTCAAGGGCAGCAGGCACTGAATTTTAAGATGAAACACTGAAATGTAAAGTTCTTTGGCAGTAGCAACCTCTTACAATCCTTTTTAATGTGGAATTATTCAGATGATTTTTACTTCTGCAGAGATTGTGCTTATTGACTGAGATTGGTGAACTGTAATGACAGATGTCTGAGTGCCCTTTTATGTTTGTAATTTTCTGAAATGAGTAGTTTTATCATTATTGGCTCATACATTTTGTTTCATTGCTTACTGAAAGAATGTTCAAAAGTACAAATTTAAAACACATTCTAACAAGTGGTGCTGTATTATACAAGGAATATAATTTAATACAATCAGGAAGGTGATTCAAAGAACACATACATATATGCATTGCCCTAAAAATGTGTGCAAGGAGCCTATGGTTTGAAAACGGCCAAAGGTAAACATGATCCTCCACTGACCATATGCATTTTATGTAAATGTATGTGTTAATGCTTTTCAATGAGTTTCAATGATAGAAATTTACTGGTCATGCTAAGTCTATTGCCATTGTGAAACTGTATTGTTTGTTTAGCAAATAGCTATTAGTATTTGTCCTATTTTATTTCAATATCTGTAATTATTGCAGAAGTAAATAAGAAACAGTGTTTATGGTAACTGTGGAGAAATAGCCAAGTCATGAACACTGAAATAGCTAGGGCTGCTTTGGAGAGGTAGGGGTTGCCGCAAAAGGGACTGTTCTGGGGGGGTGCCAATTCACAGTAATTGCAGTATATGAACCAATCAAAATTGTGTAGCAGAGTGAAAGCTGTTCAAGTCATAACATTGGGTTTGTTTATGGTCAATTGTGCAGTGTTCTGCATAATCCAGAGCACTTGGCTTCTCTTTTATGTTTTAAATGTTTATAGACTGACAGGTTTGATCGGAAAAATCCCCACAAAAAGTATATTTTATTTTGTGAGGGGGAGGCACAAGGGGTGGCAAACCCAAAAACTGCACTGGGTGGCACAAACGCTAGCTACACCACTGGGCCCACCTAGGTGTTAATTGGTAAAGTCAACTGTTAGCAATAAATAACTGCAATGACTCAAGAAATCCAGATCAATTCAATCAATGCAGGATTTCTACTTTTGAAAAGCAAGTACAGAGTTGTTAACTGTGCCGTTCCCATGGCGCAAATGAGCGACAACTTTTTTTTCTCTTTCAGGTGACAAGTTTGTAAGACGTACCCTGGGATTCATGAAGCTTGCGCCAGGCGCATGCACAGTGTAGGTGTTATAATGCCAAATATGGCCGCCGAGCGATTCAGGTACGATCCAATTCCACGTGCACTACCGGTGTATGCCAGATCTGCGCAGCCCCCGGTGTAGGTATGCTAATCACCCCATGTGCAGTGTCGCACAATGCAAATGAAGGCATATAGCGATTCATGAAGTGGTGCAGGCATAGCGTAAGCCCACGGAAATGTAAACCAAAAAACACGGTTTACATTTTCCCAAACAGAACATTGAAGCTATGGAAAAGGGCCAGACCCAGGTATCATGTTAACATATGCCAATGGCGAAATACACAGCCAATGGCATAAGAAAAGATGCACAACACGTAAATAACAACATTTAATGTCATGTCCACAGTAACGCACAGCACAACCACAGGGCATGTGTGAGGAAGCTGTAACATAAAGAAATAATATAAAAATGTCATAAAATCGCAATGTAATAGAAATCAGGTTTACAGCATAATACACAATGGTAGGCATGGAACACCACAACCAAGGTGCAAGGGTTGCTAAGGGCTTGCGATAGTGTTTGGCGCGGTAACTATGAATTAGTAGTCAATGCCATGCAAATGAGGCAGATAATACTGAATCGCAAATGTCCCGCCAGATGAAGGTTGTACCATACGGTACAGCGGTATAACACCGAGGAGTGGCTCAGAGGAGATACATGACATCAGCAGAGGGGTGTGCCACCATAGCAGTAAGCACATTGGAGCATTGCAAATCTGGCCTGTCCGTTGCTAAGCAAAGCTGCAGGACAGGGGTGGGGAGGAATCGTTTAGCTGAGAGCACACATGGTGGCCAAAAGCGCATGTGTACGAGGATGAAAACGTGCCCGAAACCCAGTAATCAGATGCACGTGCCGCAAACAATAGCAGAAACAGGAAGGTCAGGGGAAGAAAAGAAGGAAATGCGGAAGTAGGGTAATTGGAGTACTAATGAGCAATCAACACCAATCAACCCGCGAAGGCCAATCGACGGCAGCTGAGTCTGCTTGCAGAAACCTGCAAAACGGGATAGGGGAGGCATTGAATGCAAAGAAAGGAGGGGAGGTATTGGATTGCAAAGATAGGAGACCTGACACAGCAGAGCAAAGCAAACCAACAGCAGACCAGCAGTAGCACACATAACGCAAGATACGCCAGGTCCAGGAAAGTACAAATGAAAGTAGGCTGCAGGATGCATGCCAGAAAATGGTAGGTGCAATGCGCAGAAATGTAAAGGGAAGGTCAAGAGGTAATCCACGGCAGGCAAATGTAATTCAACACCAAAGGCGCCACAATAGTAGTTCCGGCAGTAAAACACATAAGATAACCTGTAGCTATGATCGTACATACACACCCTATGACATCATCGGTGTTCACAGCACAATAGTATAAAGTGTGAAAGCACCCAACACACACCTGTGTATACCCAAACACCGCACCATAGGTGTAAACACACGGGGAACTTTTAAAATGTACATGTTGGGAGCTGCCATAGCTGTAATTCATCAGCATGTGCTAGAGACTGACGGTGTTGTGGAGGATGATGCCGACAACCACCGCAGGCCTCAGAGGAGAAGGAGAGTATTCAGACCAAGGGTAACCTACCAGGGGCTACATGACCTGGAGATAGAGCGTTACAGGGTGGACAGGGACATCTTACAGCAAATAGTAGAGCTGTGCCGGCCACGCCTGAGAACCAGAAACAACAGAGGGGAACCCATCCCAGTGGACACGAAGGTATGTGTAAGCCTGCGAATACCGGCCACAGGTACCTTTCAAATGCCAACTGGAGATATAATGGGTATCTCACAGGCATCGGCATCCAGGGTACTACACCAGTTCCTGGATGCCATGTTACCACATGCCAATGAGCAGATATACTTCCTCAGAACTCAGGAGGAGTTGGCCAGCAATATGCGCCACTTCCACCATGTGGCACAATACCTGGAGGTACTGGGTGCGATAGACTGCATGCACATACATATCAAGTCACCACCCGGTGAGCAGGGTAGGCACTCCATAAACCGCAAGGGATTCCACTCCATCAACTGCCAGGTCGTATGCAATGCCCAGGGCATTATCATGGATGTGTGTGCTGGCAGCCCTGGAAGCTACCATGACTCCCATATCTGGCATGCCTCACAGCTGTATCAGGTATTTGTCAGGGGGGACATCCCACATGGCCATCTCGTGGGGGATGCTGGCTATGCACTGGAGCCGTGGATGATGACTCCCATCAGAAATGCACACACACCCATGCAAGAACGCCATAATGAGGCACACGCACAAACCACAATCATCATAGAGAGTGTGTTCGGGATACTGAAATCACAGTTCCGGTGCTTGGATACATCTGGTGGAGCCTTGCAGTACTCTCCAGGCATGTGTGCCCACATCATCATAGTATGTGCCATGCTACATAATATGATCCTGCGGAAGCAGCTGCAGCAGGGACAAAATGGTGAAGGCCCTCATAGCCCACCGCAATTGCCAAGGCCATTACAGGCACAGAGGGATTCAGACCATGAACACACTGTGCCAGCCCCAGTAGGCAGACGGAGGCGTGCCCAATATGCCTACGCCTTGGCAAAGAGGGAACATATAGCACATACTCTGACAGTGTAGGCCCCTACGGACTGACACCTCTCCACCTGCACACACAGTAAAATGGATGGCACAAAAACATGACCACCTGTAAATTGTAATGTATAGGTGGCCCAATGTGTGACTCCTACATAGGCAGCCCTCAAACATTGTAAATACAACAGCCAGTGGAACACGGAATGCCAACACCTGAACAGTACATGAGTCTTACAGCATATGGTGGTGCTGTGTGCCTGTCACGTTCCCTGCCAGATATATATATATATATATATATATATATATATATATATATATAGATATATGCATATATATATATATATATATATATATATATATATATATGCATATAGATAATACAGATAGAAAGGGCAATAGAGGGATATATGGTGATATAGATGGATTCAACGATATCTGCAAATATAATAGATAGCTCAACGACATTCATAACATCTTGGAGGTACAAATAAATAGGATACCACCAACCATGGAATGTGTAACATACCGACATGCGTAACCACGATGCTGAAAGACCGATAGAACACAGTACCAGAACAGTACATCCGCGAGTAATAGTATGATGATATGAAGGGACAGTTAGTCACCGCTGCCGGTGTCGTGGTCCACGTATGTACTGTGTTCAACTGTGTCTGTGAGTGCCATAGTCTGTGTAAGTGTGCGTTGAGGGTGCCGTGTGCGTCTCTGTGTGACTGTAATGTGTGTGTGTGTCCTCAACATGTCTTTGTTAGTGCCAAGTCAGAGGCAGATCAGTACGGTAGGTGTGGGTATAGCTAGCCGTAGGCATACGGTTACTACCTGTCCCACAGTAGGAGGGACAGCCCCACCCTGGGCAGGTGTGTCCTGACATAAAACAGTACAAAGGGCAAATGTCCTAGATGGTAGGACATTATTATTATATAATGTAACAGTCGTATTTAATAGTTATGCCTGTATGTAAGAAACTTAAATGTTACATGCAATATGATAAGTAGCCAAAGTCACACAACAATAGGTATGTAGTGAGGATAAAAGTATGTGCTACCTGTGTACTGACCATGGCTATGTGTTGACCTGTAAACACCACTTTGTGTCCCACAAGTGTCCAACAATGACCATATGAAAAGGTGGCATCCCATGGCAAACAGGCTCTTTTAACAACACAACCACAATGACTGCAAATATCTGGGACAGAAATACAAGGGATAGCTGTCACTTACACATATCCCCTGATATATCGCTGCAATTACGGAGGTATACAAGTAGCAAGCTCACCTGCAGATGATATAGAAACCAATTAACAATGGCCCAACGTACAATCCTGTAACATAAGTCTACTAACTGTTAGCTCTCTAATTAGGGACGGAGCCCACACACATATATGCGGATTATGTAGAAATGCAAGGCCCACAATCCTCATATGTTACGTACAACCATCGACATCCCCCACACTAGAAACTAAAGCAATACAAACTGTAATAGCAGCACAAACATCCAGTCAGTCAATTACATCTGCAGAACCCTCAACATACCGTGTGAGAGACACAATTAAAGGCGTCATGCAAAATTGCAGGCGTTGTATAATGGAACAAACAGCCATGTTACAGGTTTTGATTGCAATACTCCGTTATCAGATGTCGGGATGACAGGTACACCCACATGTTGAACCAAATACTCTACCTGTCACACACAATCCATGGGGGACATGAATCTAAACTATACTTGTCTCCATGCATAGCAGTTGCAGTTACGCATAACAAAACACAATACAGACCGTCTCCCCGAAGGTAGGGCAAATAGGCAACGCCCAAGTGGAGAATCCAATTATACCCCATTGTCGCCACTTAATTGGCAAATGGAGTAGCTGCACAGCTGATATGCAAGTAATTAGTCACTCAGGAACACCAATTGGTGGGATTAATCCACATGTTTCAGGTATCGACGTATATAAGGATGACTTGCCAGACATTCAAACCGTATGCTCATACCAAATAACAGTTGAAACACTGTGAGAGAGATAGAAAGCGAAAGCCGTGCGACAACAAGGTATGTAGAACGCCTGATATGTAAGGTTATGTATAGCATGATCTGTATTAATTAGTTTTACTGTATGTATAGCCTGGTTTGCATTAATTAAACATGTCCGCAATGCATAAAGTGGGGAAAGGTATTTATGTAGTGATGTCTTGCTGAGCATACTAACGCTTGTAGAAACTGTGCATCCAGCAGTGGGACACAAGGTACACATCACAGACACCACAAGGGATGCTACATGAGGGCATTAAACAGAACAATGCCATACAACCCGCCGTCAGTATGTCCAACAAGGACGTGCCATAGCAGGGGATAGTATATGTTGATATACTGTCACAGCACGCATGTATATGGGCATATAACGTCAATGACATATGTAAGGTGGTCCCGCTGTGCAAGTATGCTTTACATTATGGGATACTATGCAAAATATGTGTAATGTATAGTATTATAGGTAGATATGACAGATATTCTACACAGCATAACAGGCATATCATGCATACCACAGGTATCGTCTATTGGTATGTACAATAACAGGATACATATGGCCTGTAGGTATGGGACATAGTAATAGCATGATAGCTAATCTAAATGGAAGGGCTACCAAGTAACCATGCACAAAGGACATGTAATAGCTGCACAGGTGCATAGTGGGGTACTATGCAGGCTGGCAAGTCCATGTGTAAGCACAACTACAGTGTTCACACTAGTGGCACCTCTCCAGGGTAGTGTCCTGTGAACAGCAGAGCCAGGTGTCACCTGCACCTCTGCACAGTACAGCCACTGCAGTGATCCCAGGCCTACATGTGTCTCCCAACCATCAAGGGAGGTATCCCATGAACAGTGCTACTGAGTGTCCCTGCGTGATGTACATAGGACTTATGTTCCTCAGCATGGTGAGTTTCCGGTTTGGGAATGTAACCCAGAAGCACATCCCACTCATTGTGGCGTGTGTGCACATATCCATGAGCATGTTGCTCACAGTGGCCTCTGCTTATGTCGCGTATGAGGAGTATATCCATCAATAATGTTGTGGACATGGGCCCTGTCTGATCAGCAGAGGTCACCCCTGAGTATGTAGTATGCAAATGTGTACAGATGTGGTGTCCGTAGTGCAGCCGCATATTTAAACTGTCGGAGCTCAGTAAACGTCATGGCGTGTTAATGTTGTGGCATGTAAAGCTGTAGCTGTTGTGTAAGGTACACCCTAAATGGGGTGGTGTACCCTTGAATGTGTGTAGATGTCTTGAGTTCAGAGGTACAATGGGTGCCTATGTACCAGCTACACACCCAGTACAGATAGGTGTGGCCCACATAGAAGGATATCCACGCCACAGTGGCAATACGGTAACCACAGGTGTGGGTGCGACATATGTGTGTACTGCAAACATGTACAATGTGATATGTATGTAGGTGACTACCATCCATGTGATAGTCAGTGGGTGAATGGTGTAATGCAAAGGTGATGTGCATGCACCTTGTGTCATGCAGCTTGATGCCATGATAGTCATATTATGTATCTGTCACAGCGACACCTGTATGGTTGGAGTCAGTATCAGCTGGTGGAGCAATCATGGCACTTGGTATGTAGGGGTTTGAAAGCTAGGCAGGGAAAGTCCCCTGTGCCAGCCTGTTCCACAGGGAAGCATATACTGAACATGAGGGGCCCTATGACTGAGGACCGTGGTATGCCAAATGTACCTGACATGTAGTAGGTACTATGGTATGCTGGTCTCACTGTGTGTCCTGTCCATGAGCCACATAGCATAACATCCTGAGACACAGGGTACGATGTGCAAGTGGATGTGTATGTTGTTAATACCAGAATGGGGAATGGTGCTGAAAGGCAATGAGAGGACAATGTAGGATGTGTGGACTCCTGTACCATCAGCAACTGCCCTGGTAACTGTATGAAAGGAGTCCACCATGTGTAGGGGCCATGCTCTGGCCTTAACAAGCCCAGCCTGGGTGGCAGCAAAGGACGGGAGCCCAACAATGTCTCTGTGAATGATGTCCTTGATGATGTGCCCCATAGGTGTGTAGGACTATAGTCCCACTCATGCAATGTGGTGCCACCTGTGTGTAGTGTGATAAATGCTGCTGTGTGCCATTCAGGGGCTACAATGTCTGAAACAAGGCTATTACTGAATATGGTGGCCTAGTGGGGAGACATGTAATTCAGAGGTTGGTGGACATCACAGCCTGGAATGTTGGAAGGTGACATGGGGCCAGTGTCACAGGACATATAGAGTGTAGGTCAGTACTGTGTAGGTGTGACCACAGGGACACCACAATGTTCATGTATGGATTGCAGCCCTGTAGTGAGTGAGAGGGTGTACTGTCAGCATTGAATCCATCCTCCAGCATGTTGCCAACAACACCTGGGTCTGCAATGTTCCTGAGTGACTGTTGTATGTGACAGCAGATGTGGGTGTTGCCATCGAATACTGACATACCACCATAATGCCTGGTGGTACACCCTGGAATGTGTGGCAGTCATGTTTATGTAGCTAGTCTTGGAGTATGTGATGAGGGACCCTGTGGCCCCACCACAGCTGACCAGTGAGCCACCCACACATGGGAATGTACACCACTGTGCAACAGCCTACACCTGTTGTTGTACATCATATGTCCATGGAACATGACCACCAGAGTGGTGTCTGTTATCTGGTGTGTACCATCATGGCTCTGTGTGGAATAGCATGATCCATGCAGTTGTGTACATGCTAATGAAGTGCACTGGGGTATGTGTCAGCATTTGTATGTGCATTGTCCATCTGCACGGGTGTGATGATGTTAACAACCGCTGTCAGCAGACGTCTGTAGTAGGTGTTGTAGTACACATGTACTGTGTATGCTGTAATGGGTGTGTTGCTGGGATGTGGCTAACAAGGTCAATTAGCAGATGTTCGGAATCCACCAATGAGGGGATAACCCCAGGTGTGTAAGACCAGTCACATGGTGGTAGTGTTCATGCCAAGGGTAATGTAGGTCTTGGAAGTGGTGTGTATGGGTTGATCCAGCAGATGGAGTGTATGACTCATGGATGTGTCGGTACATGAGTGGCTATCCCAGTGAAGTGTGGGGTAGTGTCAGTCACACATCAGTAGTAGCTGTCTGAGGCCCACTGTCCACTATACCAACATAGAAGGTATGTTACCTGTGGGGTATGATGTTGACTCTGTCGCTTGTTACAATGTGTATAGCGGTCCCAGACACAGTTAGTTGCACGTGGAGCACCTCTGATGCATTGTGCTAAGCAACTTGCCAGGATGTGTGCAAAACATAGTGGGATATGGGAACCCCTCAGCTGTGGGTGTGCTGGTCCAGGTATGTGCCTGAAAGGTATGGTCTGTCTATAACCTGTCATTGCAGGTGTGCTCTCCAGAGCCTAGAGGCAGGTCCCAGTCACTGCAGAGATGTTTGAGTGGTGCATTATAAGGTGTGCCTTGCCTGCGTGCGTCACAGAGGAAGATGCAAGCATTGTGTCACATGACCCCATGTCGTGCCTGCCAGTTACCGCCCTGCCGGTGACAGTTATTGGAAACTGTGCAAGACAGGCAGTATAGAAGCAGCAAGAGCCTTACATGTGAGCTATACTCCCAGGGCTGACAGGTGCAAGTCATCTGTGCCACAGCATTGTGTTTGACCAGGACAGTCATAGCGGACAGATACCACATGCCTGTGGAATGACAACAGGAGCATAGGCAACTGTTGAAGTGACACAGTCAGTCATTGTACAGTGGTATCGTGTCCAGACGAATGCAAAATGCTCCCCAGGGCTAGGCCCACACCCTCAGGGCTATAAGACTGGGGAGCTATTGCATGTCCCTGCACACGTAGTCTGTGAAGTGGCATCACAGGGCAGTCACACTAACATGGCGAATGACAGACATATCGTACCTGGTGAGGTGTGGCATGGGTGCATAGGTTATGTTGCAGAAGCAGTTACCCGACAGCAAGATGTAAGCGACTAACGCCTTGTGTAGCCTGCTGTGTGGAACTGCAGTGTGACTCCCTACAGAGTCAGCTATGACTGGTGTGTTGTGAATGTTATAACTCACTATTGGCTGTATGTGATGGGCACACATGAGTCTGTGGGCTATAAGCTGGTGATGTTGTCTTCCATGATGGGGGCTACCTCTGGTGCATACAGTGAGTATGGAGATGTACTGCACAAGTTGTCCTCGTATGTGTGGCCAGTGGTGTAGATCATGTGAGCCTATGTGATGGGTGGGGTTTGTTGTGAATGTTACACATCCCCAAATGACTGTCAGGTGCAGTCAGGGTTGGCGACAGCATTACCCCCAGCCATAGCTGTCAGCCTCCTGTCCCCAAACTGAGGAACATTAGCCTCCATACTGTGTGACATATGGGCAAAATGTGGAACACTTACAACTGGCTTACTAACAGCGTCAACTAGGAAGGGCATATGATGGCTAAAATAGGCTGGTTTTTACATATAAAAAAGATATTCCAATGAATTAATATGATTCCCATCTATTTAGCCATGGCTAGCAGGTAAACTATTTACAACAATGAATGTGTGACAGACCCTTCCAATGTGGAACCTTGAGGAACATGCACCTTTTAGTACCCCAAATGAGGTACGTTCCTCATAATGAGGTACACCTGAGAGCTATGGGCCCAGCACGGCGGCAGAAGTGCATCCCCCACAGGCTGTAGTGCCGTATGTTGGGAGGTGAGCATTGAATGTGTACATGAGGCAATTACTCTATTGCCACATGTACGACATATCCCTCATATAGACAGGCAGTAGCACTGGTATGTGACAGTTGGACATGCCTGTATATACATCCATGTCCCACAGGATATGTGCATTACGTGTGTACAACAGCTGTCGTACGTTAAGCAAGCTGGGAAGTGTAGGACAGCCAGTGTACCTGTGGGAAATGGTGTGGAATGGGTGCTATAGTAATCAATAGCTCATGACATGCTCACAAGTTCTGAACAAGTGCCTAGCATGACCATACAATACAGATAGGGTGTTGGATAATATCAACCCACAAGTGGTGATGACAGTAATTTAGGGTGGCACCGCACTATAACCCTGCTGAGCATGGTGTGCATGTCCATGAACCATTAGCACTGTAGATGTTAGCAGTACAGATGTACAAGACAGCATGGATATTTGATTACAAATACCTTTGCATGTCACAGGAGTGTTCCACCAGTGGCCTGTTGACAGACTCACAACTACAAAAGGTGCAAGAGTGACATGTGCACAGCACATCAGTGCCAGCTACAGTAGAACAGGGTTAATGTGTTGTACCCCACCCTCATTGTAGCCCATACCACACAGACAAATGTTAGGCATCTGTGTATGTAAGGCTGTGAATGGCCATGACCTATCAGTATAGCTGTGTCAGTGTTGTGAACAACATACAGAATGGGCTGTGTGGGTGAGGTGTGTGACATATGTGCACAGTCTGATGGATGATACCAGCAGTGTCACCGCTAGGTGAACATCCCTGTACCCATAAACTACTACCTAGGCTGTGGTCAACATTATGGACACTGTGTAAGGGATGGTGCTGTGCAGTGCACCCCCCGACATGATGATGTCTCCAGGCCCCTTAGGTAGTCATATGAGGTACCCATGTCATGTCAGGGTGCCATCCATGAGCACAGAGATCACTGGACAGGCATATACAGCACTGTGGTGGCCAATATTGGATCACATACCACCTGTAAGGAGTAATGGCTATGCATGGATGTGCGATACCAGCCTTCACAATCCACAACTCCACTATGCAGCATGCTGTCTACCTTGCAGAAGGACATTTGCTACACCATGATGATGGACATGCTACATGTCCATATCCTGATCTATATGACATATGTCATGGACAGCCACCGTCCTAATACTAGGATCGCCACAGGCTGGACAGATCCCTGTGCCATATATGTGACATACTCCCGCCATACCATACAACCCTGTCCATCAAAGCTGCACATGTCAACCCAGTCATACATGGTGTGATGGCCGCATGGTAGATGTACTATCAACTGACTGGATCAGTAATGTGACACTGATGCACCTTGCGGTGGCACAATGGCTGTCTGTTACAGCTTAGAAACCATGCCCACACATGCTATGGTTGATGACCATCCCTGCAAATGTCGTCTGACTAGCCATTGTCCCATGTCTATCACATGTGCAATACAGGTGATCCATGGCAGGATGTTGAACAGTTGTACAGTGCTGTGTAGATGTATATGGCAAAACACATGCATGTACAGGTGTCCATGCGTATGTGTGCATTGTCACTGCTCAAGTCCATTACGGCTGTGTCTGTGTTGATATGTGACATATACACAGCATCCAGGTCAACAGTAGTACCGTGGACACATCGAGGCATGTGCAGATAGGTAAGAACACAAGTGCAGGCAAATAGACATGCCCACAGCAAGACAGCATTTACATGGAGTATGAACACTGTAATGAGGTGACACACATATATGGTGATGATATCCAATGCATAATGGGTGTTACATGTGTGACACAAACACATCAGTCATGTCAGTGTCATGATGCTTTGCAAAGATAACTGTGCAGATGCAGTAGATGTCATAGAAATGTATGTGCAGCAGTATCTCTGTACATCTCTGAAACTGTGACCTGTCACCATCATTATGTCTTACAGATAATGCCCCGTACACGCCTCCCAGCATACACCCGCCAGGAGGATGATGTCCTCATCTCACAGCTCCATGACAACTATGACTTGTTGTTCAGCCATGTGCCACAGCATGCCCAGCAGCGGGATGACCTGTGGCAGGATCTACACAGGAGGGTGAACGATGTGGGTGGCCATAACCACACCTACCAGCAGGTGCGCAGACACTGCATGGACCTGATATGACATGCAAAACAGCGTGCCACTGCAATCACCAGGGAACAAGGTGGAACAGGTGGTGGGCCACCAACCCAGCCCCCACTCACACACACCGAGGAGCTACTGGCCAGTCTGGGGACACCCAGGGAACAGCATCCAGAAACACTAGCTGCCATTGTGGAGGTGGGTGTCTCCCAACCAATGAGCCTGGAGTTGCCTGGTAAGTCAGTACTGCACATATGGCTATTATATCCCATGTAGTTGCATGTGTCACTGTACATTATGTAAAGTAACAACATATGCCAGGTATGTGGACACACATGCTGCATACTACAGTATGCTACGTTGTATATGCACACATGTGCATACTATATGCTATTACATGTTTAAATGTCAGACAAAGCACATGGACAGAGTTTGTCCATTTTAAACATTTTATCTGTGTTTACAGACACAGGTGTTTGGGCACCTGTCAGCAGCTTATAATGTTGGCAATACATACTATGGGTGGGGGTAGTTACAATACATAATCCACGGTGTTGGTGTTCCCATTCACATTATTTTACCTGTGTTTACAGACACAGGTGTTTGGGCACCTGTCAGCAGCTTATAATGTTGGCAATACATAATATGGGTGGGGTGGTTACAATACATTATCCACGGTGAGTGGTGTTCACATTCACATTTGACTATTTCCTGTATTCATTCATACGAGGATTATTATTTTGGACATGAATTAGCTATGAATTAACTACAGGTATGCAGTAGTACAGTAAACATATGTGAAGGTTTGTTACAGTAAGAATGTACGGACCTCTGTAATACTGGGGACTACCCCACATCCTTCACAACATTTCATGCTAATGTACATACTATTATTCTGTGAACTTTCGAAGTTTGTGAGAGCAGTACTTACATCTATCCCTATTTGTCCACCCGTCATTTTAGGCTTTGTCCAGATTCTGTTGCTGTAATAGGTTGAGTGGTGGTGTCGGTATGTGATTGGGTTGAATATATACTGTCGATAATTCAGTGGGGAGTAGGGTTACCACCTCTTCCTCTTTGCGAGGGGAAGTCCCACTTTGGACAGTTGTGTCCTGCAACGACACCTAAGACATGGCAAGTGTCCTGTGATTTTAAGACACAGGTATATTTCTTATTTTCTTTAATAGTTGCTTGATACAGGTATTTTGTATCTGAAACACATAACTATTATTTGGGTTAGCATAAGCTATTCACATGCTATGACATAAGCTTTTATCTTGGCAAACAAGTGTAATTCTGTCCTTTGCACTGGCCGGGGTATGTTTTATCCTGCAAATTCTCACATTTCTACAAGGGATGTCCCACCTTGGGCATCTGAACAGGTGGCAACCCTAGTGGGGAGACCTGCATGGTGGACAGCTGTTCCATCCTGCGTAGTATGTTTTGCATGTCTGTGTAGACACTGAACAGTACCATGACTACACATACATGTTTTGTCCAGATGTGTACAGTACTGGACACCGTGGCATGTAAACAACTCTGGGGTTTCAACAGGTTACTTATCCCACGCAGGATGTACACACATTTTGCCAAAACATGAACGCGCGGGCATTTGGATTTACATAACTGTGATGGGATGTTTACAAACGTGGCATACATATTTGCAATCCTGACACTGCCTAGGATGATACTTCCTACTACATATGGGGAATACTCGCTATGTGTAGGTGTACGGCTGCGCAAGGCTGGTAGCTGGATTTGGTGGACATTCAGACATGGGTGCGGGTTATGTGCTATACAGGGGTTGTTGCGTATTGCATTTGCATGCATGGGTTCTGCTTTTGGATATCCCAGTTCCGCATATAGCATCCTATGTGTATGTGCCGGTTACGTTCCTGCTCATGTGCATAGCACATTTTAATATACATATGTTTGTGTGTGTTTGGTATACAATTTGGACTGTCAGGTTTCTTTACGGTTGTTATATAGCCACAACTGCCCAGCTGTGCACTATCACTACCACTGTGGGACTGCTGGTGACCATGCCCATGGGGCTAGACGTGTGTATTGGCGGTGCGCTGACATGATGCGCTTCACTTCCACTGGGTATAACTACTGACAGTGCAGTACATTACGGACACATGATTTTAAATATCATTTGTTCCATGGATGGAAACTCATATTGTGTTGCGTGCATTTCTGTTTGGTTCTCCATTTTGTGTGGCCGGGAACTGTATTGCATGCTTTGCATACGTTTCTTTATCCACAGACACTGATAGGTGCGATTACTATTGCAGGCAGGCTATAATATTCAGCAGTTTAGGTTGCTCATCGCCAGCCGACATTGACACGCCTCCGGGCGCAGCTTAGTAACGCCCCATGCACTCGCGCACGTGTCCTATGCACGTGGATGTGGTGGCAGCGCACCTTCATTAATATGCATATGGTGGTACTACACCATTTATACACCGCACGGCCGGTGCAGGCCTTACACCGGCCTTGCGTCGAGCTTCATGAATCTGGGGGGTAGTGTCTTTCCTTGTATTTTGCAATATGCTATTGTGAAATGTTTGACTTTAGTGATTGTGCATACCTGGAGACATTACTGAAGGGGTTGCTTGGGTGAAATGTTTCATTTTAGTGCTTTTGCATTTCATGACACATTATACTTCTTTTATTCATTGATATAAAAGTCACCTTAAGAGAAGTTGAATAAAAATGTATTAGAATGTTGGATATTATAATGATATGCATTACTATAAAACTTCACATTTAAATGAATTGAAGATTGAAGTTGTTGAAAATAATAATAAGGCCTTCTTTAGTTATGTCAGGAACCTGGGATGCAACTCCCAGATATGCTCTGAGTTAGTGCAAAATGACAAAAAATACACTGAACCCACAGACATTGCCAACATCCTGGCAAAAAGGTTTGGTGAAAACCTCTCCCCCCCAAAAGAGTAAATGTCTATCCCAACAGAGTTTAGCCTTCCTGAGATCACAGATGCACAGGTGCGAGCTGCCCTCTCCAAAGCAAAAAACACAGCATCAATGGAACCAGACGGTATCCCAGGCTGCGTCTTACACGAGCTCCAAGAAGAACTAAACCCTCATATAAAGTCACTGTTCAATCTCAGCCTTACTACAGGATATGTACCCAAGGAATGGCATACAGCAACAGTGGTCCAGCTCCACAAAGGTGGTGCCACAATGGACCCTGGCAACTATCGCCCTATAAGCCTGACTAGCCTGGTCTGCAAAGCTATGGAGCGTATCATTATGGAAATCATAAACAAAGACATTGGGAACCTCCAGACACTGGATCCTACCCAAGGCTTTTTGTTAAGGGCAGATCTTGCCTCTTGAACCTGGTCGACTTCTTTGAAACAGTTACCAAAGCCATAGATGAAGGGAAGGTAGTCTACACAGCCTACCTGGTCCTCGCAAAAGCCTTCGACACAATACCCCACTTGGGCATCATAAATAAGCTCACCAGCTTAAATATCAACCTCTATGACACAAGATGGGTTGCAAACTGGCTCAGGGATAGAACCCACATGGTCAGAATAGCAGGTGCTATGTCAGACTCTAAACCAGTTACAAGTGGTATCCCACAAGGCTCAGTCCTGGGACCTCTCTTGTTCGGTATATATTTCTCCGAGGTACAGGCTAACACGGGTGGACTATGGCTGACCAAGTTCGCAGATGACTGCAAACTGGGTGCCATAATCTACTCTCTGGCTGACACAAGCATCCTCCAAAAGGTCTCACAGAGACAGATAACTGGTGCCAGAGCCATGGCCTAAAGCTAAATGCCAAAAAGTGCATAGTCATCGCCTTTGGGAAAAACAAAGTGCCCACAAATTACCACATAGGTGGTAATCCGTTAAGTACAGATGAAGTAATTAGGGACTTGGGGACCCCAAGTAGATAGAAATCTCTCCTTTGACAATCACGTTGCCAAAGTGGTTAGAAAGACCTTCTATATAGCCCACCTTATCACGGAAGGGTTCACATCTAGATCAAGTGAGGTCATTGTGCCCCTCTACTCATCACTTATCAGGCCCATGATTGAATACAATGCCCCATTTGGGATGTACCTTACCCGACACCTGCAGCAACTGGAAAGACCCCAAAAGTACCTCACCAAGAGAATCAAGGGACTCAAACAGATGCCCTATGCAGTTCGGCTAAAGAAACTCCAGCTCTACTCAGTTGCATACCGCCTACTCAGAGGTGATCTGTGTCTGACGTATAAAGCCATGTCTAACCCAGAATTAATGGACATGCTCCACCTCAGGAAATCCAAATCCCTTAGAGCTACATGCTCCAGGGACATGAACCTCAGCACAGAAATAAATAGGACATGCTGAAGGGACAGATTCATATCTCAGAGGCTCCCCTCACTCTGGAACAAAATCCCAATCCATGTTAGGCAGAGCCCCTCACTGACCCTCTTCAAGAGAAATCTTGACGAGTGGATGGAAGATTGTAAGTTTACCCCTGGGATCTCTTTTGTGTCCCTGCTGGACAGAGGCACAGTAAACTAACCTTAAAAGGGCTACCTTCTGTGACCTACTATACAGAGGCACAGTCAACTAATCTAAAAGGGTGGCGAAAGCCAAACACACTCTGGCTAGGCTTATAAATGCCCTAGGGCAGATAGCCTAGTATCAGCCTATGAACCTATGAACCTATAAGTTGCTTGATGATTGATTTTCCGTTGCTAATATAACCACAGTTTTTCTTAGTTTCTCTAAGGAGGATTGATGTGATCTCTTTCCTGGGCTAGAGCACTTTTTCAGAAGGAGAACCATTTGTAGACTTACTCATGATAAAAGTGAGGTAATTACATTTTTGACAAATTTTCACATGGGGCAACCTTTAATATAACCCTGTAGTATTTTATTTTATCAAATAATCATTTTATGACCATTATACATTTAAAGACTGTATTTTTGTTTTGATGTTTTATTGTTCTTATAGTCAGTGTTCTTTGCCTTATAATTACCATTAAATATATGTTTCTCATGTACAGGGCAAAGAATCAGACTTGTGAAGACCAGGCACCTCCTCTGCGACCTATGATTTCAGCCCCTTTCTTAGCCCTGATCCCTCCCCATCCACCCAACATTCTCTAAAGCCAAGAGACCAGCATGGTATCAACAACATTGTACAGTTTCTAAGCCTTCAGTATGTTCTTATACAAAGACAGAGTTGGAACAGTCAAGAAACATCTTTTATGAAAATCAGTGTGCTGGACAAGAAGGAGACTACACCCTTTCCAAAGGTCTTCACTGTCAAATAATCAGAAATACAGTGACAAGCATGATTTCCATTAAAATAGCATCTGAGGATGCCTTCCAGTACCTAAGCAGTCATGAACTTACTGTTATGGCAAAGCATCTCATAGAATACTATCCAATGTTGCAGGACAAATCTGCACCCAGTGGTGCTCAGTAGGTATGTCAATAGTCTGCTATTCAGGTTTCCAAATACAGCACTGTATATGTGCCTGCTAAAGTGTAAACATCTGACACAGGTGTTAGGAAGTGTTTCATATGTAAATCAGGCCAACATGTGCTTGTTCATAGGTTAGTACTAGGCTAACTGTCCTTGTGAGCCATTTTAAGCCTAGCCAATTATCCCTTGCGAGACTCAAACTCTGCACTTTATGTTTGTAAGGCAAACATCTTAACCATTAGGCCACCCTCCTAATGCTATTCATGAATTTCTGAATTCAATTTTATTAAATGAGATTTGTAACACTAACAATTTTGTCTGTTTCTTGTTAGGAATCAGTAAAGAAGCAACTGTTCAAAAGGATTCAGAATATGACGACCCCCAAAAAGAAGCAGGGAGTAACCCCTTCAAGAAAAAACCGAATTTTTAAAAGCCAGGGGTTCCCTAGAACCCCCCCCCCCCCCCCCCCCCCCCCCCCCCCCCCCCCCCCCCCCCCCCTCCCTCCCCCCCCCCCCCCCTCCCCCCCCCCCCCCCCCCCCCCCCCCCCCCCCCCCCCCCCCCCCCCCTCCCCCCCCCTCCCCCCCCCCCCCCCCCCCCCCCCCCCTCCCCTCCCCCCCCCCCCCCCCCCCCCCCCAATCTTTTTGGGGGTCCCCTGCCCCATTTTAAACAAAACTTATACAACAGAAGGGAAAGAAAAAACTTGGTTTGCAAAGGAAAAAAAAAGGGAAAAATCCTTCCAAAAAAAGGAAATTTGGGGCCAAAAAAACCCCCCCCCCCTTTTAAAACCCCAAAACCTTTCTATGTTCTTGTTTGCTTCTGCAAACTTGGGCTTATGCCATCATACTGTAGGTAACATTCTGGGTATGGATAATAAGTACCTCATACTAGGGTTGTCAAACATATGGAAAGTATCAATTTGATCATGTATTTCAATTCATTTTTCCATGGCATCTACTCTACAACATACACTTCCAGTTCAGTCTTGACTGCTAAGACTGAGCTACCACCACACAATAATTACCTCAAACCTATCAAAAAATTAAACTCTGCATAGGTCTCAAAGTGTTTGTTTATCACTGAAAAGACTTTACTGCATGCAAACAAAACTCCAATGTAAATACACTTTGATTTAGATATACTGTGTTGAGTATACAAAATGGTATTGAATTTCAATACTTTTATTGGCATTGTATCAAAATGTAAAATTTCCTGTATCATGACATCACAACTTGCTAAGTGTATACAAAAAATATGAACTACCCTGTGGTTTTGAAAACAACTGGTCACAGTAAATCAGATGTATGATTTTGTTTTTAACTACTTGGGTACCAACACCTTTTCCCAACGGTTCTTAGAATTTATAAATTCCAACGCCCTGGATCAACTAATCTATTGTCCCACCAGGGGCTCCAGTATCCTAGAATGGTCATTACCAACATGGGAGAAAGATGCTTCACACCAGTAGTCACCCCCTCATTGGTCACGTCTGACCATAAGCAAATCACCCTTGACATCCACATCCCACCGCCACCCCCCAGTAAGGAAACCTCCATAAAAGACTTCTCCAAAGCCAACTTCATGCTACTCAAGTCTGAAGTGACGATCTTCATGACACCCATGCAGACAGGAGCTGAAAGCTCGACTGCTGAATCCTACACTAAGGCACTGTACGAGCACATCCACTCATGCATGAATCGTGCCATCCCAAATAGAACCAAGACTCTTTCCTCTAAAAAAAGGAAGCCAATCTGGTGGTCCCCTGCCATAAACAAACTATACAACAGAAGAAAGAAACTGTTGCAGAAACGAGGAAAATCTCAGGATGCAAAAAACTCCCTTACCAGCCTCAGTAAGAAGCTGAGATCCCTCATAAAATCCTCCAAAGCTAGTTACAAAAATAAAATTGCCAAAGATGCCAAAGACAACCACAAGACATTCTATAGTTATGTCAAGAATCTAAATGGCAATGCTCAGATATGCTCTGAGCTACAGCAGAATGGCATTAAATATACTGATTCCAAGGATATTGCCAATATCCTGGCAGATCGATTCAGTGCAAACTTCACCCCCCTCTCACCCCCTAAAGGGCCCATCTCAATACCAAAAGATTGCCAAATTCCGGTAATCACGGCCACACAGGTAGAAACCACACTCTCCAAAGCTAAGAATACAGCATCCATGGGACCAGATGACATCCCGGGCTGTGTACTACATGAACTACAAAATGAACTGGCACCTCACCTTAGTGTCATGTTTAATCATAGCCTCACCTCATGCTTCATGCCCATTGAGTGGCGCACAGCTACAGTTATCCCACTCCACAAGGGGGGATCCACCTTGGATCCCGGGAACTACTGTCCCATCAGTCTGACGAGCCTGATCTGTAAAAGCATGGAACGCATTTTCATGGAACTTATAAACAAAGACATTGGCAACCTTCAAACACTGGACCCCACCCAGTTTGGGTTAGTGAAGGGCCGATCTTGTCTCCAGAACCTGATTGACTTCTTCGAATCAGTCTCCAGAGCTGTGGACGAGGGTAAAGTGGTCCACACAGCCTATCTGGATCTCGACAAAGTCTTTAACACCATCCCCCACTCTGAAATCATAGATAAACTTACTAAGCTGGGCATAAATCCCTATGTCACTCAATGGGTTGACAACTGGCTTACTGACAGAACCCAGACTGTAAAAGTAGCCGACTCAAAATCCAGCTCCAGACAAGTGACAAGTGGAGTACCTCAGGGTTCAGTCCTGGGACCACTCTTGTTTGGCATCTACTTGTCTGAAGCACAGGCCAACACTAAAGGACTCTGGCTAACAAAGTTCACAAATGACTGCAAACTGGGAGCCATTATTGAATCCCCAAATGATGTGCATATTCTACAAAAGGGCCTTATAGAAACAGATGCTTGGTGCCAGAGCCATGGGCTCAAGCTTAATGCCAAGAAATGTATAGTTATCAACTTTAGGAAAAACATGTACCCATGAATTACCACATAGGTGGCAGTACACTAAACACCAAAAGTGTGATGAGAGACTTAGGGACACAGGTGGACAGTGGTCTCACCTTCTATAACCACATCACCACAACAGTCAGGAAATCCTTCTATGTGGGACATCTCATCACTAAGGGCTTTTCATCCTGAAAAAAGGAGGTCATTGTCCCACTGCACTCATCCCTCATTAGACCCATTATAGAGTACAATGCCCCATTTGGTATGTACCTCACAAGACATCTGCAACAGCTGGAAAGGCCACAGAAATACCTCACTAAAATAATCACAGGCTTAAAGCAGATGCCCTGTGCTGACCATCTAAAAAAGCTCCAGCTATACTCTGTGTCATATCGTCTACTCAGAAGTGATCTCTGCTTGAAATACAAGGCCATGTCAAACCCTGAGCTGTTGGACATGCTCCACTTAAAGAAATCCCAATCCCTCAGAGCCACACACTCCAGGGATCTAAACCTTGTCTTCACAATGAACAAAACATGCTGGAGGGATGGGTTCCTGCCCCGGAGACTCCCCGTACTCTGGAATAGACTGCTCATACATGTCAAGCAGAGTGCCTCCTTGGCCCTCTTCAAAAGGAACCTTGGCGATTGGATGGGAGATAGGAAATTCACCCCAGGGATCAAGTCAGTCACCCTGCTAGACAGGGGTCCAGGGAAGTAAATATTGTGGGAAGAAATATCCAGGGAATTGTTATGGCTAGGCTTGTATAGGCCCCAGTACCAACCTATGAACCTATGAACAGTGAAACACTCAGTTGCCATGATGAAGGATTGACCAGACATGTTCCCATCACTTGTGGCTCCAAGTGTGATGCATCTCATGGCATGTTATTACACCTTTCACATCACATATCCTAAGTGCATTGCAATACTTCTCTCTGTGCTGCAGACTGAAATACTGCGAGATGCCATCCATGATCGTGATATGACCTCTTCATATAGAAAAGCTATGGCTGAGTGGAAAATGTTCCTTGCTGAGTAGAAATCCACAAAACATTTTTTTCATTCCCGGTCATTATTGTGTCCCTTGTAGTGCAAGACATAACAAACTTCAAATTTTATTTCATCTTTAATTGCTTGGCAGGGTGCTGGTTTAGTTTGCTGCTTGTCTATTCATAAGGTCACTGTATTTGATATATTGCATATGCTGGCATTCTCATTTTCACAGTGAGCAATGGCCTTGTTTTTGCATGTTATTCTGCCATACATGCCTCTGGATAAAGAATTATTTAAGCAGTCAGTTTGTAGTATAGTATACTTTTCTCTGTAAATTCCAGGGTATTTTGTCTAATTTCAAGGCATTTAAACCAGCACTTAATGTTAAATTCAAGCAAAATTTCCTACAGTTTTAGACAAAATTATTTATCTTTTGCTTTGCATCTAAAAAATACTTGGTTTTAGTCTCGTTGCAATGGTTTTAAGATATAATTCCTAAAATGTTTCAAGACAATGGCTAGCACTTTTTAAATTAAAGCAAACTTCCCTACATATTCAGAAAATAAATCTTAATTTGTTTTCTCTTTATTAAACAAATGTACTTGTTTTAAGTCTGAAAGCACTAGTTTTAAGATGCCCATGGGGGTTTGGAGGCTAGAAATATTTATTTGTTTTAAAATATTCTTGGCAAGTGAAATGTTCTTGTTCTGTTGGTAGATAATTTTGCTTATTTTAAGTAATATTTACATCATTTTCTATTTTGTTTACTTGTTATCGAGAGCTGATTTTTTTGCAGTGTAAAGAGACAGTTTACAGTAATCGAGGAATGTCTACTGACATAAAACCCTAAAATATATAAAAATATAATTTATGTGTGGGAAGGGGTTACCAAAAGGGGTCTTA
Organism: Protopterus annectens; assembly: GCF_019279795.1. NCBI lineage: Eukaryota > Metazoa > Chordata > Ceratodontiformes > Protopteridae > Protopterus > Protopterus annectens. Next base: position 1,187,052,252 of record NC_056732.1, on the reverse strand, counting down.
TATGTCTGACAGAAAGCCTTGGCCAACTATAGCACTGGAGAAGTCTCAGAGATGCATCTGCATGAGACAGCAAGAAAGTACTGAAGATTCTTAATCAGTCTTGCTGCTTATATAGTTGTCTCCAAAAGGATTGGCAGCCACAGTGAATGTATGGGAGATGATTACAGCTTTCAGAAACTTGCAGGTGCTGAAGCCTTAGCAGGAAGCACCCAAATGTCAACTGCAACAGTGAAAATGATGAACATCTCTGATGTTTTAGCCCTGAGTTTTGTGATGAGGCATGAAATCTTAGAGGATTCTGAAAAAGTAAATGGAAATTTTTGAAAACATATACCAGAGAAAGGGTCTAATGTAAAGTGCCCTTGACCCAGTGCAGTAGAGAAGGGGGAACAATTTCCTCCCCAGTGGTAAATCACCTGACCTTCAAAGTTTCTACCTTATGGAAAGCCCAAACTATTCATGACTTTTGAATCTGCAAATTTAGCAATGGATTAAATGAGTCATGTAGTGATTCTACCAGTTTGTTCATCCTAACAGGGATGTGAACAGCTTTTTAGTCTGCTAGTGTGCTTGCACCAAATCTTAGAACAGAGGTATGAATATGTGTCCCATTGCTTGTTTAAAATACCAGATGATGGACTGGCAATTGGACCATATTAGGATTTTCCCTAGAAGCAGCATCTACCCCAGGTGTTTTATAGGTTCATAGGTTCATAGGTTCATAGGTTCATACTAGGCTATCTGCCCAAGGGCATTTATAAGCCCATAGTTATGTGGCTTTCGCCACCCCTTTAGTTTGAATAAAAACTATGCCTATCATTTTGCTGTGCCTCTGTCAAGCAGTGACGCTGAAGTAATCCCTGGGGTATATCTGCAATCTCCCATCCATTGGTCAAGATTCCTCTTGAACAAGACCAGAGAGGTGCTCTGCCTCACATGTAAGGATTTTGTTCCACAGCATAGGGAGTCTTGGGGTGATGAATCTGTCCCTCCAGCACGTTCTATTTATAACCGTGTCAAGGTTTAAGTCTCCCTTGTGGTTCTGAGGGATCTAGATTTTTGAGGTGAAGCATATTCATCAAATCTGGGTTTGACATGGCCTTATATGTCAGGCACAGGTCACCTCTGAGCAAGCGGTATGAGACTGAATAGAGCTGGAGTTCTTTCAGTCGGGCAGCATAAGACATATTTTTGAGACCCTTTATCCTTTTGGGTACTGAGGAACTTTGGGCCTCTGCTCAAGCAGTGTCTGGTCAGTCACATTCACATTCCGGGGCATTGTACCCAATCATAGGTCTAATAAGTGATAGAGAGCAGGGGGGGCGATGACCTCCCTTGATCTAGATGTGAATCCTTCATGATCAGGTGGGTGATATAGAAGGTTTTCCTAACTACTTTAGCAACATGAGTGTCAAGCGAGGCTACTACTGTCTGGGTCCCCCAGATCTCTGATGACTTTTTCTGTGCTCAGTGGATTGCCACCTATATGGTAGCTAGGGGTAGCCTTGTTTTTCCCAAAGGGCATGACTATGCATTTTTTGGCGTTTAACTTCAGGCCATGGCTCTGGCACCAGTTATCCATTTCTGTGAGGCCCTTCTGGAGGATATCTGTGTCAGATGTGTTTTCGACTATGGCGCCCAGTTTGCAGTCATCTGCAAACTTTGTCAGTAAGAATAGCAACATCTCCATTTGGTGGATGTGAAATCCAGCAAACTTGCACCCCCTTACTCATATGTGCAAACCTTACCTTACCCTTGTCCCAACCCCAAAACTACACATTACATTATTAGGAGTCCTTTCCCTAACAGTACTACTAAACAAGACACAAAGACACAGTGCACACACAACAAACATGAACAACACTAAATATGCAAACTTCCCTGCCCTTTATTCTAACCTTAACCTGCAAACACTCACACAAACAAGTAGTACATTTCCTCACTAAAAGCAGCATTAAATATTTCTTTTTTGATAACTCCCACACCCAGCCACTAATGTATATAATGACCTGTGACAGGAAACATAGTAGTCAACATTCTGTGCATTCAAACTGAAGAATATGAAGAATGCAAATTATATTCATATATGAGTCTATAACGAATAATCTCTGGTGAGTTTAGTTGAAACTAAAAACATCAAACAAACTCTTTGGTGATTTCCACGAATCTCTACAAAAATCATCCCAAAAAGTAATCCCAAATGTAAACCAATAGGTCACATTTGTGATTACCAAAAGTAAAACAAAAAATCTACTTTTACGTGGAGGACTTTGCCCCCCTCCCAACCTTCTGACGTGAGCTCCACCCCCACACCCCTGGAAATTAAATATACTAAATCAAGGGTTGCACAACCTTAAAGAAAGGAGACAGGGAAAGGGAAAAGCCCTTGAATTATGTAACAGTTAATCTGATAAACTTCATCTGTTACATCCGTAGTCAACTGAACCACTGATGAAAAACACCAGTATTTCAGCACAAGAAGAAATCATGCAGTGATAAACCATATAATATATACATATATAATATCTGTGTGTGGGGGTATATGTGTATATGTAAGCCTATAATGGCTTAAATTCATGTTGTCTACCCATAGTTTGTCTAAAAGCTTACTGTCAAAGCCACACATTAGTCAATTTCCACTTTTTTTACTTATATGAATTTGTTAATTGGGTGGGATTGTGGATCACAAATGATCAATTTCAGTCTCAGACTAAGAGAGAATATTACAGTAAAATAATGCCATTTAGCAATTACAAAGAGATTTAAAATGTTCCAGGAGAACACATTTTGAAATTATACAAAACATATATGTGTGTATGCGTACAATAAATATTGAGTTTTAACATATATGTACAATTATGTACAAGCAATCACAGAGACATTTGAAGAAGCCAAGAAATTAAAAGGTTATGGATGAGAAAAAAAGGGATGAAGTATGAAGGCTAAGAGTGACTACTATGGGGTTAGGTAATGTGACAAGAGATTTGGCACTGGCATTTAGTCATTTTGTGGAGGTATGTATTTAGCTGAGAATGCATTTTTCCATAAGAGAATACCTCTTTTTAAAGGGATGAAATACAGTCCCTAAGTTTAGCAATGATTTGTGCATTGGAGTTTTGTTTGCAGAGCCTGTTTGTAGGTGTCGGATGATCTATGTTTCTAAGATTGTAGAATGGGGATTTTCTGTTACTTTGGCTGCTAGTGAGGAGAAGAATTACCACAATAAACAGAATATGCTGGGGGGACAGGTTCATAACCCAGAGACTGCCCATGCTCTGGAACAGACTTCCCATACATGTCAAGCAGAGCGCCTCACTGGCCCTCTTCAAGAGAAATCATGATGAGGGATGGGAAATAGAAAGTTTATCCCAGGGATCAATCCAGTGGCTCTAACTGATAGTGGCACTGGGAACTAATGTCTGGTGGCACTAGGCCAGGGCACTTCTATGGGCTAGGCTTGTAAAGGCTCCAGGGCCATCAGCCTAGTACACACCTATGAACCTATGAACCTATGATTGGTTGCATAGCAGCTTGAATAGTTGTGAGCAGAAAAGAATGTCAATTCTGTGTTTGACTGGGAGTCACCTTGCTTTTTGTAGTATTTTGCAGTGGTATTCCTGTTTATTGGGACTGTTATGAACCTGCAGGTTTAATTGATAAGTGTTTGAATTATTATTTTTTTATTTGACATTTATCAGGATATTCTGACTGGGCAATAACCCCCCTTTCAGCAAAGGCACCTATTTTACAGACAGGTAAAATATCATATATATGCGAGAAAAAATATTTACACTAGTCACACAAAAGGTACTTACATCGGGCATGAGTACAATCTCTATTGAATGCTGCAAGTTATAAATGCTTTTGGGAGTTTTAGGCAGACCCCATATATTACAAAAGAAAATGGTGCAATAGTGAAGCTAAAACAAGAAAAAGTCATGGCTGTTTTTGATAATATAAATCTATTCCCATACCTTATACAAGTTTATAGAGAAGAAATGGCTTATACAAAATGGAGAAAGCATTTAGTAACTCTTGAAAGGCAAATATTAGCTGAGAAGGTATAGCTAGTTTTGTAGAAAAGAGGAGGGAAGAGGAAACAAACAGATGGATAGAGATGGAGGTTTGTTAGTAAGGGAAATTTGAAGGATGAGAAATGAAATGGTCAGATGCAGAGAGAGCATATTAAGATGATCTTATGGGAAGTTAGCCTGGGTTTAAATACTGTATTCTTCATGCACTGCAAGCGAGCCTAACCTGAAGCTCCACAAAGGTATATTCAATGTGTACTTTGAGTTTAACCTTGGGATGTACAGATGCATATTAGTGAGATGCTGTCCGAGTTGACAGTTAAACATCTTGGTGTTGCTCACTTGTCTCAAGTGTGCCGGGGGGATTGTAGATTTCATTAATTTGATATGTAGTTTGAATATAGTGAATCTCCTGCAGCAATTGTTGACAACTATTTGGAGCAAGGATTTATTGGTGGAACATAGTTGGGTAACATTGTTGAATAATACTTTTTAATGCTGGGTATTTTTCAGGGGTTTGAAGTAGCTTGTATATTGTCCCTACATGTGAGTGAATCAATGTATGTGTCAGTTCAAGTCAAGTTAGCTGTTTTAGAGCAACGCAGTGGTGAGTTCTATAATGCCAATTTGTTGCAAATGCTGCTTCTTTGATATAGCATTGTTCAAGTTTATTTGACAGAGATGAATTTAGGTTAGTAAAGACACGGATGCACAGAGAAGTGCTGAAAGTAGGGAAGCTGTACGTATGCCTATTCTGACAACATCAGTAAGAAATGATTTTACCCTTTATAAGGATCCTATTTTGATATTTTTTTATTATTTGAAGTATATTATTATCAAATTTCATCTGGTCTTCTGGAATAACAGTTACTGCAGGGCTAGCCACCCTTCAGTGTGAAAATTGGCTTTAGATGACTGTCGCTACTAATGTGACACCCCAACTCCATATGTAAAAATGGGGAAAAGGGGACTGTGAATGGATAGATCTATGGGCATGCATAGGAGGTTTGCATGTATATACTTTTTTTTGTATTGTTGTCCAGTTTTTTTTTCATTACACAGTTATTTGGGAATATAAAGAATGACGTTATTCTTTTTTTGGGGTCAGGAGAAGCTATAAGTTGACCAGCTAAGATTCTGTGGAGGAGAATGATTGCTGTGGGATTTCTTGTAATGCTGACAGGGTCTTGGCTGCAAAGATGAGAGCTAAGACAGCTGCATATTGTACTGTTGTGGCATGCATACAGGCAGTGTGCCTGCTGTTTATGAATACCAATACCTTTAATAGAAGGCAGCTAAGAGTAGATTGTCGGGGAACACCTCCGAGGACAGGTAAGAATGATAAGAAACCATTGTGCCATTTCACAGCCTGTTCTTGGTCTGCTAGGTAACTGTAGAAACAATGAACTGAAGGTACCAAAAACAGTGTATGTAATAATGTTTAATACCAGACTGTCTCAAAAGCTTTAGCCAGATCAAAAATATGTGCTAGAACCAGGTTGCCTACTTATCTGTTGTGATTAGCTGTGTTAATGAACTTGAGCAGATCACTGGTTGTGCTGCGATTTAGCTTGAAATCATGTAGCTCTGTAATATAATCAATGAGTTGTGAGTGAACACATATTTCCAGGATTTTGGACAGAGAAGATAATATTACTTTCTGTAATTCTACCTTTTCCAAGTTTGACAAAACTCTGTACTTTACATTTTGTAATGTTGCAAATTTCTGTATTTTATATTTTGTAATGTTCCAAATCTCTGATTTTATACTATGTACCGGAGCTTTTCTCCTCGGGTCTCCACTGAAAATGGGTCACAAGCCCAGCTGGACTAACCCGGTTAACAAACAATAATAAATAAATAAATAAATAAATAAATATTGTTATTGGTTTGCAATCTGTGAGGTATGCAGAAGAGCTCCCTTTATGCAGTGGTATAGTGAAGGAATTTTCCAGAGTGATTGATCAACTTCTCTAGATTGAGACCGAATATCCTAGAGCATCAACAGCAAGTCTAATATATTCTGCACTCAATTGGTCGGGGCCACGGTAGTAGATTTGAGTTGATATCAGTATTTTTTGATAGTAGAAGTAGGAATGTGAGTTAGTGAGAAAGATTTTTTTTTTATTATTCATTTGAAATATAGTTTAGAGGTAAGTAGTATGTTTATTTTTAAGTAAAGAAGTAACTGTTATAATATAGAATAGGTTAAACTGAGAGGAAGTTCTTGTGGATTGATCCGAAATGATTTTTAGTAGGTTATCTAGTTTTTCCCTGGTTTACAGGGTTGTTTATGGAGGACCAAACTATTTTGGGATTGGAATAGTGTATATCTTTGTTTAATGAAATCTTGGAAAGTGAGAGGATGCCTGAGGAATGGAGAAAAAGTGTTTTGGTACCAATTTTTTAAGAATAAGGGTGATGTGCAGAGCTGTAGTAACTACAGAGGGATTAAATTGATCAGTCACAGGATGAAGTTATGGGAAAGAGTAGTGGAAGCTAGGTTAAGAAGGGAGGTGATGATTAGTGATCAGCAGTATGGTTTCATGCCAGGAAAGAGCACTACAGATGCGATGTTTGCTCTGAGAGTGTTGATGGAAAAGTACAGAGAAGGTCAGAAGAAGTTGCATTGTGTCTTTGTGGACTTAGAGAAAGCATATGACAGGGTGCCTAGAGAGGAGTTGTGGTATTGTATGAGGAAGTCGGGAGTGTCAGAGAAGTATGTAAGAGTGGTACAGGATATGTACGAGGGTAGTGTATCAGCGGTGAAGTCTGCGGTGGGAGTGACAAATGCATTTAAGGTGGAGGTGGGATTACATCAAGGATCAGCTCTGAGCCCTCTCTTATTTGCAATAGTGATGGACAGGTTAACAGACAAGATCAGACAGGAGTCCCCTTGGACTATTATGTTTGCAGATGACATTGTGATCTGTAGTGAGAGTAGGGAACAGGTGGAGGAGACCCTGGAGAGGTGGAGATATGCTCTAGAAAGAAGAGGAATGAAGGTCAGCAGGACTAAGACAGAATATATGTGTGTGAATGAGAGGGAGGATAGAGGAATGGTGAGGATGCAGGGAGTAAAGGTGGTGAAGGTGGGTGAGTTTAAATACTTTGGATCAACAGTTCAGAGTAATGGTGAGTGTGGAAGAGAGGTGAAGAAGAGAGTACAGGCAGGATGGAGTGGGTGGAGAAGAGTGTCAGGAGTGATTTGTGACAGACGAGTACCAGTAAGAGTGAAAGGGAAGGTCTACAAGAGGGTAGTGAGACCAGCTATGTTATATGGATTGGAGACAGTGGCATTGACAAAAAGGCAGGAGTCAGGGCTTGATGTGGCAGAGTGGAAGTTTGATTTGCACTGGGTGTTGCGAGGATGGACAGGATTAGTAATAAGTATATTAGAGGGTCAGCCCAGGATGGAAGGTTTGGAGACAAAGCCAGAGAGTCAAGATTATGTTGGTTTGGACATGTGCTGAAGAGGGATGCATAGTATACTGGGAAAAAGATGCTTAGGATGAAGCTGCCAGGTAACAGGAAAAGAGGAAGCCCTAAGTTAAGGTTTATGGATGTGGTGAGAGAGGACATGCAGGTGGTTGGTGTGACAGAGCAAGATGCAGAGGACAGGAAGAAATGGAAACAGTTGATCTGCTGTGGCATCCCCTAACAGGAGCAGCTGAAAGAAGAAGAAGAAGAAGAAGTTGTGTATATCTTGAAGCTTGGTATAATAGATTTTCTTACCCTTCCTTGTTGCTTTATTTAGTCTGATTTCAAAAGGAGATGAACCGTTGTTGAGGTGTTGATATTTTATTTTTAACCATGCTTTCCAGGTTTTGTTTCCAGCATTCATGGCTGTTGGGTATGCCTTAACTCTTTTAGTTCTTAAAGGAGCATGCTCTTTTAAAATGCTGAGATATGTTTTGTTGAACAGTGCCACAGCAACACCAAGTGCCAGAGTTTTAAGTACATTCCAGTTATACAGGTTTAAGGTTTTGATGAAGGATTCTCTCTGGAGATTGGTGTGAATCCTCACTGAGTTATAGTGGTAGAGTTTATGATTCAAGCTTTGGTACCAGTCTGTAAAAGCAGGGAGATGGTCAATCACTGTGTCTTACAGAGTACCAAAACATGCTACTTTCTTTGGTATATATGCGAGAATCCAACTAGTGTGGATTCTCTAGTTGTAATTTTTTGGTATCTAGCTGAGGTACTGAATGAATGTGGAATATCTTATGTTAATAAAGGAAAGCTGCAGTCTTGCTGTCAGGGTAAGATGCCTTTCCCTATAGTTATTCTGGAAGCCTTTGAGAGGGTGAGAATAGCAGAATGTTAATTTTCTGTTTTGTGTTGTCTTCGTGGAGGGACAAGCTCTAGCTAGAGTCTTGGGAACTTAAATGAGTTGATTTTTTTCTGTGGCAGTATTGTGATTTCCAATGCAGAGGATATTTTGTTCAGTTTGCATTTGGTCCCAAAAACCACTAAACATGACACAAGGAGAGAGTACACACACAATACCAAACATGCACAACACTAAATCTGTCAACTTCCCTGCCCTTTATACTAACCCTAACCTACAAACACTCACACCAATAAGTACCATTTCTCTGATAATCATTCAGTGGATAAGAAGGAGAACATCCGATTGTAGTTATTTTTGTAGTTTGTGAGGGTTTGTTTTAAGCTGAATAAGATCACTTTGTCAGCATAAAGTAAGAATGGAGGATAAAGATCTAAGGGTAGTGTGTTGATAAAGAAAAGGGCAAGTATGTATACTTATGGAATACCTTGTTTCGGACTGGCTGAGGGAGAGTTAGGACTAGACTTTAACATTGAAGTGACAATTATACAGATGATTTTAGAACCATAGCAGGTCATCAGGACAGATGCATATATGAAGTAGGTGGTGCAATAGAGCATTGTGATCTACTAGATATAATGCCTTGGTAAGGTCAATGAAAATGGTAGCTGTAAACTAACCTTTATATATTCAAACAATATTCCTGTAAGAGTTGGTAATACTAAGACCTGTTTAGAAGTCATGCTGTTTGTTAGAAAGAAATGTGTGTTGTGTTTGTATTTTGTGATCTTTTCTAAATGATTTTTCTCTATATTTTTATCAAGGGTTAGGGAGGACAGAGATTGCATGCTAGTTAGCGTGTTTTGTTGTGGGTTTATGTTGTATGAGGAGGGGGTTTATTATACACAATCACCATATGTCAGGCATGATGTTTTTTGTTAGCCAAAAGCTGTATAAATACTGAACAGGAGTTGTGATGCGGGAGTCTGGAATACAGGAGTGATTTATGAGGTTGGCAAATAATGTAGGCTAGTTGCTAAATTTTGATAGAAAATCAGAGGGAGAGAACATAGGTGGAGTATTATTAAAGGTTGTTTTTTCCTGTTAGACAATTAACCTCTTTCTAGCACTGTTTAGGGGTTTTAAAATGAATGTTATATCATACAATATATTGCTTTGATAAGTTTCCGAGGTGTACACAAGTCTTTCTTGTGTTAGGTTGGTTTTCCATCTATACCAGGCCTCATCTTAGAGTGTTAATGATTATTTCAGATCAGTTGTTATCCAAACATTCTTTCTGGGTTTTTATAGCATACATATTCAAGAGAGGCATATGCCTTTATGCTTTATGAGGGTTTTAGTGAAAGATCCTGAAGCAGAGCTTGCTTCACCTGTATTAAGAATGTTGGACCAGTCATGGGTTTTAGACTTGATTTGAGTTTTTTGATGTTGGCGGCAGACTTGGCTCTAAAAAAGTATTTTGGTCTGAGAAATGTAAGTGAAGGTTAAACAGAGAATGGTGACTGAAGATGATGGCTGGTAATATCAGACACTTGTGATGGACTGTCAGTGATTATCAGTGATTATGAGGTCTAATAAGGTATGGTTGTTGGTTTTCATATTTGGATGGATTTTGTTTTTTGCACCAATTGCTTTGGGTCGCATTCACATGAGGTCTCAGATGTCATTGTGGATGAAATGGAGTAAATTTAGATTGAAGTCATCACATAGTAGGAGGTTATGCATATATTTGTTTTAATAGATGTAATGCTTTGCATAAACATTTTAAATTTTTCTCTAGATAATGGAGGAGGCAGTAGACTGCAACCAGATGGAGAGATTTATTATGTTTTTTGGGTATGCTGACAATTAACTTAGTAGAGTGTAAGAGAGAGAAAGAGGGCAAAAGTTGCACCTTTAGATGAGATTTTAAAGATGGAGGGTTCCTACTCCATTCCTTAATCCTGGTCTGGCATCTAAGTAGCAGTCATAAATGGGGAAGAAGTGGTGGAAAGGGAGATTGTCTTTTTAGATCCATGATTCTGTAATTGCTATATCTGTGTTGTGTTTTGTGGTGAGATGGAGTCAATTTTTGTCAGTTTTATGTTGTCGATTTTGTGCATTAATTTGGAAACAGGAGAGGGGGTGAGACCTGGATTACATTTAAAGGTTCAGTGAAAGAGTAGCATTAAAATGATGGAGTATATTTGTAGAGCTTTTTTGGTAATTATAGCAGGCTATGCAGAGCAGTGAGTAGTAGTTGTGATTGTTTGGAGGGAATGTATGGGAGCTGTTGTAGGACAGGAGGAATTAGAAGGATTTTAGCAGTGATAGTGGAGGCTGAATGGTATGGAAAGTATTGTAACTAGACTTTGGAGGTATGAAGTGATAAAGGGGAAGTACTGAAAGTATTTTAGCTTGAAGTTTGAGGGTAGTTAATTGGGGTATTGTGGAGTAGCAGTAATATGAATAGCAGGTTGTAATTGCAACATAGTTTGCTGGGTTCATATTGAGGTTGTGTTTGAGTGTTTTTTTTTTAAATATTTTTTATTAACATTTTCTTTCCATTAACACATCAGTTTTAACCACATATATAAAGGAAGAAAAACAAGCAAGAAAAATACAACTATGTATACTACATGCAGTAATAAAAGCTGAAAACTATTTCTTCTTCTTGTCTAAAAATATAAAAATTGCAGACAGCTTTATAAAATCATTCTAATTTAAAGATTTAAGATTCTCACAATTTTGTGAAACATAAAACTTAAGAAAGTTAAAACAAGCTATTAATATAAAAAGTTTATCATTTTGCAAACTAGTAGATGGAATATGAAGAATGACAAATTGCTAAGTTAATACTGCCACATCGGGAAAGTGTATGTGGTTTTGAAAGTGTAAGTATGAGGTGAGGTAGGTTCATAGGTTCATAAGTTTATATGTACTTATTATGCTACTGATTTGCAATAATAGCAGGTCTAGCCTTGTATTCCCAAGAAGTATATAGCTTTCATGATATGACAATGAATAACCAGATCCCTTGTATTTTAAGTAGGTAAGACCTGTCCTTTACAAAACTGAGCTAGTTAAGTTCAAGTGTTCTAGGTTGCCCATGTTATTATTTGCTAATTCCTTAATGATCCTTTCCATAGCCTTACAGATGAGGCTAATTTGTATGTCTGTAATTACCTGGCTCCACTGATGCCCTGTCTTTGTGCAGGGGAATTACTGTTGCTGTCCTCCATTCATCTGGCATAAAGGTTATTTGTAGGCAGATACTGAATATCCTCTGCAGGGGATTTGACAGGTCCTGTTTCAAGCTTGCCCATAGACATCTGGGTATGTTACTTGGCCCCATAGAATCCGTGTTATTGGCCTTGGATAGTGCTTTGATGATTTGTACTTAAGAGATTTGAGGGGAGTGTATGGATGCTGGTATGTTATCAGGGAATGGGGTTAGAGGTGGGTGAAGTTAGAGCTAAATTTTTCCACTAATAGATCGTCTATATCCTCGGGGTCTGTGTATGTGATATCCTTTAATGGCAGCTCTGCATAGTACTGAACCTTGTTGCTGAAGCTTTTAAGACAAGGATTTTTGGTTGTATTTAGTCAGGGTGGCTATTTTCATCTCATATCTAGCTTTGGTTGATTTGATCAGGGACCGGACTGTTAAGTTTCGCAAGAGCATTTTTTTGTCAACTAGAGAGTTACATTTATTTTTATGCGCATTACATTTTTTATTTCTTGTAAAACTTCTTTATATTTGGGTTGCACCACAGATATTTATTTTTAAATGTGTTACTAGATGCAATGATGGTGATGTGTTGACTGTAGATGAAGTGGGTTGATTATACCGTTACCATATTTCCCCAAAAATAAGACCACGTCTCTACCATATTTTCCTGAAATAAGACCACATCTTATACTCTTTCCCCCGCCGAAATATGCATTAGGGCTTATTATCAGGGGATGCCTTATTTACCCCCAGTACAACAATCTACATTTGTTCATTTATTTATGTATAAAAATCGACATTTATTCATGTACACAAATCGACATTTATTCATGTACAAAAATCAACATTTATTCATGTACACAAATTGACATTTATTTGGTAATTTTCTGGTTTGGGGCAACAGTTCTAAGTAACGCTTTAACAGTTGTGTGAGAATTCTACATAAACAGTGCAACAAACATTTAAGGTTCAGAATATCTACACCTTGGCTTTCACAGTGCAATATTTCATGCTTAACAGAAAGTGCAAAAAAATCTCAATACATGTGTATTGGAGGAGGGGAATAAAACTTAAAGCTGAAGCAATCCATTCTGTTGCCCCGATAATGGAAAAGTTATTAAAATACAGTCATGTCATCTTCTTCTGGAACATTGTCATAAGTCTCCAACCCCCAAATTCCAGCCTGAATTCCTTGCAACTCCATTTCCTGTAGAACCATTGACCCCAATCTGTCATGCCTAGCAGTAGAGCTCTCCTTAAATGAGCACTGCTTGTCCAAGTAGCCTGCTCAAAGTGCATTGGCAACACAGTTGTCAGTGATTTATCCCATGAATTGTTCACCCAAGTCATGACATCTTGCAAGCTAGGCTTCACAAAGCTTCCATGCTGATTTCTCTCCATTCTATTTTCAATGTAGTCATTGAGTTCCATACACAAATGGTCCTTGAATGGCTTGTTTATTGCAATATCAAGAGTATGGAGATAGGCAGTCATCATGCGAGAATCATTATTTGATCTATTCTTCTCTGTGCAAGGAAGTTATTCATGTTTTTAGCAATGTGAGTGCTGGCTGAATCCCAGACTAGCAGACCTCTTTCACCACCTCGCAAAACAAGTGGCAGCATTACATCGACCCACTTCCATATAGCTGCTTGTGTGCACCAGGCTTTTTTGGTTTGAAGAATGTAAATGCCTGAAACACTTTCAGTCTTATCTTTCTTGCCCTTACTAATGATCAGAGGTGGGGTTTTCTTTCCATCCAGACGAATTGCCAAAATACAGGTAACATGTGCACTCTCGTAACCAGTGGAGGGAACGTAGATTGACAAGGCACCCCTCTGATCAATTGTTGTTTGAGATCCTTAGCCAATAAACACTGCAGTTTCATCCATAGCAATCATGTTGGAGAGTTGGTATTTAGAAAAGTCGATGCCATCAACAAAGGGCTTGAACGCAATTGCACGTTTAATAACTTCAGTATCTTCCAGCTTGATCAGTGTTGTTGATCTTTTTGGAGACAGTTTATATTGCTGAGGAAGCCATCCAGCCAATGCTGTGATGCTTTGAATTCTTCTGTGGTGCCATTGCAAGGGCAAATGCTTGAATATCATCCCTGTACACAACCAAAGCCTTTGTTCTCCTGTTAGCAATCCATTCACAGATGATGTCTTCCAGCTCAGGAAATAATGGTTGCAGACCTTATCCACATTTGCACTTCTTAGCATTTCCCTCATCGGCCTGTTGATTGAGGTTATCATACGCCGCATGCCATTTTCAGACCATTCAGAGATCTAACTTCTTTTCTTTGCAGAAAGACATCAGATTATTTCTCCAGGAGTCCTGCATGATTACTTTGTTGTACTCAACAGAATAGCTCTTTCTTTTTGCACTCATCTTGTCTGGTGGGGTGGGGGGTTAATTGAAGACTTACGAGACCAGAGTGGCAAAACAAAATGGTGATGGTTAAGAAGACATAACCAGAGCTGTTCATTATCAAGTGTGCATGCTTTACATGCGTTGTCTGTACTTTGACCAATCAAAGTACACCTGCCAGTGTTTATGGGCCAAGGATCTCAACCAAGTGTGAGTGATGATTAAGGTTACAGTAAGAATCATGGAGGACTCCCAGGGAAAGAATCTTACGACTTTCTGCAAAAAGAAGAAGTTGGGTGTCTGAATGGTCTGAAAATGGTGAGCAGAGTATGATAACCTCAGTCAACGGGTGTCAATAATATTATTTTATAATTCAACATGTCTGTCATGTGTTGTTGACGATCTTAACTGGAGCTTATTTTTGGGGTAGAGCTTATATCATGACCACCCTGGAAAACCATGCTAGGCCTTATTCTCTGGGTAGATCTTATTTACGAAGAAATACAGTAGTTGCAAGGAATGTATAGGTGTGTGTATATATATATATATATATATATATATATATATATATATATATATATATATATATGTGTGTGTGTGTGTGTTTGTGTGTGTGTGTGTGTGTGTGTGTGTGTGTAAGAAGCTAGGTTAGATAAAGTGTTGATTAGAAGATCTGCATTAGTTTCAGTTGTGGGTGGCTTCTGGTAGGATGGAACTGTAATTGACCCATTTTGTTTGATTTATTGTGGTGTTTTTAAATTATGTGACAGGTTTTTCTAGATTTATGAGGAATGCTTCTATTGAGAAGAAGCCATTATTATTATGGTGTCTAGTTCCCTCCAGTATCACAGGATTTGCTCATTAATTTAGGGGAGTCCAAAGGCATGGCAGTTCCCCCAACACATATACACACACAGCCATTCTTCATCTGACCTCACTCATGGATACACTCACCACTACACACAGACACACACACAAACACACACACTGATTCTCACAAACTGAACTGAGAACATGCACACATATGCAGCCACATACATACATACATACGTACATACATATGTTCACACACCTCCCACCACTACCTGTCTGCTAAATTCCCCACACTTACCTCTAATCTGATTTCACCCATTGAAAGTAATATGTGAACATAAACTTTTGGCCAAATTAATTAAGCAGGCTGGTTGTGTTAAGTTACGCAGTTAAGCTGCATAAATGCCTTACCAGAAGCATTTCTGGGGGAGACCACATGGTTAAGTAGTATAGACTGCTGCCCAGGAATGCCTCATCAGCAAGTAGCTCAGCAGTGGAGTTTGCCTACTGCAGTGATTCTATAGATCAGCGATTCCGAAACTGTGGTTTGTGGACCCCTAGGGGTCTGTATGATGAATTCTAGGGGTCCATGGTGTTCCACTTTACTATTCTGTAGTCACTGTGTTGAAAAAGAAAAACACAAACACACTTCCCTTCCGTGTCTTCTGCATTCGCGGCTAACCAGCTGCTTTAACTTCTGCGTTTGCGGCTGACACAGAACAAGTGATTACTTGCCCTATACAGCACCGATGTTTTCTGTATGGCAGTTGTGAAAGTTGGAACTTGGATGGAAAAATCAATAAACTGTTACTTTACCTCCAATCAGTCAGAGAGTTATAGTAGCTGTGAGATGCTGGTTGGATTCTTTCTGCAGAGCTGATCGATACAAGACTTTTTAAGGTATTTTCTTCTCTTTTTTTTTTTTTCTGTGAGGCTGCTTCATATTTCTCAGCTGTATACATTTTTGCCTCATAGTTTTGGTGTGCCTCTCATAAAACTGATTTTTTCTGGTAAATCCATGACAAGTTATTGAGCACTGAAGCCAGAAAATATAATGTAATGGAGTTTGCATCCTTTGGAAAATTCATAGCAATGCAAACTTTGTAAGTCTGTAAGAACAATGTTTAAAATGTGTTCTTATTTTTGGTACTATGTTCTCCACATGGCCTTGTGTGTGTGTGTTTGTTTCTCATAAAATTGTGCTTTTTCTGGCAAACCTCTGGCAAGTCATTCAGCACTGAAGTAAGAAAATAATGGCAAACATTTCAGTTTTATAGTTATTGCAAAGAAAATTGGGTGGCCACAGTGGTGCAGTGGTTAGCATTGCTGCTTCACAGCAAGAGGTTTTCTGGTTCAATTCTTGTCTGAGGTTCCTTCTGTGCAGAGTCTGAATGTCCTCCCTGTGGTTGTGTGGGTTTTCTCTAGGTGCTCCAGTTTCCTCCCACATCCCAAAGACATGCAATAGGTGGATTGGATATGATAAATTGGCCCTAGGTGTGTGTGCATGTGCCTTCTGTAGAAGGTTGGGCACTGGGCTGGCAACTCAACACTGTAAAACTCCACTGCCAATCATGAGCAGACAGATGATCTGCTGTGACAACCCCTAACCAGGAAAAGCTGAAAGAAGAAGTTATTGTTCAGAAAATTAGTACTAATCCAAAACTTGTTTTTCTATCAACTAAGTTTATAAGAGCAATATTTAACAGGTGTTCCTAGTTTTGGGACTATGTTCTCCAATTATTTGTGGCTTTGTCCAGAGAACATGGTTCTGTGTGTGTGTGTGTGTGTGTGTGTGTGTGTGTGTGTGTGTGTGTGTGTGTGTGTGTGTGTGTGTGTGTGAGAGAGAGAGTTAAGAGCTCAATAGTATAGCCCTCAACTGTACAGGTTTTCACAGAAAATCCAGAATTTTGCTTCATAATTTTTTTTGTCTGTTTCTCATAAAATTTTGCTTTTTCTGGCAAATACCTGGCACATCGTCGAGCACTGATGTCAGAAAATAATGGCAGACTTTTCAGCTTTAGAGTTCATATTTCCTGGAACATGGACGGCACAGTGCTGCAGCAGTAACATTATCACCTCACAGCAAGAGGTTCTCCGGTTTCATTCTTGGCTGGGGTGCCTTCTGTGCAGAGTCTGTATGTCCCCCCTGCATTCATGTGGGTTTCATCCGGGTACACCGGTTTCCTCTCACTTTACAAAGACATACATCTAGAGCCTTTCTACCTGGGCCTCCGCTGAAAATTGGCTTTGTTCCAAGTCAAACTTTCCCGGTTAACAAATGTTAAATAAATAAAAAAATTCATATTAATGCAAAACTTTTTTTTTTCTATCAACTTTGTAAGCGTGTAAGAGCAATATTGAACAGGTGTTTCTATATTTGGGACTATGTTCCCCCATTATTTGTGGCTTTGTCCAGAGCACATGGTCTTGTGTGTGTGTGTGCATGTGCGTGTGCATGTGTGTGTGTGTGTGTGTGTGTGTGTGTGTGTGTGTGTGTGTGTGTGTGCATGTGTGTGTGTGTGTGTGTAAGTAAGAGGGAGAGAGGTGTGTGTGTGTGTCAGAAGGAGAGAGGTGTATGTGTGTATGTTTGCGAGGTCAGTAGTATAGCCCTCAACTATACAGGTTTTCGCAGAATGTCCAGATTTTTGCCTAATAATTCTTTGTCTGTTTCTCATAAAATTGTGCTTTTTCTGGCAAATCCCTGGCAAGTCATTAGCAGTGATGTCTGAAAATGATGGCAGACATTTCAAGTTTAGAGTTCATATTCTTAAGAAAATGCATAGTAATGCAAAACTTGTTTTTCTAACAACTTAGTAAGCTTGTAAGAGCAATATTGAACAGGTATTCCTGTATTTGGGACTATGTTCCCCCATTATTTGTGGCTTTGTCCAGAGCACATGGTCTTTGTGTGTGTGTGTGTGTGTGTGTGTGTGTGTGTGTGTGTGTGTGTGTGTGTGTGTGTGTGTTTCTGTGTGTATGTAAGAGGGAGAGGTGTGTGTGTGTGTGTAAGAAGGAGAGAGGTGTATGTGTGTGTGTTTGAGAGGTCAGTAGTATAGCCCTCAACTATATAGGTTTTCAGAGAATGTCCAGATTATTGCCTCATAATTTTTTTGTCGGTTTCTCATGAAATTGTGCTTTTTCTGATGAATCCCTTGCAAGTCATTCAGCACTGATGTCAGAAAATAATGGCAGGTATTTCAGCTTTAGAATTCCTATCCTTCAGAAAATTTATAGTAATGCAAAACTTGTTTTTCTATCAACACAGAAATAATGAAATTAAATAATATTTGGAAGTACCTTAATGCACTACTACTCATTCTAGAAATTAACTCCAGGGCATGTTTAGCTCATCAGACAGTTTTAGAAGCTGGAGTCTGTTTAAATTGCAATCCTTTACAAATAAAACTAATTTCTGCAATTCAACTATTGCTTTAATATTAATTATTTATTATTATTAACAGAATCCAAACTATAGGGGTCCACAAAAATACTTCCTTTATCAAAAGGGGTCATCCAGCTTGCAAAGTTTCAGAACCGCTGCTATAGAACATGAAGAATTAATGCAGAAGGCCTGTCTCTGAACTGGAAAGGGCTACTGACATATTAGAATTTGTAGCTGATAGTAGCCCTTTCTGAATCACTGGGCTTATTCATAATAAGACCTGGTTAGTGCATTTATTCATTTTGAGACCTGGTTACTTCATTTCTGAAAGATCGGATGCATGTACAAATTGCCCTTTTTATTATTAGTAAAAGAAACATATCATGACCATGATAATGAGATTTGGATCCCATTTCTTCCAGTTATTAGAATAATAAACTGAAACCACATTGCAATATTGTATAATACAGTTTTCAAATCTCTGTAAATTATCTCTTAGAAAAATGTGTCATTATATGTGATGATGATTTATGTCATGTACAACTATTAATATGTTATTCTTCTGTGATGTTTAGTTAAAAACAAGATCAGAAATATTAATTTTCATAAACAGAAAATTAATAAGCAGCTGGGCATATTTGATAAAGCTGTTTGGATCATATTAATATTATCCAAAAAAATTATTAGTTTTACCTCTTCTGATTCACGTAGAAACATTCTTGATAGCATGACTATATGAAATAATATAGGGAATAACTCTGAAGATATTGCTACACCGAGGTCATATATTTATATCAGTTATGTTGCCCTTCATGTCAAATTTAAGTCAATAGCATACAGTAGTTCAGTAATTTGTGTGGGATAGTACAACTTGTCTATATCTGCCTGTTTCTCAGTCTATCTCTGATTATTTTCCATTGTAGTGTCCAGAAACAGCAATACCATTCTATTTCATGTATTTTGTTTGGTTTACTTTAATTGTAACTGGAGCTTCTCTTCCCAGGCCTCTGCTGAAAATGGGCCTTGTAGACAGTCAGACTTTCCCTGTAAACAAATGTAATCAATCAGTAAGTAAATATACAGATGTACATACATACATTCACACACACACAGAGACCTCCATGCACAATTCTTAATCCTATCTGTTGATGGATCTCAAAACAGTGCACAAGAAAGACTATGCTCTTATATTATTGATAGTACATCTGAGTTCTCTGCCATGTATACTAACTTTGTTGTTTTATAGAGTAAGTGGGAAAGGAGGGAAACTATAAATGTATTTGTTTATATATTTTCCTCTCTTTATGTGACCCCACATTTATTTATTTAACATTTGTTTACTAGGAAATTCCAACTTGGAATGAAGCCAATTTTCAGTAGAGGCCTGGAAAGAAACACTCCAGATGCTTGTCTTTGTAATGTTGGAGGAAAACAGACCACCCAGACAAAACCCACACAGAGAGGACATGCAGACTCCACACAGAAGGCACCCCAACTGAGAATCAAACTGGAGAACCTCTTACGATGAGGCAACAACACCACTGCACCATCTATGCCATTTAGTATATTTAGAGAACAGAGTATGGGGACAGAATTGTTTTGGAATGTACGTGATCTTGCTACAAGTGATGCTTTCGGAGAGTGATTACACTAACAGTTATATGTTTTAGTTTCCATGATTTGCATGTTGACTAAGCAATGTGCAATTTTTGACAGCAAATCCTTATAATACATAAATATAAGTGCAATGCATATTTTAAAAGTAGTAGGTGACCTACATAAACATTCATATACAGTTTTAGTAAATAATTGATAAATATTATGAATAGCAATGATTACTAAATATAGTTTGTAATGACTACAGACTCTGAGATGTCCATTTACTGCGGCAGCACTGCAAGGAAACAGAATGAATCGCATCTCACAAGTTAAATGTTTTGCTGCATGACTGGGTTTTGATTTCTTAGATGTTCATCACTTGCAGATGGCAGTTTTGTGACCAGAAAGTTGCATATGCAGTACTCATCTGGATGTAGCAAAATACCTACACGTTCAGGATAACTAAGTGAAAGAGGAAAGAGGATTAATTTGAAATGATTCACAAACTGAAAAATATATATTTTAGTGTGCGTTTGCAAGCTGTACCATTTCCAATTTTTAAGGGATTCTGTGAACATCATACAAACACTGTGTGTCTAACTATGTTGAGATAATTTCATAAGAAAGTGTGACCTTATATCAGTATAAATGGGTAGTGTTGACAACTTATAATGAACATTCCTGTGCATCAAAAACTGTACCCTGGTAACAGCATGGTAAATGATATATGTTCTAAATTATCTGTCTGGTTTTATTACCACAGCTGTACTTGGAACACAAGCAATGGCAATAGTATACATAAGAAAGATGTGCTGTAAACACATGATTTGCTATATCACAACATTTTCCTGTAAGTATATTTGTCAGGCTATAGCCTGTACTGTGCTTAATATAGCTGTTTTCTTTCCAACTGTTACATTTGGATAGCACTGGGAGAAGGTTTACTATTGTTCTCGCTGCAGTAGACTGTACTCTGTTTATTCTGCTCACCAATGTGCTCAGGGTCATCAGACACTGTACACTGTCACAGCTACCAGTATTTAACACGTGTATGGTTGGCTATCAGTATGGAGACACACAGCATGACATCAATGTATAGGCAGAACAATGCCAACTGGAACTTTCTTTTTATGCAGGGATATATATACCAGGAATCACTTATGATATACATTTAGTATATGTTTTACTCCAAGTTATTTTATGGTCATTAAGCTTCCCTACACATGCTCAAGCTGAAATTGTTTGAGCGCCTGCAGCCCATAGAAAAAAATACAAGTGGCATGATACTGATTGCTTTTCCCATAGGAAATCATTATCAGTGTAATTTCTAACTGTGCACCAACAATGATTTACTTTTTAGGCAGATTTCTCTTTTCTTCGAGTTGGTGTGACTGTGCAGGTGGTATACATAAGTTCGGAAAATATGGAGAGGCTTGTCCCCCCATTGGGAGTGTGGGCAGGGGGTTGCCATCTGCAAAAAACAAGTATAAATGAGTTTTTGCCCACTGGAATTTTGGGCATTTTTTTCATCCTTTTGAAAGTAAACTTTCAGAAAATCGGTGCTTCATAAAATAATCTTTTGCTACATACTCTGAGTAAAAGAAGTAATGGAGAATATACTTCAATACCTTCTGGTAATTCTGACACATTTGTGTACAGCAAATGCTATGTATCACATATTTAATATGTAAGTGCAGCATGACCATGGACCACCTATAAAACCTGACTCACCTTACTTTTAAAAATAACCCATGCTTTGTGTCATGGTAGTATGTGTCTGAATGCATACAGTGCCATTTTTTCATAGGTACATTGATTTTCATTTTTTTTCTTGGAATGTAGTGGAAAATCACAAATTTAGAATAACTTCGGATTTTCATGCATCACATTTGCCATTTTAGGCCAGTTTAGTCATTCAGCAAAACTTAAATTTCTTCGCATATTTGATATTTATAATATTGCCAGCATGCTTTATTGAGTATTCTTTACCTAGAATTGGTTTTAATTTTGCATATATGTAGTTGCACTAGAATTATATAAAGAAAACATGATAATAAACAGAAATTGCATTTAAAATACAAGGATATATTCTTGGATTTAATCTCATGAAAATTGAATTTCATTTTTTAAGAGCCAAAAAAATTACTGTCCCAGTTTATTAACAATTGTTGGGATGGTATACATATGTTGACGCAGACTTGTATTCTGTCTTGACTTCTGATATTTAACCATCTAAATTATCCACAGGGATAAATCAGTGTCTGAAAAAATACACCAGCTATTAGGGATGACCTATCTTCTCATACTGCTCCTTACGTATACTTGTCTACCAGCTGGAGTGGAAGCAGTGTTTCTGTAGCTGGCCTCAGGCAATTTTAATTATTTTGCCATCAAGTAAAAGGTTAAGTAGAAAAAGATTCAGAAGCACCTACTGTTCTTCTAACTAGCTTGAGGCAGCTTTAATTATTTTGGCTGTAGTTCTCCAAAACAAATTTCAGTGAGATTGTCTGATAACTTGTCATTTGCTTTTAAAATACCCCTGGTCAAGGACTTTGTCAAATGCTCTGTGGAAGTATTGCATACAACATTACCCTTCCTGTTGCTAAGCTTTACACTGGATGCTAACTGATGGCAGTTCAAGACTGTTTTCTTTTTAATACAGCCTTCCTAAATATTCTCATAGTTCCTTGACTAAGATATTGAAACATTCATTGGGATTGTCATTGTCCAATACGTAACATATGAGATTTTCTCTTTACAACTTGTCTACTGGAAAGATTATTTTGAGGAGATTCTTTCTGCTGGTTGATTTCCTGTGCATGCATGTGTTGCTGTTTTCAAAATGCACCCCATTTATTTGTATTATCCTTCATTGCAGTTGACAAAGTGGTTGCAAGCATAATTTCTTCATCAAGCTTAACAAAAATTGAATGTTGACATTCCTATATCTTTCACAAGGACATACAAGCTTTGTACAGAAAATGTGCCTTTTACTAATTTATGACATACATTATTCAGACGAGTTTAAGATGGCGATTGTCATTAACTTGTCAGTGCATGAAACTTGGTGTTACATCCTGATACCGCTTTCATTTCCTGATTTCATTCTGAGTAATTCAGCCGTAAGCCTTCAGCTTTCTGGTTTGTGTGGAGGTTTACTATTTCTCCCCTAGCATTACTATATTATGGTATATTTCAGATAAATAGCACACCAGAATTAGTATTTCTACTATTAATACACAGCTTGTGAAAATGATTTGATAGCCAATGCTTCTGTTACAATGCCGTTTACCTCCTGAACAGAGTAGTATGAAAGCACAAACTGTTGTAATCTAAACAAGAAACACCTTTTAATGGTATCTGCTCATTTTACTTGCAGCCAAGGAGAAGACAAATAAGGATGATTATACGATGACTGCCCATTAATATTCAAAAAGGAGCACACTGACTGGCCAGCCCAACCAGAATGCCCATTGTAAATCCCAGAATATACCAACGGAAAACGGTCCGGTCACCCGGACTTCTTTCCGGTTGTATATTCCATAACTTTTGTTTTATTTTTTTAACAAAAAGTAAAAAAAAAAATCCATAGTCTTTACTCCAGACATACCAGAGAGGCAGCATGGAAAAAATACAAAGAAAATCAGGCACGTTATTTAAAACTAAACACACGTACCTGATTTTCTTTGCATATTATCCATTCCATCTCTTTCTCCTACCCCTAAAGTAGCCGAAACTTAAAAAAAAAAAAGAAAATAAAAATGGAGTAATGGAGTCTTTCTTTTCTCCATTGCTTCCTTTTCAAAGCATTGATGTACTGGGTATGCATGGCAATGCAATTTCCATACACATGCACATTACATTAAAACAAAGCAGCAGGATACCACCAGCCATGGAAGGACAGTACAGTGCAGTTATACAAAGACATTATTTAAGAAGAGTAAGTTTTTTTTCCTTAAATAATGTCATTGTATAATAGCAATAACCGACTCCGTGGTTGAGGTATATTGAAATTTACCCATGGTTGGCTTTATTTAAACCACGCCAACCATGGATAAGTCTTCAATATACCACACCAAGTCATCAGTTATTGCTTAAATAGTTCACACTCACTTGCAGTTCAGGTATTGTGCATGTAATAGAGTGAGTGCTTATCTAGTCAGACTTTTGATGGCTCTGTATTCAAGAGTAAAAATTCTCTTACTATGCTGCCATAGTAATAATATTAAAAGAGGGACTGTATAATCCATTAGATATGTAATTAGTAAAAGTATATTTCCTGCATAAACAGCAACAGCTTCAAAAGAAAAAGCACAACATTTATGTCAGTGTTCATAATTTTCTGGTAGTCCATTTAACTGTTTTCAGCATTCATTCATTCATTCATTCTCCAATTAATTCCCTGCAGAGCTGTGGGCTGAGCCTGTTCCTGGTACTGAGTGGGGACAAGGTACAGAAGCTTATCCTGAAACAGGGTGCCAGCCCATCACATTGTGTACATATTCACATTCAAGTCTCATGTGGCATGCATGCCAGCATACAGTTTAGAGGAACACCTATTCACCTAGAGAATGTCATTTGGATTTAGAAGGAGACAGGAATACCTGGTAAAAAGCTATATGAACATAGGGAAGGGATACAGGCTCCATACAGAAGGCCCTTCAGCTGAAAATCAAACTGTCAAATTCAGTGCTGTAAGGCAAAAACACTAAAGGACACACCAGTGTGTTACAATGTTTTCGGCATTCACTCTAAAATAGTTTAGGATGCATCATGACCCATATGGCTGGAAATCATTGATTGTCTACACTATAAACTGCTCTTAAGCTTGAAGCTATTTTAACTAGTCACTTCTAATTTTACTGAGTAATAATTTTGTATCTAACCATTACAAAATGTTCAGATGCATTATTCCATTCATTTTCTGATCCCCACTTTATTTTATTCAGTCTTGTAGGAGAGATGGAGCCTATTTAAGCACTCTGTAGGCATAAGGCACAGAACAAATTCTCTTTTTTTTTACTATCTTTTCCTGTCCCTCACAGCTGATCATTGGCTGCTCCTAGGGCCTCTCCTCATACACTGGGTCTATTGGGCTCTACTTCCTCCTCTGGACTATCCCTGACTCATTCTCACAGCCAATGAGGAGATCATGGCACCAAGGGCAGAATTATATAACTGTTGAAGAGTGTTTATGATGCCCTATCTTCCCCTTGCAGGGCTAGGTATGCAAAGGAGCATGCTGATGTACTGTCATATAACTCATTCAATCCCCCTGGCAGCCTTTGACCAATATCCCCTACTCAGCATAAAACACATGGTACACCCAAGAGGACACTTTCCCTACCAGGATTTATATATTCACCCCCCTTTTGCAAGTGCCGCAGATGCCCAAAGCACTAACTGCAACTGGGTCACCTGGGACATAGACAGCACTGGATATAAGACAGAATTATTTCCGAATTGGGCACAGTGCATAAAAGAAAACAAAATGAACACAGACAAACACACATGCACACACACACACACACACACACACACACACACGTAATGCACGCATTCCTAAAAGCAATTTGAAGGATACAAGCTGTCCAAGATATATATATATATATATATATATATGTATGTATGTATATACGGCATGTTTTAAGGATGTGAGAGAAAGCCAAAGTACCTGCCAAAATGTATGCAAGCATGCAAACTCCACACAGAAAGTAACCCCATTTAGGAAACGAAACAGATAAACAAACATCATGAGACAGCAACATTAATCACAGCACCACACGTTTCATCATAGACATTTCTCTGTACATAACATTGTTTATTTAAGTACAAGCATGACATAGCCATATCATTGTTTTCACCTATGATAAAAGTGCAATTATGATAAGAAATTAAACCCTTTTCAAAACAAGTTTTAAATTCTACTCTCAAGTTTTTCTGTAAGGAACCATCAAAATAATTAGTTGTTTATTAATTAGTTCTGTGCATAATTCAAGGGATAGAGGATTATGAGTGTGTCTCCCATAATAACCAACTTGTTTGAAACATGGATGTAAAAAATGCTTTCAGAGCTAAGACAAATAAAGCTGTCTGCTCCACTGCATTACATCAGCCCCCTCAACGCACACTTTTTTTTTTCAAAACTAACATTCTTTTTTGCAGTAACACACTACAGGAAAGCTTTATAAACAATGCATTTGCAAGCATATATTATAAATGTTGGCAGCTTAAAAAATGAATGTTGCATTTCATGTACTAAACAGTAATTATATGCTTCTATTTACTTTATGTTTTAAATTTACTACAAAGGAAACGTTTTATAATATATCACATCAGACATACCCAGGGATTCATTAACAAATGTGTACATGTAGCACTAAGCTTACACGGCTCCTTCTTGTTAACATGACGAGCAGCGGTGCTCGTTGAATATGCAAGCCACTAAGCAACCCTAGACATTAAGCACCATGTATTCATGGCCAGAATACCTGCTAATGGCCACAGGTATACGTAGGCTGAAGCACAAAATACAACAGATTGTAAATAAGCTCACCCTCAGTAAGCAAGCACAGACGGACAGCACAATACAAGCAAAGGCAACTTGAAG
The DNA here is from genome assembly GCF_019279795.1 of Protopterus annectens. NCBI lineage: Eukaryota > Metazoa > Chordata > Ceratodontiformes > Protopteridae > Protopterus > Protopterus annectens. Next base: position 1,187,025,921 of record NC_056732.1, on the reverse strand, counting down.
TATGTAATTAAGAGGCAGGGGAGCTTAACGAGGAACATGTAGTTATATAAACAGATTAATGTACAAACATCACCAATTACAATTATTGATAAATATAGAAGTAATTCTTTACAGTAAGGGACATACCCACATAATAAAAAGGAAATGTTCACAATAGGAGATGAGAGGGACACAGATGCAGGCTAAGAGAGGCAGTAAATATGATGCATGTAAAAATGATGTTAAAGTGGCAAGGTGAGGTAAACGTTGACAAGAAAAGCAGATACATTAGTGGATATTGCATATACTGCAGGTAGTGCACATCAGTTATGTATCCAGAAATGTATGGTTTGTACTAAACCTTATGCTGTTGCCCCTACCACCCACCTGTCATTTAAAAAATGTACTCACTCTCAAACTGCTGTTTTATGCACTTCAGAAATTAACTTTTATTTTTAATTGTTGCCACTTGTAAGCATACAAACAGCTATTTTATCAGTTCATTTGTCTTAGAAAAGCATGTTTTGTATATGAAGGTAGACTATACAATAGTTCAGAAAGTTATAAAAAATATGTACTGCTTTGACTGTACATTTTCTGTGAAATGCTCAGAAAAAAATGTACTCACTGGAACACATTGAGTATGTCTGGCTTCACCTGTGGAGCAGATTTAAGGAACCACACTATCATTGTGATGTATGCTGTGAGAGTAATCAAAAGAAATAATTTACATACACAGGATTGATGTTATAACAGACATACATACAGGTTAAATAACTGTAACCCTTTCATTGCCTTTTACGTATGAAGGAAACGATAAAGAAGTTATATTGGCAATGTACACACCTGTAAAAATGGGAAAATACTGAGAAGAATCACTGATACCCGTGGAATCGCATATTAATTTGGGAAATAAACATTTGTGGCAGTAACCTGTATGTTGTGAATGGTAGAAAGTGTGACTGCTCATATATGCTGTGTACATCCAGAAGGACATGTCACATACACAGAACTGTCAATATGACCAGGCTATTAGCAGTATAGTGCTCTGCTATCCATAGTTACAGTTGTCTAACTATAACAGATATGAGATGTATGTACTGCCAAAATGAGGGGTATGAACATTTGACATATAGCAACATGCATAAATCAAGGCAAAACTCATGTGTAGTCAGGCACTTGATAACCAAGTTGGGTGTGTAGGAATGTCATTATATCACTAAGCATAGGCTATATATAAGTGTGACAGAAATACCACAAATGGATAGGTAGTCCATACAAGACGTAGGCCAAACAAGCTTACTTGCCAGCAATATTGTATAATGACATCAGCCTTAGGGGAATTGTATCATCTGTAATTTTATTATTTTAGTGTAATGCACTTTTGTGAGTGTAATCAGTCATATTACATGTGTCTGTCCTCTTGCAGCTGCCACAGCATGCTGTTGAAATACAAAAGTCTGTCAAAGTACACCTGTGAATGCAGGATAGCATCATGTTGTACATCACATTTAGCCCAGATGTAAGCCTTGTTAACACATTAGTAATACGTTTATGACAGTACAGTAACATAAATCATAATAAGGTGAAACAGTAGCATGTATTAGAAAGTACCTCACCCTTCCCCTATTCCCACCCACCCCCGCTTTCATTACATTTATACTCTGTTATCCATTCCCCCTGTGCTCGCAGGCCAGTCACCCTCCTTCACTCCCTCCTTCACACTTCCTTCTAACAAACAATCTTCACTTTCTACCCTTACAGTATTCTCTCCAAATGTTGCACCTTTTCTCTCATACAATACTCCTATTCCCTATTTCTGTAATACTTCTTCCTCTTTCCCACACAACCTCATTGAACCTGCCCTCATTTTCTCATGAAATAAAGTACGTAACCAGGGTTGCACTTTCCTCACAGAAATCCTATTCAAACATTAGCCCTAGCCTATATTACACAAATTATCTTCTTTGTGCAAAAAATATATTCTGTCCACTAACTATTCCTTATATTATACACATGATTCTCTTGACTCCTTTCCCCACTGTGTCATCTCTACATGATCTCATATTGTATACTGTCTTTCCCATATCTTTTCTTCCCTCATCTGTTCTGGAGATGTACACCCAAACCGTGGCCCCTCTAACACTTCCTTCCCCTCATATGCTACCTCCCCTAAATGTTCCAAAACTCTTCACATTACTACTCTAAACTTCCAAAGTATCTGCAATAAAAAACTCAGAATTCCAAGCCTGGCTCACTCATTGTAAAATCAATATCCTAACTGCTACAGAAACCTGGTTAAAACCTTCTATACAGGACTCTGAGTTTCTCCCACCAAACTTTAGCACAATTAGAGCAGATAGGCTAAATAAAAAAAAGGAGGTGGCATTCCCATCATCTACCCCACTACTTTCAACATCTCTCCATTTAAAGAATCTATCCCTTAATTCCAAAGCACTGAAATTCTGATTTCTTTTCTGGAGGTCAACCACTCTAAAAAAAATTGTATTATTGTCCTATACATCTCCCCTGGAAATAACATAACAGTTTTTGAAAATATCCCTTCCTGGATTTCCTGCAACATAAAAAATGAAGCAATTATTCTTAGCAACATGAATATTGATTTGGCTAACAATTCCTCCAAACAATCACCCTCCTATATAAATTTGTTTCACTTCACCCACCTTATCTCCACCACTACTAGGTACAATAACAGAACTAATGAAAGCTCCATCTTAGACTGAATTTTTGTCTCAGACCCCTGCAAATACATAGCTTCAGGCACCAAGTCCAACTCTATTAGTGACCATCTCCCAGTCTATGCTGTCCATGCTGATACATCCATCACTAAAGCCCATAATATTAAACTTGTCCAAAATCTTGCAAAATGTAATCCCCTCACATTTAACATCCTGAAGAGACTTAATTGGAATAGTCTTAAAATTCTCCCATTAGATGATGCTCTTCTTTACTTCAGTAACACCTTTCTAAATATTTTGGAGAGTTTAGATCCTACCAGAACCAAAAGAATCAAACGCAACCATGGCCTCTGGTTAACAAAACCTAGTAAAAAGATTATGACTTATAGAGATAAAGCATGGAAAATCTGGCTTAAATCTAACAATCCATCTGATCTCCTTCATTATAAATAGCTCTAAAACCAAGGTAAAAATCCCATCTCTGAAGATAAAGAGCAGTAAATCTACAACCAGCAAACAAATAGAAAGAAATAACCCAAAAACATTCTGGTCTTCTGTCAATAATCTTTTAAACCCTGGCACCAAACCTAATCCCTGGCCATACCATGATATCCCTCCTGAACAAATAGCCAGCATCTTTAACACCTGCTTTACTGACACCATTGCCGATATTACTGCTACTTTTTCTTTACCTCTCCAAAATAATTAATTTCCTACAACCACCTCTTTCCATTCCCCCTACAACATTCCTTTCCTCGGAACTCTCATAATACCTTACATACCTTAGATCATACAACTCCAATCATTAACTCCCCACCACCTAACTGCTCTCAACAGTCTTTCCACCCAGAATTCAACCTCTCTCCCATCCCCACCACATTCATCAAAAAACTCCTTTTGAAATTAAAACCCTGCTCAAATTCAGCTGATAACATTCCAGCAAAGTTTCTTAAAATCACTGCTGATGCAGTGGCCTACCCCATTAGCATTCTGATTAACAGATCAATCCAAAAATCCTATCCCTTGTCTCTGGAAAAAAAAAAGCAATCATTCTTCCTCTATATAAAGGTGGCCCATCAGCTGATATCTGCAACTTCCAACCCATTGATATACTTTCCCCCATTTCTAAAATCCTTTAAAAATGTGTGCAAAAACAACTTTTAGGCTATCTACTAAAAGGGCGGCCACGGTGGTGCAGTGGTTAGCATTGCCGCCTCACAGCAAGAGGTTCTCCGGTTCGATCCTCGGCTGGGGTGCCTTCTGTGCGGAGTCTGCATGTCCTCCCTGTGGTCATGTGGGTTTCCCTCCCACATCCCAAAGACATGCTGCAGGTGGATTGGACACTCTAAATTGGCCCTAGGTGTGCATGTGAGTGTGCCTTCTGTGGAAGGTTGGGTGCCGGGCTGGCAACTCGACACCGTAAAACTCCACTGCCATTCAATGGAAGAAGAAGAAGAAGGCTATCTACTAAAAAACAAAATCCTCTCCCCAACACAACATGGGTTCCACCCAGGTCACAGCACATCCACTACACTAATTTCCTTCTTAGACACAGTTAACAAAGCCAGGGACTCAGGACACATTGTGTCTGCCCTTTTCTTAGATCTATCAAAAGCATTTGATAACATCTCTTACTGTATCCTCCTCTCACAGCTCTCAAACATAGGACTATCTCCTCAGTCACTTAATTGGTTAAAAAGCTCTCTCTCTAACAGACAGCATGCTGTTAAATGGCAAAATTCCATTTTCCCCTACCTTCAGAACCCTACAGGTATTCCCCTTTGCTAAATGTTAGGCCCTCTTCTATTTAATATTTTTATTAACAATCTCTACCTATCTATCCCACAGGTCCCCCTAGTCCAGTATGCAGACAACTCCACCATAGTCTGCTCTGTACCAAATACAAAAATACTTCAGCAAAATACTCAGGCAGCATTTTCCACTGTGGAGACATGGCTTCATAATAATCACCTTTCTTTAAATCAAAAAAAAACTAAACTTATGATTTTCATACCCAAGAGACTATCCCCTATAAACAAAGCTGATATTGGCATATACTTTCTCAACTCTACAAAAATTGAGCTAGTAACCCACACTAAATCATTAAAAGTAATAATAGATGAAAACCTCAAATTTGATTTACATATTCAAAACAAAATATAAGTAAGACCAATAAAAAGTTAGGGTTGCTCTGTAGACACAATAAGTTCCTCTGCCTCCATACTAAACAAGTACTAGGACTATCGTACCTACTTCCCTCTCTAACCTTTGGTGCACCTCTACTAACCAACTTGCAGTCCTCCTTGCAATCAAAATCAGAAACATGTTATAATAAGATAGCTAAATTTGCTACAAACTGTCACCATTCTATTCAGCACTGTATTTTCCTAAATGGTTACAATGGCTCAAACTCCCCTACTATGTATTACTCCACCAGCTCACAACAGCTCATAAACATATTTATAAACCACAAGAATGCCATGCACTTAACTCTCTACTCACCCTTTATAACCCCACTAGGCCTCTGCAATCTGAACAACAACAGCTTCTTCAAATTCATAAACCTAAATTACCTGCAGGATAGTTATTATACTCATGGAACATCACCAAAAATGGAATATTCTGCCTACATCCATTCGCTTACAACACAACTCTTGCAACTTTAAAATTACTCTGCAAAATCATTTCCTCTCTCACTGGATTTGTAACTCCTCAACTCCTTCCTCTGCCATTATGTAGTATATCTACAGAACCTAGTCTGTCCATCTGTAGTCCCTGCAAAAAGATTTCATTTTCTTTCTAATCGTATTGAACACTCACTACTTAATATTTCCTCTTGCCTCATTGTAATCTCCTAATCACCTTCTGCGTCTCTTTCCCTCTCTCCAGATCGCATTCTACTTCTATATTTACAGTATATATATTATAATTCTTCACTATAAGTAACTGCTTGAACTCTGGAGTTTACAATCCTTTTAATGCTTAATCCTACTGTCTGGCTTGTATTTGGTAAGTGATCTTATGGCCTGTACTTTGACATTGCTTAACACTGTTGATAATATAATTTCTTATCACCTTTATCTGTATTGTATAATTTTCATGCAATTCTGCAATTTTCTTTTTTTTTATTTTATCTTATTGTATAATTCTTATGCAACTTCATTCTGTAATATTTGACTTTTTTTTTTTCATTTTATAACCTCAACCTTTTCTCCCTGGACCTCCACTGAAAATGGGCTTTCACTGGCCCAGTGGACTTTCCTGGTAATCAAATGCCAATAAGTATAATAAACATAAAGAAAGAAAGAAAGAAAAAAAACAGCACACAGTGTAAAAACAAAAATACCAGGAAAAACACTCTAGGCACTCGAGGAAGACCAAATAAAATCAAAAACTTTAGCGTGCTGAACAATTTAATGCTTTCATCATAGGATGCTAACTCCTGAACTAAAGGATTCAATAATTTGTCTAAATACACAGAAATGCCTTCTGTTATACAACCAGATGAACTTAGATTAGGGGCTGATAGCCTGCCTGGACTCAATTAATCAGTTAACATTAAATGCTTTTTGGAAGAAAGAGAGTTATTTAGTTAGTTTTGTCTATGGGTTGCTGAGCAATGTTGTATTGATTTTGATTGATGTCTTTATATTTAAATATTTATACATTCATTAGTTGCAAGTAATAACACATTATTATATGTTTTTAAGTGTCTTAGTTTAAGTTTTGTTATATGATTTTAAATGAACACATTGCTAATTGTGTAATTAAGCATTTCATTAAGTATGTAACTGATTAATGCTAGATATTATTTAAAGTGTGGAAGTTTTTAGTTGTATGTATATTTCTAATGAAGTCTCATTGATGAAAGCGTTGGAATTAAATTGTTTAGCACGCTAAAGTTTTTGGTTTTATTTGGTCTTCCTCGAGTGCCTACAGTGTTTTTCCTGATAAATAAATAAATAAGTGAACTGTTGAAAATTTACATATCACATATGCCAACTGTGCACTGGTCTGTAACAAATGTCATAATCCTCCAGTTATAGGTCAATAAGTCCACTGAGTGGACTCTGGCAAAGCCAACCCTTCTAAGGTTAATTTGATTACTTTCTGAAAAAGGAGAACAAATGACAAGAACTATCTCATATGACTGATAACTTAATGTATTTTTGCTAAATGGTGTTAATCTGCTATATCATTATATTGGGCATCCTCATAAAGAAATAGAAAAATGACTACAATAACATCACCTACAGACCCCAAAACCACAAGAAAGTATCATAACACAGGTCCACTCACACTTTATGGCAGCTTTGCAGCATGGCACACATTGAGAACTGATGAATAAACCATTAATGCATTTAAATCCTTATATTGTGAACAAAATAATAAAAGAAATATGTAAATATTTACATTAAGTCATGGAATACAGATCAGTATTTCTGGTGAAATTGTCTGGTATAACAGTTAAATCTTACCAGACTTGAACACAAACCTCAGAGAGAGGTATATTAAACATCAACACAGCAGAAAGAAGCATATCTCCTGTCTCATGGAGAACATGATATTGCATCAGCATCCTTTTGGAATGACTATGGCTCCCCTAACCTGGAGTCTGACACCTAAATAACTGGCCTATTACTGTGCCATATCACCATTCTTTGGCTAAACCACTCCTGTCTGTCTCAACTGTTTAACAGACACAACTTACGAGATTCAAACCCCTGCATATTGTATTCCACACTCTATAGAGCTGTGTATTAACTGCATTTGCCACAGCAGATATTAATGAACATGTTTCTAAAATAATGCACTTCAAGGAGCAATGTTGGGCTTTTAATGTTCACTTATCCAATACAAATTATTCTGAGGGATCAAAATGATATACCCATGTTACTGTTCACTCATGTGTGAGTTAGCCATATCACTGTTTGTTGGATAAGCCCCTTTTGTCTGCCAATATTGTGGTGCTCATACTCATTCCCAGATTTGAACCAATACCGTACTACACATAATATAGAAGTCAGTATTAACCATGTATGCCACAGGAGAACTCTCAACACAAGGACCACAGAACATTTGAATGGCATGAAATCCTCATTCTTTTGAAAGGCATTTGTTACTCCTAAAGGAGACTGAAAAAAATTGATGCAATGTATGTGTCATTGTTTGATGTGACATTATGTTGTCATTTGCTGGATTTGAGCAGCTGCCTATATAAGTCCAGAACATATAGAACTGTGTATTAACTGCATGAACCACAACAGAAGTATTACACCACTGTGAGACAGAACATATTTGCAGGCTTGACAACACCATTGTGGTGCAAAACAGTTGGGCTAAAAAGGGTTCAAACTAATGGAGGAACTCTATCCCACTACAAATGTACACATTAGAGTGGTGATGGACATCATTCACCCCTAGCACTACAGACCAACTTGTACTACTCAGTCACTGCTGGTTTTGAACACCCACCTATCCAAGTACACAAGCTACCAGATATTGTATCAACTGCACAGACCACAGGATAAGTCTTACTACAGCTCTGAGACATAGCATATTTGAAGGCATGTCCTGGCTGGAAGAGTGGCGTGATTTATCTCTTTATGTCAATATCTTATAAGACATTAGGTATGCACAGCCACATGTGTTGCATAATCCAGTCATCTCTGTGACTCTAGAAACATACACATGCATAATACTTAGAAAATGCCAGATTCAAACTCATACTTGAAGTCCACAAGCTAGAGAACATTGCATCATTTCCTGATTCCACAGGAGAAAGCTTACTACAAACATGAGATAAATTACATTTCAACACATTTCCTCATCAGTGTTTAACAAAGCACTTATCTGGGATAACATGGACGGAAATACTGGAAGACCTCTCTCTGACTGTACATCTACACATCATATCTGTGAGTGACAGCAATTCTACCTACATGAAGATTCACACAACACACACACACACACACACACACACACACACACACACACACACACACACACACACACACACACACACACACACACACACACTAATGCAACTGAGTCCATGGATTAATGTCTGGAGTTGAAGCACCTACCTAAGATCATAAGCTAGAGGATATTCCATGAAATGCAAATGCCACATGAGAAGAATAATTACAATGATTGCAGGTGTGGAATTGCTCTGAAAGTCTGACATCAACATTCTTTGGCAAGGAAGATGTGTATGCTAAAAGGGATTGAAAGTGGTTTGAGAGCCTTCCCCTACTGTAAAGTTGTACATTTGATCTGATCTACCTAGTACTAGAGAGACATACCTGCTCATAATTGTCAGTCACTGCTGGATTCAAACCACCTACCTATCTTGGTTGTAAAATCTGGAGTACACAACCCCCCTACCTAAGTTGTCAAATCTAGAGTACATAATATCAAATGCAAGCACCAAAAGAAAAGTCTGATTACAAGGGTGAGATAGTGCACATTTGGAAGGATGACCTCACAAGTGTGTTGCACAGATGATGTTTGGGCTAAAAGTGCAGTAAATGGTTGGGGAACCCTCTCCCAGTTTAAATTTCTCACCTGAGTAAAGTGTATAAATCAAATCTGTTGTTGAAGCCATTTCTACCTACCACTAGTGATAGACACACACACACAGACACACACACACACACACACACACACACACACACACACACACACACACACACACACACACACACACACACTAATGCAACTGAGTCCATGGATTAATGTCTGGAGTTGAAGCACCTACCTAAGATCATAAGCTAGAGGATATTCCATGAAATGCAAATGCCACATGAGAAGAATAATTACAATGATTACAGGTGTGGAATTGCACTGAAAGTCTGACATCAACATTGTTTGGCAAGGAAGATGTGTATGCTAAAAGGGATTGAAAGTGGTTTGAGAGCCTTCCCCTACTGTAAAGTTGTACATTTGATCTGATCTACCTAGTACTAGAGAGACATACCTGCTCATAATTGTCAGTCACTGCTGGATTCAAACCACCTACCTATCTTGGTTGTCAAATCTGGAGTACACAACCCCCCTACCTAAGTTGTCAAGTCTAGAGTACATAATATCAAATGCAAGCACCAAAAGAAAAGTCTGATTACAAGGGTGAGATAGTGCACATTTGGAAGGATGACCTCACAAGTGTGTTGCACAGATGATGTTTGGGCTAAAAGTGCAGTAAATGGATGGGGAACCCTCTCCCAGTTTAAATTTCTCACCTGAGTAAAGTGTATAAATCAAATCTGTTGTTGAAGCCATTTCTACCTACCACTAGTGATAGACACACACACACACACACACACACACACACACACACACACACACACACACACACACACACACACTCATGCCAGTTTTTCACTGCTGGATTCAAACACCGACCAGTCTAGTTACACGATTAATTGCAAACACCACAGCAGAAGTATTATTTTGCATGTGAGACAGCACATTTGAAAGGCTGACCTCATCAGACTGTTGCAGAGAAGATTTTTCAACTAAAAAATGATGGATGAGACCTCTTCTAGTTTAAATGTTTCTCCTAAAATGGAAGTGTCCACATCAGATGTGAGGATGAAGCCTGTTCTACGAAGCACTACAGGAAGCCACCCATACATTCATACTAGTCAAAGTACTGCTGTATTTGAACACCTACTTTAGAATACAATCTGGCATAAATTGCATCAACTGCAAGTGCCAAAGAAGAAGTCTGACTTTAAGTGTGACATACTGCACATGTATAAGAATGGCCACATGAATGTATTGCAAGGAAGACAGTGTGCATCACAGGTCTAGCTGAAAAGGAATGTGTCTTGGCATGCAGAAAAAACAGCAATTTGTTGATCACAAGTAATTATATACTGCTCAGTAAATTATATATCCCTTCTTTCATTGACATTGTTGTAGTTTGAGTGAGATGTCGCTGTTTCATGTTATGGTGTATTGATAATAATCACAGTTATGAAACAGTGGCTTGACCACCAAACATCCCTGACTTTTCAGATGATGGTGATTGTATACAAATCTTCATCATTTGGTGTGCCATCGTCAATATTTTGTCAAGCTTGGACAATGTGCAATGTAAATAAAAAACATACAGGTCAAACATATGAAAAAACACTACTTAATACCACTCAGCAAGTGTATGTGCAAAGGTCCTGCACCATTGTATGCCAGTTGTAAGTCTAATATGTTAAAGCGCAAACATAATTTACACAGTGCAACATTTAGACAGTGTCACAAACTCATTGTGTCTTGAGTAAAACAAGCCATTAAAACATGCAGAAATAATATAACCCACTGACACTAATTTGTTTTTTTTTGTCAAATCTTGTTTCTTGAAGTTCACCTCTGACAATCTTATTTGCACAACTAATGGCAAAGTAGTAATGCATTTGAAATTATTTTTTGAGGTTTTGAAGTTTGGATGCCAAGCTATGAACAAACGAGAAGAACAGACATATAAACAGTTATGATTTTCATACATTTCAGAACAAAAGTGTTATGTTAATGATTTCTGTGTCATGATTTCTATATTTGTCTCAATAATTGCAGTAAATTACTGATTATATAGATAATACAGGTGCTTAGGCTTAGACTACCCTCATATCTGGTTACTGTCCATTTAAGGCATATTGTACTGCTTCTCATATAATTTTATTTGCTCTTCTGATAACACTGAGTACTGTGTCACTACATGATAAGAGACAGCTACATGTCAAACTTAAAAGACTTAATGCACGGCAATGCAAAATAATTGATCTTATCACCTTTTGTGTGTATAGCAGCAATACTTTTAAAAATGTGCCTAGCTCATTCTAATTGTCACCTCATCTAGATTTGGCAAAATTTCCTGCACTTATTGCTGAGAAGGTATGAGTGGGTTTGGACTGATTATGAACCACATAAAGGACCAAGTATGCTATTACTGCTGGTGGAATCACAAATGTATGCGTGAGTCCACAGGGCAAAATTGAATGAGAAATTATAACGTTCAATATTTTTAGAGCCGAGCATTATCAGATCATACCACATAGGAACTAATACTTCGCATGGTAAAAATGACAGATTTGAAGGGACAGTGATAAAAGATTTAAAAGAGGGAAAATGTAGGCATCGGGCTTCATCACAGCAATGTTAATTGTAACATCCCATAAGGTATACATTACATTCAGAAGCCTAACAAGCCTAATAAATACGTTAGAGAAATCCAAGAGCCTAATAAGCATAATAAATATGTAATATTAACTATCTCCTAATAGTTCTGTCACTATATATTTCTATTGTGCAGTGGGGCTAAGCTCATCTGTGTGGTGCCAACCATACTATTGCAGTCCAAATTAAAATGTTCACTTTTTGCCATAGGACATGAAACACCATTTATCAGCATTAACCATTGTTGCATAACGCATGTGTTGTGCAAATGCTAATTACAAAAATTAAAGTTTTTTTTTTTACGGGCCATCTATGGCCATGTGTGTTTGTTTGTTTGTTTCTATTTTTTGACCAGATTAAACATATGAAAAAGGGGTTCATAGCACAGTGCTGAAAACAGTGGCAAGCAAAGTGTAAGACATGGAGAAGGAAAAAAGGAATGTGCAGGATGATGTTAGAAAAACCCTATGGTTATGAACTTCTTCATAAGATAGATGTATGCTTATAACACAATCTTGATGAATTTGGACAGTCACCACATTAGGGCTAGGTGTAAACAAATGAATAAAGATTTCTAGCCAATTGGACACATTAAGTGCATCAAAGCATAAAAATAGGAAAAGTGGAGAGGTATGAATGGGGAGTATTTTTTTTTGGGGGGGGGTGAACATTTTTTTATTTATTTTTTTGTTTTGTAGAGAGATGACAGTGGTTAGAAATAAGAGGGTTAGGTAGGTAGGGTAGGTTAGGTAGCAGGTATGTGTATACAGGACATGCAAGACTGATGGGAATTGGAAAAGGCATAAAAGGTTGGGGGACACCAAGATTGGGGTTAGGTAGAGGACATCAGTGAGGCATCTGCATCCCTCATGAGCATTTAGAGCTCGCCCTCAGAACTGTCACCACTGTCTCCTATCACAGACTCCTGGGTCAGTGCTAGATTGGGCATGAGTAGAGTGGTATCATGACTTCCTTGGACCCAGTTGACATACCCTTGCATATGAGTTGGGCAACATAGAATTATTTTCTTGCTATCTTGGCTACTTGTTGTTTGAAGACCAGATTGATGCCTACATATGCTGCTGGATCCCTAATTATTGTGTTAACTCTTAAGAGTGTTTTATCAATACAGTAATTAGATTGGGTGTATATGATTTCCCGAAGGGCACTATAATGCATTTCTTCATGTTGAGTTTTAATGTGTGCCTTTGACACCATTTATTTGTTTGTGTTAGACTGTGTTGTAGGATGTTGCTGGTGTGGGGGGAATCTATGATAGCTCCCAATTTACAGTCATCTGCAAACTTGGTTAGCCAGAAGCCTTCAACATTAATCTTTACTTCCAATAAATAGATGACAAACAGGAGCAGGACCACCACAGAGCCCTGCAGTACTCAGTTGGTGACCAGTCTCCTGGTTGAGGTGTTCTCACAGATACTGACCTCTTGGATCTTATCTGTGAGCCATCCAGAAACCCAGTGAGTTATGCAGGGATTAATGTCTGGTTTTGAGAGCTTGTCAACAATAGCCAAGTGAAGTATTATATCAAACACATTGACCAGGTCAAGGTAGGTGGTATGCATCATTTTCCCCTTGTCCATAGCATTGGTGACCCTCTCAAAGAAGTCAATCAGGTTGAGTAGGCAATACCTTTCCTTAAAGCCAAACAGAGGTGGTTCCAGTGTCTGTCAGTTGCCAATGTCCTTACTGATTATTTCATGATAATTTGGTACATGGATTTGCATATCAGACTTGAGAAACTGATGATCTGTAGTTCCCAGGGTCGGTTGATGGTCCACCCTTATGAAGAAGGATGACAGTTGTGGGTCTCCATTCACCTGGCATATAACCTTTTTTGAGGTTGTAGTTAAAAAGTGCCTCAAGTAGTCCTGCTAGGTCTTATTTTAGGCTGTTTAAGACGCAACCAGGAATATCATCAGGGCCCATTGTAGCAGTGTTTTTGGTCTTAGCACATGCCACCTGGATCTGGCCCTGTTGATAACTGGGCAGGATATGCTAGAAGGGATTTCACGAGGGTAGTTTCGGGAGTGGGGGTGAAGTTAGAGCTGAATTTATCAGCCAGTAGATTTGCTATGTGACACTGGTCAGTGAAGGTTGTGCCATTTACCACCAGTTCTGCACACTGCTGAGTGTTACTTTTAAGGTTCTCTACATATCTAAAGAAGAGATTGTGATTGTCCTCAGTCTGAGTGACTATCCTTACCTCATAATTTGTTTTTTTGGACTTTATTAAACCTTTTAGTTTCTTGATTAGTTGAATCAGAGAGCTCTTGGCCTTATGAAAGTTGTTGTTTATGACTTTGATCATGACTTTTTTCTTTTGTTATATTGCCTGTTAATGTAAGGATTCTACCTGTGCGGTTTATTTTTGGTGTTAGATCTGAGGTTCCTTCTAGTAGGTCCAGCAGCCTCAGCCATGTTTATACAGGGTTTTTGTAAATAATTCTGCATAGTTAGTGGTGTTTTTCGGGTTTGGGAAAGCCATGAATTTTGACAAACTGTCACTTAACAGGATCTAGTTTGCTATATAATAGTTCCTAACTGTTATGGGTAGTTGGGTTTTCCAAATTGATTTTTATTTCAAGGGAGACAGCTTTGTGGTCAGACTTCACCAACGATGCAGTGACACTGTGGGGGTTGCAACACTCTCCAACATTGGTGAGTACTAGGTCCAATATGTTTGATCCTCTGGTTGTTGTGTACACCACTATCTAGTCCACTGTGTTGGTGTTGACAGAGTCCAGGAAATGTTGTGCCTGTGAGTTAGAAGCAGTTTATTTTTCCCATTCTATACAGGGGTATTTAAGATCTCCAATAAATAGGGTATTTGGTTGGATGGTGAGTGCCTCTAGTAAGTCTAAGTAAGAGTTGTGGGCTTTGTGGGCATAGAACATAACCGGTATCAGGCTATGAAATGGTAAAGAACCTTGTCTAAGGAGACGTGGACATGGATAAACTCCATGGCATCATCTTGTCTGATCAACCTGGAGTTGTGTTTGTTGCTAATGTAGATTGAGACACCTCCACCTTTAGCCCCAGTCTGTGCTGCTGTTCATCTAAATGTGTGGAAGCCATGGTAGCCTTTGCCTGCCAGACTACTTCCTACAGCTTTAAACCAAGTCTTTGTGACACTACAGATGTCTGCTTTCTCCAGAGTGAGGACAGCTTCTAGACTGTGGAATTTCCCATTTAGGCTCTGAGCAATGAGAAATAACACCTTATGGTTGCCTTGATGTTTTGTTATGTTGGTAGTTTTGTTATTTTGACATAGCCTAAAAAGGCTTTAAGGGGTGGATAATGTTTTAGCCAATATCCAAAAGCTCCGGGGGGTACAGCTGCCGAGCATACTTGGCAAAGCCACAAGGACTGTCAACCATGTCCTTCCATGCTGATAGATTTTGGAATCTCCCAGACTGATATCAGAAACTAAGCCAGTTACTAAAAGGAATATTTTTGTGTTCATACTGTTGCAACCTCCTTTGTGAAGGCAGAGCACTGCTCAATGCAAGGCACATATATGTTCATGACACATATTCTTTGAGATCCATAATATCTCTTTTCATATAGTTGAGTGAGGTACATCTCAGGTCATTTACAACTGCATGGAATATGATAGAATCATGTTGGTACCCATGATGCAATAACTTGCGTGCATGTGTGATATTGTGGGTCCTTGCTCCAGATAGGCAACCAACCATTACCTTCTCCTTGTCCAACCTGTTGAGAGGGACATCTGTGTGTAGTACAATAAAATCAACTATGGCAAGAGTACTAGATAAAGTGTTTGCTTGCCTTATGGCATTTGTTCTGGGGGGATCACTAAGTGTAGGCTTGTGTGTGGTGTTAGGCATTGGTTTGGTGTTTGCGTTAGTGATTGCTGTGGATATGTGTTGCCATTTGACAGCACTGGAAGTATTTGAGGTATGGAAAGATTTATTTTAAATGCCTCAGGATAAGAAGGTCTGTGTGTGTGTAGTGAGCGATAAGTATGAAGGATGTAGTGATTGCATTCTTGACAACCTCGTTTGTAAGTGAGACTTCCTTGTACCTGGATGCCATGCCCTTACTTATAAGTTGAGTGACACAAAGTTATTTCTTTACTGCTTTGGCCACATGTTGTTAAAAGCCATATTACTTTCTACATATGTTCCCACATCCCTGTGTACTGGGTCAATTCCTAGCGGTATATTATAGAGAGAGTAATTAGCCTGAATGGCAGTTTGCCCAAAAGACAATTTAATACATTTCTTGGCATTGAATGTTAGTTCTGGAGTTTGGCACAAGTCATTTGTCTGTGTTATATCCTCTTGTAAGATGTTTTTCTCATGGGGGAATCTATGATAGCTCTCAATTTGCAGTCATCTGTGAACTTGGTCAGCCAGAGACCCTTGACATTAGCATTTACCTCTGAGAATTAGATGCCAAATAGGACTGGACCCAGCATGGACCCCTGAGGTACTCTGCTAGTAACTGGTCTCTTAGTGGACATAGTTACACCAATACTGACTTCCTGTGTCCTGTCTGTGATCCTGCTGGCAAATTATGTAGGGGTTTATGTCCAGTTCAGTGAGTTAGTGAACTATACCTGAGTGGGGTATTGTATCACTGATGTGTGCTCCTTTGAGGTTTCAGACATAGCTGCAGAAGATCTTGAGGTTGACTTTAGTCTACGAGGCTAACTTAACCTTGTAATTAACCTTGTTGGACTTAATAAGTCCTAGTTTCTTGTTTAGTTTAATAACAGAGCTCATATCATTATGTTCTTCTTGATTTTAGCCATGACTTTTTTTTCCTTTTATTATATACTTTGTTAAGGTTAGAATTCCACCAGCATGGTTTGTTTATAGAGTTTGTTCTGAGATTACTTCTAGTAGGTACAACAGCATTCATACTGACATTTACATGACTGTACAAGGCCTCTGTGAACAATTCTGCATATGTTGTTGTGAACTCAAGGTTGGGAGGGCCTTTGGATTCTGATAAACTATTGCTTAATAAGGTGTAGTTTGCTTTGGAATAGTTCCTAATGGTTACAGGGTTTGCTGTGTTTACCAAGTTGATTATTATTTTGACGGAGACAGCTTTGTTGTCTGATCCGCCAGTGAGGATGTGACATTTGGGGCTGGGGGTGCACACTCCAGACATATTATTGAATAACACGTCCAGTATTTTTGAACATCTGGTTTATGTACGCAGTACCTAATAAAATCCAGGAATTGTGGTGCCTGCAAGTATAAGGCAGTGTATGTTTCTCAGTTTGTAGAGTGATAGCTAACGTCTCCCATGAATGGGGTATTTGGTTTAATTCTGAGTGTCTCCAGTAGGTCTAGGTACAAGGTCTGGGAATCTAGGGACATAAAGGGTGACCTAAAGCTTGCTAAAATATGGTATGGGACTTTATCTATGATGATTTGCACATGAAAAAATTCCAGGGCATCTTCCTGTTTACCAATGTAGAGAGTCCTCCACCTTTTGTACCTGTCTGTGCAGCTAGTGGTCTAAATGTGTGGAAGGCACTAAATCCTTAGACTGCTGTAATACTTTCTGTGGATTTAAACTATGTTTTGCTAATGGCACAGATGTCTAAATTCTCCAGAGTGAGGAGAGCTTGTAGGTGTGAAGTTTCTTGTTTAGACTGTTAGCACTGAAAAGCAACACTGTTAGGTTTCTTTGGGTTTTATTTGCTGTGTCGGTAAGTTTGTCAATTTGGCATTTCATAAAAAAGGCAGACTCTAAGGGGGTGGATAAAGTTTTAGCCAAAATTCAGAATCCTAGGGGAGACAGAGGTTGACCACCCTTTGCAAAGCAATGTCCTCTCATGCTGACAAATATTGAATCGCCTGCAAAGACACTGAAATGAAAGCTAACTATTGAAGTCAATTATCTTTTTTTTTTCATACTGTGGCATCTCCCTTGGTGAAGATATAATGCTGTTCACTGCTAGGCACATAACTGCCTCAGACACATATTCATAGAGATCAACAGTGTCTCTCTTCATATAGTCTAGGTAAGTATGCCTCAGGTCTTTAACACTCACATGGACTATGATGGAATCATACTGCTACCTATGGTGGATCCTGTCTCCAGATAAACAGCTAATCATTATCTATTTCTTGTTCAGGCTGGTGAGTGGGGCATCTGTATTGGGATGGTTACTAGATCCAGTTGTTTATTCTGCTTCTTTAAACTTGCACAGAGTATTAAACTGGGTAAAAGAAAAGAATGAGATGTAATAGTTAGAATATCTGCTTGAACACTGACTCTGCCTCCCTTCTTCTCTGTCCCTTCTTTCTTTCATATATCTGGCCTACCTGTATTTTATGTCTCCTTCTCTGATTATTCCTATATCTCCAACAAGACTCCACTTTTTACTTTATTTTTATACTACCTTATTTCTCTCCTCTGGTATAAATGTCTCTTTTTTCTTATACTGCTATGACGTTAATCTGATATTGTGTGACATAATCCTCTCTTCAACATATTGTAATCACATTTTGTATCTATGCTTCTTTTTTCTAACGATGTATAAGATATGTCTGGATTCTTTATGCATAAGACATATCGTTATTCCTTATGTTTATGTGCTTAAATATCTACTGTTATAGTAACATTTTTGTTTTTTATTTTTACTAGAGCTTTTCTCCTCGGGTCTCTGCTGTAAAAGGGCATCTGCCCAGCCAGACTAACCCAGTTAACAAATAGCAAATAAAATAAATACATTTAAATAGAAGTACAAAAATTCTGGCAGATGATGAGAATAAGATACAATGTAAATGAAGAAATTAAAATTATTAATAAAAATACTAACATAGAAAAAAAACTGATGAACTAAAGATAAAAGGATGTGGTATAATAATGTGATGAAACAATATTATTATGTATATTCATGGTAAAATTTACCACAGTAAATAATGAAAGACATTAAAGTAAGAGAAAAGTGGTATACCAAGATAGAAGAATGTCAGCATTTCTTAGGAGACAGGTAATAAATAAGTTATCAGTAAAGAGAAATATGCTACATAAGAAGAAAGTTGAAAGACTGTCCCTGGGATTCAAAAAACTCCATGTAGGCTTTGCGCTAAGCTTACATGGAGTTTACATGTGTGCTTGGTGTTGTGCAGTGAGCAGCACTAATCACATATCCATGCCACACACTGTATTTAAACATAAATAAGTGTGTTTTCATGGCTGGCAACAGTGTTGCTGGCCAGGAAACCATGTGAAGCAACATGGATATCAAACCTGTTGACAGCAGAGCACAGTTTGTTAGCGTGTTTGCATGGAATGCCACAATGATCACCAGGGATTAACATATAGGTCTCATAGCTCTCAACCTCTTAGTGCAAGAAATCTGGACAAAGCCCAACATTATGGTGGGACAATGACCCAGAGATAGAGACAGATATTACATATTTGCTCTTTTAAACTTAGACATGTACTAGAATAACAAGGGTTGTGTTAAGATACAATTTTATGAAGGATTCGAAATCAAATGCAGGTGATTATTTAGTGAACTCAGTCCTGAGATTAACCCAGTGATTTGGCAGAAAACCACAAATTGTATAAGGAACAAAGCAAAAGATATAAGGCAAATATCAGGTGAAAGTCTGTACAGTTGAGAGGTATGATTATGGAAATGGCCCAAACATAGTACAAGAGAGTGTATACAGTGCAGAGTATTGTGAAATCCTATTCCTGGCATTCTGTACCAAAGTTGTGCAAATGGTCTGTGAGGGTACATGGACTGACATGTAAAATAAGCACTCAGGGGAAGGGAAGTGTGTGTATTGAATAGAGGCACACAGATGAATTGCAGGAACGAACACAGGGAAAAAGGACAAGTGAAGCAACCTAATGTACAGCAGATGAGGGCATGTCAATGGAAGACAGTTGTAGCAGCAACACCAATCACATACCAATATGGTACAGTATGGACTGCACAGCGGCTGTAGTGGTGCAGTGATTAGTGTTGTCACCTCAAAGCAAGAGGTTCTCCCGTTCAATTCTCGGCTGGAACGCCTTCTGTGTGGAGTCTGTATGTCCTCCCCACGGTCAAGTGACATTTAAAGACATGCAGGTAGGTGCGTGCGTGAATGGGTGTGCCTTCTTTGAAGGTTGGGCATCGGGCTGGCAACTCGGCACCGTAAAAATCCACTGCCAACCATTAGCGGACTGGAGTTCCGCTGTGGCGACCTCTAAATGGGAAAAGCCGAAAGACATTACTATGGACTGTACAGTGGAAATGTGTGTTATGTGACTGTCACACAAAGTGACATAACAATGGGAAGATGTCTGTGTGAAATAAGCACCTCACATGAACAGTGCAGAGGACATCAGGGATGAAATACAAGTGGGGTTGGGTGCATATTGTGAAGTTGTGCAAACTGATTTGCTTGGGTTCATATTAGAATGATGAAAACACATTTTGTCAAATGCGTTTTCGTCGACACATAAAGCGCGAACAGGCAAAACAGCGCAGCGGCTGTTCAGCGAATTCTTTCCCTGGGAAAGAAGTCGCTTTACCACTTCATTGCTTTGCCATGTTCTGCACTGTAGTGTGGTCCCTTGTTTTTTATAGCTCCCGAGCATAAATGTGCAACAGTTACTGACCTTAGGGTTAGGGTGCGGGTTAACGTAAGTGCATATGTTTTAAAATGTTTACTTTTTTTTCCGTTAGATGTATGGTTGGGATACGTGCATATGTGTATTCAGTTGTTTACTGTTTTTTTTTTTGTGGGGGGGTACAATTAGGTTTAGGGTACGTGTGTATGTGTTTGGAAGTTAATGTTTTTTTTTTTGGTTGGAACAGCGATTTCTTTCCCTAGGATAGAAATCGCTGTTCTGTGGTTTCGACATTTTCAGCATTCGTTGAAAATCTGTCGATGGAACATTGTTCGCTGTTTTCAGTGTTCAATGTTTCAATATAGACCCGATTTGCTTGACTATGAGTGTAATCTCAGCAGAGGTCTCCAGCAAGTGAGACACAGGTAAAGGGTCATGGACAGCATTAAAAGAAGGATGCATAGTCACGGACAATATCAGAATAATCCCATGAGTAATCCCATGTCTCTGACATAACATGGTCTATGTTAAATATTCGAACATCCAAAATGTCGAACGTTACATGGTCAAGACCAAATGTTCGACATTTGGATGTGTGAATATCACATAAAAAAAAAAAGAAAAAAAGTAAAACATACCTTAACAGTGTGAGCAGGGAGGCAAGCCACCCTGCACCCCCCACACCCCTCCTACTTAAATATACCAATTCCGAGACCGCACTTCAGTGCAGAAAAGGGAAATTTTCCCTATCTGCACTGTAAGGTGCCGTTGAAAGACAATCTTTGAACACTTGAAATTTCGAATGTTTGGTCTCGACCATGTAACATTCGAAATTTTAAGCGTTCGAAGACATGACATAGACCCGACATAACATATGTGATTTAGAGTGATCAGAGATGGTTCTGCACAAGCACACTTGTACAACTACAACTATTATGACATGTCTGCACTCTATGAGGGTAATCATGCACATGGTCTTGACACTGTAACATCTGTTGGAGGTGGTAGGAGGGACACTACTATACCTGTTGATCAGTACAGGCTAGCTGACTGGTGTGCATGGCATATATATATATATATATATATATATATATATATATATATATATATATATATATATATATATATATATATATATATATATATATATATATATATGGGTTCTCTTCAGAAGCCCGAAATACTGAAATCTCGAATTTCAGTATCTCGAGCCCCAGAAGTGGAATCCACAAAACAACGAAAACTAAAAACTGCGAAATTGAAAACCTCGAATACTGGAAGTTTTGAATTTTACGGTTTTACTACACACACACACACACTCACACACACACACACACACACACACACACACACACACACACTCACACACACACACACACACACACACACACACACACACACACACACACACACACACACACACACACACACACACAAACACACACAATCACTCTACTACATGAAAGCAAGGGGCAAGCCTCCCTGCACCCCCAAGCCCCCCCCAACTTAAATATTCTCACTCCGAGGTCGCACTACATACAATCACACACAAAACACCACCAGACAAGCTACTTTCTCTTCGCACACACGCATCACAGCAACAAAACACACTGACACACACCACAGCCCCTACCCAAACCCCTTAACACACACACACACACACACACACACACACACACACACACACACACACACACACACTTACCTGAATACATGACCATAGCGGAACTTTTGAAGCATGAAATTCAAAACCTCCGGTATTCGAGGTTTTAAATTTCGTGCTTCTAAATTTTCGCTTTTATGCCGATTTGGCTTCTTGGGCCCGAAATACTGAAATTCGAGATTTCAGTATTTCAAGCTTCTGAATGGAACCCATATATATATAAATGGCACAATCCACACTGTCACAAATGTTGGCCATGCCATTAATGTTGTCAAACAGCTATGCATGTACTCTGTGCATTACCGCAACAGGTATTCCACATGCATCTGGTGCAACAACTTGATGGTGGTTCTGCACCATCAGATAGTAATGCTTATGCCACAAAAAGAATACCTAGGTATGGCTAATAAGATGTGTGACAGCTCACTGTGGCAAAGTTGGTACACTTCAGTTACACATCACTGGAAGATATGTAGTGAGCTACATGAGGAAGGGTGCATTGCACTCGGTTATTTGTGCGATAAAGGCTGTGAACAATGGTGGTATTATGGCCTGTGGTGTGGATGTCCTTCATATACTAAGTAGCTGGGTTACATACAAGTGAGTAGTCAGCACTGTGCTGAATGCTGGTGGATGCTCCACATACCATCTACCCTAGCACATTGGTCACATACCTATTGGTCTGATTATGGGATGTGATGTCTACATTATAATTGGGTTGTGTGTTTGTTTTCTTGATATAACAAATCCCCCCACATGTTTTTGTGTCATTGCAGGTGTTGTAATGGCTGTAGCAGCATCTTTAGTGTGTGTTACTACAGCCTGCATTATACTATTATCACAGTTGGACTCAACAATTGTCCAGGATTTGTAGTCCTTCAGACAGCTGTTTGGACACAGGATGTATATGTTATTTGTGATGTATGTGACTTAAATAATGGACAGGGAAGGGCCTAGCAGACAGCCCTGATATACAGACCTGATCATTGGGCCTAAAATACAAGTCACTTCACACATTTCAAAATATTTAGATGACATGTATGTGATACAATTGTCTCCCCACTTGATAATGTAGGTCCTTATGGCCACATCTGAGAGTGGTGAGTGAACACCTCAGTGTGGATTTGTGTCAAATGCCTTGGGCTTGTCAAGTTCAAAAGGATGATAGTGTTGTCATCATGCATGCCCTCAATAAACTCTTTGAGGAAATCTACCTTATATAACAGACATTATGTAGCATTCACAAATTACACATGTCTGTTGCACACAACCAGAATATTACTAGTGTCCATTTAGAAAAAGTCCATGATGACATGTTGGTCTAATTCACAGATTAGGAGAGTCAGGATGTGTCTATACATGTATGCTTTGGGTGCTGTCCCTCCCCAACTCACATGGATCCATGTTGATGTAGACCCTTCTACGGGAACATAGTCAGTGTGCAGGTTGTGTTGAAGTGTGTATTCAACTGTGTCAGGAAGGTGTATGTGCTGATTCATGCAATAGGTGATCTGGGATGTTGTCATAACCCATTGATTTTGTGTGATAGACCTGGATGAAAGTAAAACAGAGCATACTGCCTATCCTGATCTAACATAGGGTATGGACACTATCTCTCATGCAGATTTCATTGATAAACTTTCCCAGCTGGGGATTAACCTTTATGTCATTAGATGGGTAACCAACTGGCTCACAGAAAGAACACATATTGTGAAAGTTGCTGAATCAACCTGTACCAGTACAGCTGTCACTACTCTCATACCACTGGGATCTATGCCTGGCCCTTTACTGGTTGGAATCTATTTCTCAACAGTTCAAGCTAAAATATACAGCATTTTGCTTACCATTTTTTGCTGATTATTGCATACTGGGTGCAATCATTGAGTCCAGCTATGATGATAACATACTACAGGAGGAGCTAATACAGACAAGTGAGTGGTGACAAAACCACACGGTTTACAAATAAATGCAAAAATGTGTCTTTATTTTGTCCTTCTGCAGAATGGGATTCCCTGCTAATTATAACATTGACAACAATCTCACTATACTGAAACCCAGTGATGCAAGCACTGGGAACATAGATAGACAGCAATCTTAACTTTAATCACAAAGTGACCACACTGGTATTGAATGTGCATGCGTACCTCTCAACTGTACAGATTTTCGCAGAATGCCCAGATTTTTGCCTCATATTTTTGGTCCATTTTTCATAAAATTATGGCTTTCTGGCAAATTAGTGACAAATCAGTAAAGAATGAAGTTGGAAAATAATGACAGACATTTCAGTTTCAGATTTCATACCCTTCAGAATATTCATGCTAATACAAAACCTGTTATTCTATCAACTTTCTAAGTTTGTAAGAGCAATATTTAAAATTTGTACCTATTTTTGGGCCTTTGTAACACTTTTACATATGGCTTTGTCCAGATCTCTTGCTCTAAGAGGTTGAGAGGTATGATGTCTATGCTATACGCATTATAAGTCACACCATTGTATCCAGGTCGGGGATTATATTACAACACTCTACTTGAATCTCATTAGAACACTGATATAGTATAATGCTCTCTTTTACATGTACCTCACCAGACACATGCAGCAGCTGGTGTGACTACAGGGGTTTCTCACCAGGAAAACACAGGGCCTAAAAAACATGCCATGGTGTATGTGGCTGGACTGAAACCCATGTCACTGTAATCTATATTGGATAGAATGAGGTGACTTCTGCCTGGCCTCCAGAACAGTCTCTGACCCTGCTCTGGTGGGAATAGTGCACATCCACAAATCAGATATAATTGATGACATCAGCAGCATCTGGTGAGAAGAATGTGGTAATAACAGTGCCTCACATGCTGGTGTAAAAGGCTCTGTTTAATGTCAATCAAGTGCACAAACGCACAAACTCCCCAGCTGACTGTAGTGAGAACAGAACCCTGATCTATGTAATCAGAAAGACTACAGAACTAGGGGGGCGTGGCCAAGGATGAACACAGGATAGCAGCAGATTTCTTCAGCTCCACCAATTTCATTACACTGACAGGAATTAATTACTTAAAAAATTAATTTTTGAAGTAATTTTCTTTCTAAATACGTTTGTTTTATATAGTTCTTGAACTATATCTAAAAAAGAAAGGAAATCTTAACAATATTCCTGTCAGAAATCACTGTGGAAATTTTCCTGTCAGTTTATCAGTCTGAAATGAGTTCCAGTAAGACAAATTCTCAAGACTCCAGCATCAAGAAAGAACTTCAGTCTCTGATAATTATAATCCAGCAACTTACTGATAAAATGGATAAAATGGATACTAAAATAGACACCTTCATAGAAAAACTACAGAACAAATAGACCTGTTACATACAGACCTGCAACAACAGAAGAACCAGATGACAGGCATAGAAGAAGCTGTGAATGACATGGAAAATAGAATCCAAGAAGAGGAAATCAACATTGAGTTTCTGCTGAAACAAAATACACATTTACAAACAAAGCTGGATGACCTGGAAAATAGATCTAGGCGCAATAACATTAGGATTTTGGACTGCCAGAAAATATTGAAGGTAACAATATTACTTCTTTTTTAACAACTTGGCTCCCTAAAACTTTAGACTTACCAGTAGCATTCTCTTTTGGTATCGAAAGAGCACATAGATCTATAACTAATACTAACTCTAACAAAAAATATCCTAGATCAGTTATAGTTAGATTTCTATCATCTTTTGATAAAGAGATGGTTCTTAAATCTGCTTGGGCTAAAGCTCCTGTTAAGATTAATGAGACAAATGTGCATTTTGACAATGACTATTCTTCCATGGTAATAGCTAAAAGAAAAGTTTTTCTGCCACTAATAAGGGAGCTTAAAAAAGCACAGTTTAAAACATACCTTCTGTTTCCTGCCAAGCTTAAAATCTTCCTTCCTGATGGTCCTAAGGTTTTCGATGATTTAGACTCTGCTTTACTGTTTGTCAAAGAAAAAAAGGATTTTGGATAAAATAGAAGAAATGGAATGGGCTAGTTTCTTCATTAAAGAGATTGGCAACTGAAGCTTCGTGGAAGACTTCAGAGAAGAAGAAGAGACTAAAAAAACAAATGATTTGTTATGTTTTTTTCTCTCTCATCATTTTAGTTCATTATTAATCTTTTTGAATATAGTTCCTGCATTTCCAGAAAGCCACAAATATTTTGGAAAATATTTAATCAAAGTTATTCTCTATGTGCAAAGAAATGTTTTGTTTCATAACCAGTCAAAATACCTGAAGATTTAATGGCAAGCTGTGATTCAATTTGTTTCTCTTTCTGAAAAGAAGTAAGGTTAGTAATTTGATACAATTTTTTATCTTTACCTTTTTGTTTCCTTCTCCTTTTCTTCTTTTCTTTGTTTAAACAATGACATTCTATTTAGATTATGTAGTGGGTAAAGGGTGGGGGAGGGCAGGGAGAGAACAGTAATAAAAATATCATTAATAGAATAATAACATATTTATTCCTTGTAAAAGTTTTTATAAGTTCTTCAAATGCTATTTCTAATTATACTTTCTTGATTATACTGCTTATGCCTGTTTGTAAATAATCTGTTATGCTTTAACTAATAATAATCAGAACTAAATAAGAGTAAATAATATGTTTTATTTTTAACTCTATTAATATAAACAGTAAGTAACATTCCATTGTATATACTTCTTACAGCTTTCTCTTACATTTTTATTTCTGCCTCACTCCTTTTATTTTCTACTCTCTTTTCTTTTCTTTATTAATATATAGAAATGCTTTTGATTGTGTGGGCACAGTGAATAATAGGATTTGTATGAAAATTGAGTTGGGAGAAGAATGTTGAGTTTTATTGCTTGTTGGTAATTTTGGGCTTAATTTCACTTACATAGAGGCTGTAATGATCTGTGGAATACATTGTGAAGGTTTTGTCATGTTTAGATGCATTTACACTGCTAAATGAATGTTTGTTACTAGTTTTTAATAAGTTTCCGCCAAAATGTTAAGAGAGACAATCTGAGATGTGGGCTGTCTCATGCACAGTGTTCATGAGTTACTTCAGAAGCTTCAGCTCACAGAATTCTCACAGAGAAACTGAAAGCAGTTAGTATAACCTTTGACATAGTTATCACACTGACACACCACAGATTCAGGAAAATACTCTATTCATAAAATATGTCAGTTATAATGTTTTGTTTCATAACCAGTCAAAATATCTGAAGATTTAATGGCAAGCTGTGATTCAATTTGTTTCTCTTTCTGAAAAGAAGTAAGAGGCTGTAATGGTCTGTGGAATACATTGTGAAGGTTTTGTCATGTTTACATGCATTTACACTACTAAATGAATGTTTGTCACTAGTTTTAATAAGTTTCCGCCAAAATGTTAAGAGAGACAATCTGAGATGTGGGCTGTCTCATGCACAGTGTCCATGAACTACTTCAAAGCTTCAACTCACAGAATTCTCACAGAGAAACTGAAAGCAGTTAGTATAACCTTTGACATAGTTATCACACTGACACACCACAGATTCAGGAAAAATACTCTATTCATAAAATATGCCAGTTATAATGAGTCTAAATGATGTAGTTTCTTGTAGTAAGTAAATGTCTTATTTTAGAAGGCATAGAAAATGAAACATTTATTTAAATGTTTTTGAAAATCTACTTAACAGCAGCATAATAATCTGTGTTAACAATTTGTGTTCCAAACATATACTTTACTATAACTCATTTAATTCATCTGATTGACAAGCATAAATAATCTTATAACTCTATTCTGGAAGAAATGTCATGTGATATATTTTAAAGCAGTAGGTTAGCATGATTGTAAAATCTGGTTACTAAAATGTGTTTGCTGTGCATTATTTTGTATAAAGCAGACAGATTTATTCTAGGGACAGCAAGTAGGATAGTGCTCAACAAAGACACAACTCAGTGAGATCAGATATATATATATATATATGTGTGTGTGTGTGTGTGTGTGTGTGTGTGTGTGTGTGTGTGTGTGTGTGTGTGTGTGTATGTGTGTGTGTAAGTGTGATGGCTTTTTTTTTTATATAATAATGCAAGTGTTTCTGAGAATCTGCATAACTATCCAATATGATTTATAATAATTTCTATGAATACAATATTTTACTCTATTGACAAAATGAATGTTTGCCACAAGTTTTAATAAGTTTCCGCCAAAATGTTAAGGGAGACAATCTGGGATGTGGGCTGTCTCATGCACAGTGTCCATGAACTACTTCAAAAGCTTCAACTCACAGAATTCTCACAGAGAAACTGAAAGCAGTTAGTATAACCTCTGACCTAGTTATCATACTGACACACCACAGATTCAGGAAAAATACTCTATTCATAAAATGTCAGTTATAATGAGTTTAAATGATGTAGTTTCTTGTAGTAAGTAAATGTCTTATTTTAGAAGGCATAGAAAATGAAACATTTATTTAAATGTTTTTGAAAATCTACTTAACAGCAGCATAATAATCTGTGTTAAAACTTCTGTTCCATACATATACTTTATTATAATTCATTTAATTCATCTGATTGACAAGCATAAACAATTTTATAATTCTATTCTGGAAGAAATGTCATGTGATATATTTTAAAGCAGTAGGTTAGCATGATTGTAAAATCTGGTTACTAAAATGTGTTTGCTGTGCATTATTTTCTATAAAGCAGACAGATTTATTCTAGGGACAGCAAGTAGGATAGTGCTCAACAAGGACATAACTCAGTGAGATCAGATATATATATATATATATATATATATATATATATATATATATATATATGTGTGTGTGTGTGTGTATGTGTGTGTGTGTGTATGTATGTGTGTGTGTGTCTGTGTGTATGTGTGTGATGGCTTTTTTTTTTAATAATGCAAGTGTTTCTGAGAATTTGCATAACTATGCAATATGATTTATAATAATTTTTATGAATACAATATTTTACTCTATTGACAATAATGAGTTTAAGTAAATGCTCATATACAAACAATTCAAGATTTTTTTTTTTTTGGAAGCTGTTAATAGTATTCACATGACAGAAAATAGATGCATCTTAATATATGTAATGTCTGAATCATATTAGGCAAAGTTTTTGATTTAAATGAATGTTAGAACCTAATTTTCTATCCTCTTGATTTCTAACATCAAGATTATTTGAATGCTATTTGAATACAAGTGTTATATATTACATAGATCTATATAGTAGTATGAACAGTTTTTAAAAAAAAAAAAGTTTATTTTAGTTTATATGATGCTGTTTTACCAAATGTGTAGTTTTGTCTTGATAGATAATTGAATTGAAAACTGTTAACCTTAGTTAAATATAACTAGTATTAAATTGATAAGGTGGTAGCTGAGGTACTGCTGCTTAGGGTAGGGGTTAACTTGAGTAGTAAATACTACTCTAAGTTGGAGTTTTCAACTCCAGGCTGGATGCAAGGTTTAATCCTTACAGTATTTTCACTTGTTCATTGTTATATGTATATAGTTTTGACATCCACAATATATTTTGTACACTCATTGTCACTACAAACAAAATTGAATCCTATACAAAATCCCATAAGAGATTTAAAAATACAGCTATATTTAAAGGTACACCTAAAAGAGGAGATGTAACATTATTTATCTTGTTATTTGTTATTTCGATCATAAGATTCTTGAGTTTTAAAAATGCCAAATGACATCTTTAAAAGGAATTTCTTTAAACATTAATGGATTGAATAATCCGTGTAAAAGGGCAAGCCTAATAAGATACATTAATTTACACAAGGCCAATCTAGTCTTCCTGCAAGAAACCCATCTCTTGAAAAAAGATATTGATAAACTAGCCACTAATAAGTATACAGTATTGGTTAGTTCAGAGCACACTCAGAAAAAAGAGGAGTGGCTATTTTATGGAATAAAAGTATGCCCATTCCTAAAACCATTAAGTCTTTTCAGGATGGCAAAGGAATGTTTTGTATGGTTACAATACAAATTAATGGGAAGACTTACACTTTAATTAATGTATATTGGATACCTGGAATTGGTATTAATACAGTGAAACATCATATTGATAAGATCATATCATTCTCTATAGGGGATATTATTTTAGCTGGTGATTTTAATTGTATACTACATGAAAGTGATACTACCACTATAAGGAAAAGAAGAATTACATCTAATGCAAAACATTTAAAGTATTTTGCTAATTCTTATCATTTGAATGATATTAATAATCAGATAGATTCAAAATCATTACCATACACCTTTTTTTCTAACAGATACAAAACTTATTCAAAAATAGATAGGGTCTTTATTTCTAACCAGATGGTAACAGATTTAATTAATTCCAAAATCATTTCATGTCCTATATCTGATCATAACTCAATTGTTTTGAATTCATGATAAAAAATACTCATAATGTTCAGATCAAAAGGATACCAGCATACTTAACTCAGCTAAAAGACTATAAAGAATATATACTTTCAGAAGTACAACATTTTCTAGACATAAATAATACTCCTGAAGTCTCCATTGTCTATGTTTGGGATGCCTTAAAATCATATCTATATGGACAAAGTATCAGATGGTATAATAATAAAAGGAAATCTTGGGATAAGGAATTGTTAGATATTCAAAGTAAATTAGACTCTTATAAACATAATAATAAAGAAAATATTATGGACAAGAAAGTTATTGAAGAAATAAACAAACTAAATGAGAAATACAAAGAAATTTTAACTCATAAAGTTAAAATAACTTTAGAAATACAAGTTTTTGTCTTATTCAATAAGCCCCAAATACATAGACTTAAAAATAAAACAAAAGATTGAATAAACAAAACCATATCAAAGAAATCTTTTCTCTAAGGAAAAGAAAAATGTTTCTAGTATACCAGAAATACTGGATGAATTTAGAAATCACTTTCACAAGATTAACCATAACAACATTAACATGGAACCTAAAGATAAAATAAAGGAGTTTATAACGACAAACATGAATAAAAGCTTAATAAACAACAGATTAAACTATTGGACAAGAGTATTTCATATACAGAAGTTATTACACAAATAAATAAGCTTAAATCAAACAAAGCACCGGGTAATGATGGTATTATACCAGAGATATATAAAATCCTTTCTAAAACTACATATTCATTAATACATAAGGTTTTATTTTGGCCCAAACTGAGTTAATAACCCCCCCATCTTGGCAATATACATTTATTTCACCAATTTTAAAACCTAATAAAGATCCAACTAGATGTTCTTCATATCGACCCATCTCATTACTTAATGTTGATTATAAAATGTTTATGAGTATTTTTGCTGATAGATTGAAGACAATCATCCCCGGCATTATAGATATAGATCAGACGGGCTTCATTGTAAATAGAAATACTTTTGATAATATAAGAAGAACTTTAACATTAATTGATTTTGCAAATAGGAAAAAGAAAGATTTAACACTTATTAGTCTTGATAAAGGTTAAGCATTTGATTCAGTAAGTTGGGACTATCTGTTTACCTTACTGAAATGCACAAACTTCTCTGATGCATTTGTAAATTTAATTGAGCATTTATACAAAGGAACGCTGGCTTATATTAAGGTAGGAACATATGTTTCACAAAAAATACCCATTCTTAAAGGTACAAAGCAAGGATGTCCACTTTCTCCACTATTATTCACTTTAGTAATGGAGCCTTGGGCTAATTTGATTAGAAACAGTACTGACATAGAGGGTTTTGAAATAGACGAAAATACAACATCAAAAATTCAACTTTTGCAGATGATGTTCTAATTACATCAGCAGGATCTAATTCTTCTATGCAGTCTTTATTTGATAAAATGATGAATTTTAAAAGTATTTCTGGTTTAATATTCAATGAAGAAAAACTAAAATACTACCTATATATACGAAAAAATATTCTCATTAGTGATTTTACTAAATATGTACCCGATTCAGGTCAGATAACTTATTTAGGTATAATACTATCTAAAGATATTAAATCTATTATATATAATAACTATAATACCTGTTTTCTTAATATACAAAATCTTTTTAATACCTGGAATAATATGTTTTTTACTATGGAGGAGAGACTTACAATTATTAAAATGATAATATTCCCCAAGATTTTATACTTAATACAATCAATAATACTTTCACCTACAAAAATAATTATCAAGAAACTGAATACACTAATGTTAAATTTCTTATGGGCACCTAATAGACCTAGGATTGCATTAAAGAAACATACTAATAGCTGGTCTCAAGGGGGTATTTCTTTTCCAGACTTTAATTTATATATTATCTCTTCTATTATAAAAGTTATTACTTTATTAATAGATCAGTCACAAAAATAATTATCAAGAAACTGAATACACTAATGTTAAATTTCTTATGGGCACCTAATAGACCTAGGATTGCATTACAGAAACATACTAATAGCTGGTCTCAAGGGGGTATTTCTTTTCCAGACTTTAATTTATATATTATCTCTTCTATTATAAAAGTTATTACTTTATTAATAGATCAGTCATATATCGCAAAATGGAAAGATTATTGGGAGCTAATTAGTATGCACTTCATGAAAATCTCCTTAACACATAAAAATATGATTGTAAATAACTCCATGTTGTGGTTGCTAAAGGAATTTTGTACTTCACCTATTACACCTAAACATATGGTTTGTTACCCATTAAATATTATTATTAGTTATCGTAACTTTATATTCATGCACCCTAAGTATAGGGAATGGAATTTTATTGTATTCCCTATAATGTATACTCAGGGTATGCTTATGTCATCTACTTCTGAAGGAGCTCATTTAGCTATAGATAATGATCTAAAGTACTGGTATCAGCTGATATCTGATAATAAAGTTAAAAATCTAGATTTCTTAAAACAAGAATTTGATCTAAGAGAAACCTGCTGGTTAGAGGTTCAGATCTTTAGACAACATCTCATTGATAGAATAGATCTAATGCCTATAACAGTTAAAGAATCTATTCCAAAACTGATTGATTACTTGATATTAAATTTACAGCATAAAGTTTCTGATAAAGGTAAACTTTCATATATACATAAAATTATCAGACAAGAAACTTTTTACAGTGTAGATTCATACTGGAATTATTTCACCTCTATTAATGGGGACCCACCAACTCAACAAGATAAACAATATATATTGGAATCTGCTTATAGAACTACATCTTCCATTGTCTGGAGACTTTATACATGGAAATTTTACATAGATCTTTTATACACCTTTGATGATGAATAAAATAAATAATAAAGATAATCTATGTAAGAGATGCAATGTAGAAATTAATGCTGACTGGGCTCATATGTTTTATGATTGTATGAAGTTGAAAGAATACTGGAAGTCAATTAATGAATTTTTGCAGGCTCTTTTACAGATAATTTCATTATTTCTAAGTCTCTTATATTATTCAACACACCTGTACCTCAATGTGCTAAAAAGATTAAGCTTCCCTTGTTATGGTCTATCCTAGCAGTGGCCAGGAAAATAATAACTAGAAATTGGATTTCAGATACACCTCCTTCATTCAATGAATTTAAAAATGTTATGAATATAATGTGCCATATGGAAATAAGCACAATTAGAATGAGAACAACTAGAAAAACATCATATTATATTGTATGGGATAATTTACAAAATTTGTTAAAAAAATTCTAATTTCAATAGCACGGTATTTTAGTTTAATTAATTGATCTGATTGTAGCGGATGTCTTTGCAAATACTTTAGTTGTTTTGTTGAATATTATAATAATACCTATTTTTAATTACTTGTATAAAATTGTTATGATATTTCTCTTATATGTTAAAACAATAAACCTGTTTTGAAAAAAAAAAAAGAAAGACTACAGAACTTCATTTATAAGTCAAGCGCCACAGTGCAAGTCTTATTTTTATAAGGCTGCAGGATAACTTATAGTAAATGACAACAGCAGTGCATGTTGGAGAGAAGATGTTGGGAAGCCTGCATGAAATGGATGTGTAGGCATGTGTAAATCTCAAAATAGTGTAAATTCACAGGATTGAAGTGCTAATTGTAGGATACACACTTACGCTCTTCTGGCTAGATACACACACACACACACACACACACACACACACACACACACACACACACACACACACAAACACACACACACAGTTGACTGTAGTGAGAACAGAACCCACTACCTACCTAAGTACACAAACTACAGAACTCAGTACTTTACAGCACAAGACTAACAGTTACAATGCTGCAGGACAACTTACAGTGGATGATATCAGCAGTGCAAGTTGGAGAGAAGATGTTGGGAGACCTGTATGAAATGCATGTGTAGGAATGTACAAGTGTCAAAATACTGTCAATTCATGGCATTGGAGTGATAACTGTAGGATACACACTTATACTCTTTTGGATAGACACACACACAAACACAGTTGACTACACTGAGAACAGAACCCTCTGCCTATCTAAGTACACAGACTACACAGCTCAGTACTTTATGCAAGCGCCAGGGCAAGTCTGACTTTTACATGGCTGTAAGACAACTTATAGTGGATGACATCAGCAGTCCAAACTAGAAAGAAGATGTTGGGAGGCTGCATGAAATAGATGTGTAGGCATCATGTGCAAGTGTCAAAATGCCATCAGTTCACGGGATTGGAATGATTACTGTAGGATGCACACTGTTCTGGCTTGAAACACACACACACACACACACACACACACACACACACACACACACACACACACACACACACACACACACACACTTGACTAAGTGAGAAAAGAACCCCCTGCCTATGTGCACAGACTAAAGAGCTTAGTACTTTATGCAAGTTCCATAGCACACATCTGACTTTTACAGGGCTGCAGGACAACTTTTAGTGGATGACATCAGCACTGGATGTAGGAGAGAAGATGTTGGGAGGCCTGCATAGGTTAATAGCTTCAAAGATTCATAGGAGGTTAGTAAGCAAATGGTACTAGAGCCTTTACAAGCCTAGCCTTGTAAATACCCAAGTACCCTTATTGAGTATAGTTAGATGGTCATTGTTAGCTTAATGGTTTTGTGAAAAGCACTGAGTGCCCCTTTTCATGAGGGACAAAGGAGCCACCCATGGGGTGAATTTACAATCACCCATCCAGCATTCAGGTTTTCTCTTGAATATGGTCATTGAGGAACACTGCTTCCCATGCATTGGGGGCTTATTCCAAAGGAATGGCAATCACTGGGAAATATATCTGTCTCTCTAGCATGTTCTGTTTACATCACAGGCTAGGTTGAGATCCATATAGCAAGTTATTCTTGTTCCATTTGATTTGAGGATGTCCAGCATTTCCAGTATGGCAGGGTCTGAAACTGCACCATAGGCAAGGCACAGTTCATCTCTCAACAGTCTGTATGATACTGAGTACAGTGACAGGGCTTTCAGTCTTTCCATGTATGTCATGTTTTGGAGGCCTTGGATTCTGCTGGTCGAAAGCTCTGTGATTTCTCCAGTTGCAGCAGGTGTCTGGTAAGGTACATACAGAAGGGAACATGATACTCAATTAGTAATCTGATAAGGGTCAAGTACAGCGGAGCTATGACCTCCATGTTCTTGGATGCAATGCCCTTATTTATGAGGTGCTGAATGTAGAATACATGTTTTACCACTATGGACACATATTGATCGAAGTTCAGATTGCTATTAACCTGTGTTCCCAAGTCTTACACCACTAAGTTTGAGCTTAGAGGAGTTCTACGTTTATCATAATTATCAGGGGTACTTCTTTGCCAGAGGGGACAATGAGGCATTTTTGCATTAAGTTTCAGTCCTTGAGTCTAGTACCATTTGTCTGTGTCAGCCCTTTCTGTAATATGTTAATATCGTTCGGGGACTCTATATGATTGCATCCAGTTGACAGTCATCTGCAAACTTGGTAAGCCATAGGCCATATACCATCACCTGGACTTCAGAGAAATAGTTTCCAAACAGTAGAGGGCCCTGCACAGATCCTTCTGGTACTCCACTGGTAACTGGTATACTGGTAGAGGTGGACTCCACAAATCTGACAATGTGAATTCTGTCAGTGAGCCAGTTGGCTACCAATTTAGTAATGTTCATAGGTTCATAGGTTCATACTAGGCTATCTGCCCGAGGGCATTTACAAGCCTAGCCCATAGTTTTGTGGCTTACGCCACCCCTTTAGTATGGGGAACTATACCCATTATTTTGCTGTGCCTCTGTTGAGCAGTGACACTGAGGTAATCCCTGGGGTATATCTGCGATCTCCCATCCATTGGTCAAGATTTCTCTTGAACAAGGCCAGCGAGGTGCTCTGCCTCACATATACCGGGATTTTATTCCACAGCATAGGGAGTCTTTGGGTGATGAATCTATCCCTCCAACACGTCCTATTAATAGCCGTGTCGAGGTTTAAGTCTCCAGCCCTTGTGGCTCTGACGGATCTAGATTTTTTGAGGTGAAGCATATTCATCAAATCTGGGTTTGACATGGCCTTGTATGTTAGGCAAAGGTCACCTCTGAGCAAGCGGTAAGCGACTGAATAGAGCTGGAGTTCTTTCAGTCGGGCAGCATAGGACAGATGTTTGAGACCCTTTATCCTTTTGGTGAGGAACTTTTGTGGCCTCTCCAGCTGCTGCAAGTGTCGGGTCAGATACATTCCGAATGGGGCATTGTACTCAATCATTGGTCTGATGAGTGATGAGTATAGGGAGACTATGACCTCCCTTGATCTAGATGAGAATCCCTTCATGATAAGGTGGGCAATGTAGAAGGTCTTCCTAACTACTTTAGATACATGGGTGTCGAATGACAGACTACTATCAACCTGGGTCCCCAGGTTCCTGATAACTTCTTCTATGCTCAGTGGATTGCCACCTATTTGGTAGCTAGGGGTAACCTTGTTTTTCCCGAAGGGTATGACTATGCATTTTTTGGCATTTAACTTTAGGCCATGGCTCTGGCACCAGTTATCCGTTTCTGTGAGACCCTTCTGAAGGATATCTGTGTCAGATGTGTTTTCTACTATGGTATTGGTTAATCCCATGATGGGAGAGTTTTTCTATGATACCTGAATTTGGGAGTGTGTCAAAGTCCTTGGATACATCAACAAAGGTGGTATATCCTGTTTTCCCTCATTATGGGCTTTGTGGACACTATCAAAGAAGTGCACTAGGTTTAATAACCCTTGGCAAAATCAAACTGGGTTGGGTCAATAGTGTTGAAGGTCACCTATATCCCAGTGGATAAAGTCCATGGTGATTCTTTCCCTAGCCTTGCAGATAAGCCTGGTTAGGCCTATGGGTCAATAGTTACCAGAGTCAGTTGATGGATGTGCAGGCATGTTCAACTGTGAAAATGGTTTTAATTCTGCATGTTACCAGACTGATGTGCATTGCATATCATACATTTGATATCAATTTATGTAGTGTAACTGATATATTTGTGAACAAATAGTGGGACACCAGGGTTGCAGTTCACGGGGAAGGCAACACATGGCTGCATTATAAATATGTGACATATTGTTAGATAGGGCCTTCATTTTGTTATATTTCCACATGTAGGTTCATGGCATAAAGAGTAAATGGACAGTAAACAACACTAATACATGCTAACATTTATTTTTGCATAGTACAGCAGAGAGCAGTGCTTTGTGCAATGGTTGGCAAAGTGTTTGCACATTTGACATATGTATTTCCATTACTTTCCCTGTTTACATGTAGTTAAGCAGTGCGCAAATGCAAGATGCATTGCTAAAAATCTGACAGTTAGTATTGACTCTATGAAACACCCCTGCTGCTTAGCTGACTCCATGGCAGCAGATATAAATGCTTTAACACATTTAATTTTTGAGGCCAGATGATACTGGGTTTGAATCCAGGTGTATCTAAAATTTTAAATAAACAGTGATAATGCAATGACATGAATTTTTTATAGTGCATGTGTTGTTGTGTGTTGGCATAGCAAAGTGGGTTTAAGTGGCATTAGGTGGAAGTAACAGCAGCATTGTAGGGCCACTCACCATTGCCTGGCATTGGTGTGCGATGTCAAACTCTGCACAAATATGGAGGCCAGAAAGTGAAGGGATCCATTGCTTTTATTGGTACTTAGGCATAGTGTGTGTGACTCTATTTTTTTGACCAGATTATAGTTGTTAAAATGGGGTAGATTGGAAAGTGGTGAAATGGGAAGCAAGCACTGGTAAGAAAAAAGGGAAAGCAATAGAGGAATTTGCAGGAGGGAGATAGAAAGAACCATAGCCATTTCTTCAACAGTGAAAACTGATAATACATGCTTAATATTAGCTGAATCCAGAGAGAAGAGTGATAACAATGTAATCATGTTGTATGTTCAATTGGACTGAATCAAATGTGTCAAGAAGACACATGTGAGAAATGGAGAGCTGTGTATTGGATGAGGTTTTTTATAGAACAGGTGCCCATTTTTTTTAATTCAGTAAGAGAGGAATGCTGGGTAAGGTACGTAGGTATTTCTGAGTCAGGTATGTTGGGTAGGTAAGGAAGCAAATGCAAACAAACAAGACAAGACACAGGGACAGTGAGGGATACAAAAGTTTGGGGGACACCATGATTGGGGTGAGGGAGTAGATAACACAGCCTCTTGCCCATCAAACATGGAGACAGTGAGAATCAAGTCCTCACCCACTGGGCTACCATCACCGTCCCCTTACTTCACTGGCAGTTGGAGTACTTGATGTCTTCTCCATGTGCCATGAGGGACAGCAGCCTCTCCATCCAGCATAGGCATACACCAGTGGTGCTGTGCACAACCCTACACACCAACCCTGGCATCTCCCGGCAGTGATGAAATCCCCACCTCTGCCATTACTCCCAGATGGTACCACAGCACCAGCTGCCAAGGCAGTACTACTGCTGCCAGGTTGGGTCCCAGATGTGCTGGGCATTGGTGCTGGAGCTGTTGGAACAGGGGTAAAACTGATCCAGTGGTGCTGGCCTACTTCACTGTGCTGTGAAGCATTTAGTGATCTGGTACACACATAATAGAAACTAAAAAAAGAGTGATAAGGGTTGGAGTGAGTGAAAAAAAAGAGATAAAATTAGTATCATCATATGTGACATACAATGCATTAACACAATTATACAACTATTTTATCCAAAGTATTACATTTAAGTATATGTCCTAACAAATACACACTACTAAAGATTACTGAAAGTAATCCTTAAAATGTGCATATATTGCACATATGCATGTGCCAATTTCTACAGATTACAGTTAACAGCAGGGCATTTATGCCACTTGTATAGAGTTGAATTTACTGTAAATATTATTAAAGAAATGCATGCAGTATTGTATGGTAGTGAGTCGTGGTATGTGAATCCACAAACTCTGACTACAGTCTTATATTTGACTCCTAAAGATGGTTTGTGCTACAGACTAATGCATGCTTACTTGCTTTTACAGTTAGGATAGGCATGCTCAATTTGCTACAACTGTATAAAACCTCCAAAGAATCTACCTTTAAATTTTAAAGCTACAATAATTTTCTTGTGCTGCATACATGCCACTTGCTTCCCTCATTCTCTCTGTTCAAGGAACATGAGTCAGTCTATTGAACTCAAGTTTGGCATTAGCTGAGGAAAGAACAGAAAAGAAAAGAAGAGCATTGTGCATACCACTCTTGCATATATTTAGCTTTCTAAGTATTACAAATGCTCTCTTATTGGGTGTTCTGCAGTTTCAAATTCAGTCAACCACTGGTTGAGGGTATCCCTTTTGCACTTCTGTACTAGGAACTAGAATAGTCCACTTGCAGAAGCCTTTGTCTGTGGTGCTTTACCAGGAGTCAGATAAATATCTTGGAGTCCTGGATACCCTACCTTTGTGCCCTAAACTGCACAGCTTCCTCACTAACTCCAGACATGTTTAACACCTGGACTAGAGCTTTAATAACTAATCCTTTTCTGCCAGTTCCAGTTACTGCATTTACCGCTAGTGCACAAATCCGAGAAACTATTCCAACAAAGTTTGTGTGATGTTAAGCGGAGAGCTGCAGTGCCAAGCAGGGATGAAATAAATATTTGCAATAGGAAGGTTAATCTGACACTTGACCTTAGTTTGAGGGACATTTACTGATATGGCTTGGAAATATATATTGAAAATTGGAAGGTAACATGCTTGGACACCAGAACCTGAAGCCCAAAACAGATACAGTTTTGAAAGTCTTTCTGGATTTGTGTGAACAGTTGAGATGAGAGGAGTGTGATGAGATAAGTGTTATTGCTATTTTTACATTATGCTGGCAATGATCAACCAGATAATTTTTGAAATATTTCTGGCTTTGTGATTTGTGTGGACTGTTGATGTGAGACAAGTGTTATTCTTGTTCAGGATGCTTGAAGTTATCAACTAGATATTTTGGGAAATATTTCTCTGGCATTGTGATTTATGTGGAGTAACTTGGATTGCAATACTTTAAATGCATGGTAACTTGTTTTGTGGACTGCATAGGTGGATTAATATTACATCTGATATTGTGTCTATAACTGCTCAATGAGTGTTGGGGTTGTATAAATGAAATTAACTGACCCTGTTGTCATTTGCTCATTTTAAAACGGTCACTGTTGCTCGTCCGGTAAGGATAAAAAAGGCAAACAGTTGTAGGTTCAGTTCAATCAGCCTTATTACATACAAACACATCTGGCTTGAGGCTTAGTAACGTAAATTTAAATAAACTTATAAACAGACTACTACACTCATATATATTAACACTCTGGCTGTTCTCTCAAAATAACACTGCTGCCTGCACGTGCTCACTATTTATATGCACGTGCCTACACTTGGAAATGCTTCTTAAAGTTACAACACATGCTCTGTTTTACATCCTCCCTCTTTGAGAAATAGATCATGCCCTAAATTACAATATTCATTCACATGAAATTTCCCAGAAATGATCCTTTGACATGCAATTATATAGAACTAATTGTTGACATGCTATCATACAAAATTAAACACGTATAAAACAATCATGTCTAGGTTGCTGTGTATTTTACACTAGGTCTAGAAATATGACCTGATCATGTAACATAAAAATCAGAATTGGATCTTGCAATGGGGGCTGTCTTCAAGGAATGTTCAATTGTGGGGACATGTGAGACATCATTAGGAATGGGAATAGACAGTGAGACATGTTCTTCAGTATGAACATTGTAAGGGTAGCTCTGAGATCTAGAATATGTATCAAAGGTACGATGCTGCGATATCAATTCAGACACAGAATGAAGATGCTTGCAGTTTCTCCTGTATCTATACCCTCAGATTCCACTAAGTAGGATCTCGGCTCGGATCATATGCCTCTCACTTGACCAATTCGATCAATGCCTTTTGCCATTTGCATCCTCACTATTTCTCCTTCTTTTAAGGGATGGAGAAATCTGCTCATTTTATCATAGCTGGACTTCTAATGCTTTTTAAAGAGTCGGGCTTTAATTGGTCTGTTGTTTTTAGCATTAGTCACCAACAATCTAGAACTGATAGGCAAGGTTGTTCTGATTTGCCT
The DNA here is from genome assembly GCF_019279795.1 of Protopterus annectens. Lineage (NCBI taxonomy): Eukaryota > Metazoa > Chordata > Ceratodontiformes > Protopteridae > Protopterus > Protopterus annectens. Next base: position 1,186,984,274 of record NC_056732.1, on the reverse strand, counting down.
AGATAGAAGTCTCTGAGCAGACATGCCAAGTAAGATTTCACCGGGTATATTTCTGAGATTAAGTAAATTCAAGAAGATATCAGTATTCTCACACTTGACCTCTCTAGTAACTGCTTTGCACTCTATACTGCATGTTCAGCAAGGCCGTTTGATTGTGCGTACTCCAGATTACTAGTAACATGGATAAAGTCCCAGTCTTTTGCAAATTTCTGAAACAATTGACTGGTAAACTGGGTACCGTTGTCAGAAATAATTTTGTGTGGAGTACCACCGACTGAGAAATGAAGTTTCAACTAATAATAACAGCACTGGATGAAAGGTTAGATAGCAGATCGATCTCAAACCAGTTTGAATAAGAGTCTACCAACACTAAGTAATGCTGATTGTTCCAGTCAAATATGTCAGTGGCTGCAGTTGACCAAGGTAGTTCAGGAATCTGGCTTAGCTGAAGTGGTTCTTTTTGGAAATGCAGTTTAGTACTACTGCATGTTGAACAAGATGAAAACACTTTACCAATGTACTTTGAAAAAGAAGGCCAAAATACTAGTCCTCTCACCCATCTTTTTGTAGCTTCGGAACCTGGGTGGCCACAATCCAAAATCTGAATGTATTCATGTTGTAAGGAAGTAAGAACAATAACTTTGGGACCTTTGAAAATGATACCATCATCCATCAGCATCTCATCTCTATGGAAAATAAGGTTGTACTTCTGGCGGTACACAAGATTACTTTGAAGGCCATACAACATTTATGAAATGGTTGAGCTTCTGCAAAATTAAATCAGTCTTTATATGATTGCTTAGCTCATCAAGTCTAATTGTAGAAAAATTACTCACTTCCATAACATCAAAGTCAAAATTCTCTGATCAAGCTGTTCTGTGGTATTTCTGGGCAATCTGTAATGTATCAGTCAGATAAAGAAGTTTGCCTTTTGTATAGTCCATTCTGAAGTTGTATTTTGGTAATCTGAGCATCATTCTTTGTAGTCTTGCTGGAGCTGTATGCATAGGCTTCTTTAAAATAGTGACTAGAGGTTGATGATAAATTTCACCTTGGATAACTTGGCCATGAATATAATCATGGAACTTCAAACATGCGAACACAATTGCCAAAAGTTCCTTCTCAGTTTGATCATACTGAGTTTCAGTTTGGGTAAGAGTTCTAGATGCATATGCAACTGGTCAGCCCACTTGAAGAATAACTGCACCAAGACTGAACTTTGAATCATCACAGGAAAGATCTACTGGTTTATGGACATCATAGTATCTCAATGTAGGTGGGTTGGCAGTTTGCTGTCTGAGGTTATCAAATGCTCTCTGGTGTTGTTCCAGCCATGACCAGGCAACATTTTTGCATGTCAACTCTCTTTAAGGTGCTGATAACTCACTAAAGTCAGGGATAAATTTGCCCAAATAGTTAATCATACCAAGGAAATGCTGCAGGATTTGGATATTGTCTGGAGCTGGCATCTGGAGAAGGGCTGCTTATTTGGAAGGGTCTGGTCATAAACCTGTACTGGTAAATAAATAACCTACATAAGTAACTTCTGGTAGCCTGAATTTACATTTCAGAGGATTGAGCTTCAAGTTTACTTCACGCACTCTGTCCAGAACCTTCCTGGGATTTATGTCATGCTCTGCTTCTCCATTACCTCCGACCAGTAAATCAACCACTATCATAGCACACGGATAACCTAAACAAAATTGCTGCACTGCATGCTGAAAGACTTCATTGGCAGAATTTATTCCAAAAGGCATTCCGGGAAATCTGTAGCTACCAAATGATGTGCTGAATGTAGTCATTAATGAAAGTTTGCAATCAAGCATTACTTGTCAAAATCAACTCAGACAGAAAAAAACAGTGGGAGTTGGCATGAGGGTGGCAACTTCCCTGACTGTACACATAGGATGATGAGGTCTCTTTAATGCCTTGTTCAAGTCTGTTGGGTTAATGCATATTCTGATTTCATCTGAGCTTTTCTTATGAGTGACTACCATGGAAGACACCCACTCAGTTGGTTCTGTGACTGGACAAATCACATTATGCTGCATCATCTTATCTAAATGGACCCTGACTTTGTCCTACATAGCTATTGGAATACTTCTCGCTGGTCTGAACACTGGACTGACCTTGGGTCTACTTTCTTGGAGTACACAAATACAAGTTTTCCTAGCTTGTCATCAAAAACATTAGTAAATAGCAACACTGAAGCTGGAACTGGGACATGTGCTTATATGATGGACGTCTTTGGCAAAAGAAAGCAGTTTCATTCTTCAACTGTCTCTGAGACCTAATAATGACAGCACAGGACTTCTGACTACATAAAATTTCAAGCTGTAGCTGTTCCCAGCTGAATAGCTTGAAAGCACTACTGAGCACTACTGAGCCTTCAGCCTGAATATTTTGACCTCCATAACCAACAAGCTTCACACAGTTAGCCAAATTAAGTTGTTCACCAGCTCTCACTCTAGCGAATGTTTCTGCTGACATTACATTACACTTTGAACCATTGTCTACTTTGAGCTCTGTGGGTTTACCATTGATCAGAACAGTACAAAATACTTTGTTCTTTGTTAATAAATCTACTGCATTAAACTTTTCACTGACCACTGATACACCATCTACATAGGTTCATAGGTTCATAGGTAGGTACTAGGCTATTGGCCCTAGGGCCTATATAAGCCTAGCCAAATGGTACCCTGGCTTTCGCAACCCAAGAATATTATTTTCCTGTGCCACTGTCGAGCAGATCCACAGAAGTGATCCCTAGGGTGAATTTCCTATCTCCCATCCAATCATCAAGATTTTTCCTGAAGAGTGCTAATGTGAAAGTAGGGTTGCAGCTTTCTACATGGATAACTTGCTTTTTTGAGTGACCTTTCCTAATAATTGAAAGCAGTTCCATTTTTTACACTTTAGGCATTGCTGATCAAATGCTAAGCACTTTTCTCTTTTAGACTCATGATTGGCACCACAATTATGACAGTTAACAATAAGATGTGACGTGGGTTTTCCTGACTCATCTTATACTGCACTGAGCATGCTCATTTTGCTGGGCTAGTCTTGGAACTTGCTAGAAAGTTACGGGTCCTCCCTGGAAAATCTGCAGGGGCTGCAGCTGCCATGTGCTTTGACCTGCTTCTGCTAGCCACGTGCTGCATTCTGTCTACGGTTGCTCTAGAGGCTGCTGAAACCATGCTCATCACTTGCAAGCATACTTGTGTGCCTTTCTTTGAGATCATGGATTTGACAAATCTCTATAGCTTTGCTCAATGTTAAATCACTGTCACGGCATAAAATCTTTCACACTGCATCATTATTAACACCATGCACAAGCCTGTCCTTTATTAACTCATCTTTCAAATCACCAAATCTGCATGTTTTACCTTTATTTCTCAAGTCATTAATAGAAGCTGAAAAATGTTCACCTGGCTTTTGGTCTCTTGTATAAAATAGGTGCCTCTGTAATGTAACATTTGTCTAGGGGTTGCCCATTTCTCTAAATGTACATTTCAAGCACTCAAGGTCCTCTCCTGATTCAGCCTGTACAACAATACGACAGTTTTCCCCCTGTTCTGCATATACTGCTGGTGCATACACAAATGAACACTCTCTTTTAATGTCTACTGTCCCTGCAAAATAAATGCCCTTGTATGTACATCTTTGTCAGAAAAGGCTGCTTGTATGAAAATATCATATTCCTGCTCAAATGCTTTCCATTTCTCTGCAATATTATAATCAAACACAAGTGGACTGGGTCTGCAAAATGCCTCTGCCATATCAGCATACAACAGTGAAGGTGCTTGAAATTATGTATGAAGATGCACGCACATAAATATGCCAGAACTTTATGCCAGAACTTGTAATTATGCCCAATAGCACAACAGACTCTTTAAAATAACTGCACTTTGCCAAATAAGACTCCGTAGCACAAGAACACTTTAAAAATCACTGTACTTTGTGAAACCACCCTTTATCAGTGTAAGAAATACTTCAAAATGACTGTATAAACTGTATACTGCACAAGAAGATCAGAGTAAGAAACAGTTCGAAATTAATGCATTTTGTAAGTAAACTGTATACAGCACAACAATTTTTCATAATGACTGTACTTTGCGAAATAACTCTATACAGTGTAAAAAGAACTTTGAAATGGCTGCACTCTGAATAAATGTACACAGCACAAGAAACTTTTCAAAATGGCTGTACTTTGCACTTTGCAAAATAACTGTACTTTGCACGTAGCAAACTCTTTGAAATAATTGCACTGTAATAAAGCACACACTCAGCAAATACTTTGCACACTCTGACATACTTCAAAAAACTGTAGTTATGCTTTGAATCGCTTTGGTCAAAATCAGAATAGTAGCTTATGCCAAAACATGGTCAGTCACTAAAAAAACATACAGTCACCTTTATTTTTTTAAGCTTACTTTGCCCTCTTATTGTACTTGTTATGCCCATTTAACCCCATCATGCTCATTATACTTTTCTTGTGCTCGTTTTACTTTAAACATGCTCATTATGCAAACCGGAAGTAATTATGAACTCCATATACGTATTTCTGATAGTTTTATCAAATATCATTGTTTCAAACACTTCATTTAATTAATAATGTGTTTTGTGCTGTTTGTTTGATTAATAATGTGTTTTGTGCCTTACGAATGATACGTATCATTTTCTTTGCAAAATTAATCATTTGTGCAAGTTTTGGTTCATTTCTAGCCCTTTTTAATCGTTTGAGCACTGCAACCTGCTCAATATACCTTCACCATCAACTCACCACCTCATGACTTGAAGATGATGCATTAACAAAAGGGGTTCTGACACCACATCGCTTGTCCGGTCAGGATAAAACAGATGAACAGTTGTGGGTTCAGTTCAAGCAGCTTTATTACACACAAACACATCTGAATTGAAGAGTAGTAACTTAAACTATGTGCCTACACTTGGAAATGTTTCTTAAAGTTGCAATGCACACTTTGTTCTACAGTCACTATCTAGCTTTGCAGAACTAACATGCAATTGTGAGAAGTGAGATGGAGTTCTTAATTGAACACCTCATATGCAAGGATAGATTAGGCGTAATTGCTATGACCATCTTCTCTGGAGGGAAATTAGCTGCTTGCTGTTGTTTGCTTATTAATTTGGATTTGCAGGATTAATGTAATTATGTGAAGCAGCATTTGATATTTTAATGTGTGTCAAGTCTTTGTTTGGAACAAAGGTGAAATATATTACGTTGTCATCCAGTTTTGTCACAGTCATACATGTAAATTGTACAAAAAGTGGTTACAATTGTTTTGTGGGGGGTACCTGCATGAAAGTAACTGACAATGTTGTCACTTGTTCAGTTTAACAGTCATCTCTCTCTCTCTCTCTCACACACACAAAAAAGGGATGCATGCATCACAGAATACCCATACCTTCACATCTTCTGGGGGCTGGTGGCTCCCATCCACCTTGGGTTTATAAGCGCATTTTGACATGGGCTTAGTAATCGCTTCTGCCCTTAACTCCACCTAGCCTAAAACCAGCCCTGCTCATTGGTGTACACAGAAGGTCACTATACTTGTGCGGGGGGCTGGGGACAATGTCATTATTTCTTAACATTCCTGCCAAACCTCATAGGTCACTATATCTTATGTCGGTCTGGGAGCAGTGTGGTCATTATTTCTTTAACTTTCCTTATAACCTTCAGAAAGGTACACAGAGGTCACTGTAGCTTGTCTGATAGCACTGTACTGTCCACCAAAATAACATAATAACATGTTGCAAACATTACTGTAATTGTTTTTTTTTTTTCATTTTCCTCACAGTTAAACATATAATGTACATACAGGTAGCTCTTTTTTGGAGGGATGTAAATAAGCTGGTGTTTATACACACACACACACACACACACACACACACACACACACACACACACACACACACACACACACACACACACACACACACACACACATATATATATATATATATATATATATATATATATATAGATATAGATATAGATATATATATATATATATATATATATATATATATATATATATATATATGAGTCCATGACAGAAGAACGAAATGCCGGATCACCGACGAACACATTGCCAGACAACATTGCCAACAGCAGACATCCCTGACAATGGTAAGTCAAGGTATTACAGAACATAACACATTTCCATTCCTGTAAAACACAAAAAACATATTAAAATGTGTATAGCAGGGGGGCAAGCCCCCCATGCACCCCCCCTACTTAAATATACCAACTCCAAGATTGCACTACAGTGAAGGAATGGAATTAACTCCCATTCTGTAAAACTCACCATTGTCGGCGATGTCTGCTGTCGGCGATGTCATCTTGGCAATGTGGTAGTCGGTGATCCGGTGTTTCGTTCTTCTGTTGTGGACCCATATACATATATATATATATATATATATATATATATATATATATATATATATATATGTAGCTCTATTTTGGAGGAAAGTAAATAAGCTGGTGTTTATATATGTTTATATATATATATATATATATATATATATATATATATATATATATATATATATATATATATATATATATATATATATATATATATATATCTTACAGTAGTATCCTGTATTCTGGTTGTTTTTTTCAGGTTTGTCTCAGTCTGACATCAAAAGGGTACACAGAAAGTGTCTGTCTTTTGGTGGGAGTTTGAGGTAAGGAAGCATGCTGTATATAAACATGACAACAGCAGCTTGAAATATGACTCTGGCCATTTGTGCCCTAATTCTAATCCCAATTAAGCATTTTGAGGTAGGGGGTTGAAGGCAGGTACTATTCATAGACATGATTTATATGTCCTTACAAGCATTTGTCTCAGTTTATTGTGAACCTGGTCAGCTATGAGCATTAAAAGTTGGATACAATGTATTTCTTCCTTGAAATAAAAGATTAGGATTGAATTTCTGGCAGCTGTTTACATTAGGACACACCAGCATGCGCAGTAGCAAATACTACAGCTATGTGACATGGGCTGAGCTGAGACAAGGATGCAGTGATTCAGGATGATTGTAGTCTACTTACAGAGCATTTTATTCAGAGAATTATTATTATTATTATTGTTATTCTTCTTATTCTTCTTTCGGCTGCTCCCATTAGGGGTCGCCATAGTGGATCATCTGTTTCCATTTCTTCCTGTCCTATGCGTCTTACTCTGTCACACCAACCAGCTACATCTCCTCTCTCTCCACATCCATAAACCATATCTTAGGCCTTCCTCTTTTCCTGTTACTTGGCAGCTTCATCCTAAAATCTTTTTTCCAATATACTCTGCATCCTTCCTCAGCACATGTCCAAACCAACGTAATCTTGCCTCTCTGGCTTTGTCTCCAAACCTTCCAACCTGGGCTGTCCCTCTAATATACTTATTCCTAATCATATCCTCCCTCATCACACCCAGTGCAAATCTTAACATCTTTAACTTAGCAACGTCCAGCTTTGACTCTTGCGTTTTTGTCAATGTCACTGTCTCCAACCCATATAACATAACTGGTTTCACTACCCTCTTGTAGACCTTTTCTGTCACTCTTACTGATACTCGTCTGTCACAAATCACTCCTGACACTCTTCTCCACCCACTCCATTTTGCCTGTACTCTCTTCTTCACTTCTCTTCCACACTCACCATTACTCTGAACTGTTGATCCCAAGTATTTAAATTCATCCACCTTCGCCACCTCTACACCCTGCATCCTCACCATTCCTCTATCCTCCCTCTCATTCACACACATATATTCTGTCTTAGTCCTGCTGACCTTCATTTCTCTTCTCTCTCTAGAGAATATCTCCACCTCTCCAGGGTCTCCTCCACCTGTTTTCTACTCTCACTACAGATCACAATGTCATCTCCAAACATCATAGTCCACGGGGATTCCTGTCTGATATCATCTGTCAACCTGTCCATCACCATTGCAAATAAGAAATGGCTCAGAGCTGATCCTTGATGTAATCCCACCTCCACCTTAAACGCAACTGTTACTCCCACCGCAGACCTCACTGCTGTCACACTACCCTCGTACATATCCTGTACCACTCTTACATACTTCTCTGACACTCCCAACTTCCTCATACAATACCACAACTCCTCTCTAGGCACCCTGTCATATGCTTTCTCTAAGTCCACAAAGACACAATGCAACTCCTTCTGAACTTCTCTGTACTTCTCCATCAACACTTAGAGCAAACATCACATCTGTAGTGCTCTTTCCTGTCATGAAACCATACTGCTGATCACTAATCATCACCTCCCTTCTTAACCTAGCTTCCACTACTCTTTCCCATAACTTCATTCTGTGACTGATCAATTTAATCCCTCTATAGTTACTACAGCTCTGCACATCACCCTTAGTCTTAAAAATTGGTACCAAAACACTTTTTCTCCATTCCTCAGGCATCCTCTCACTTTCCAAGATTTCGTTAAACAATCTAGTTAAAAACTCCACTGCCATTTCACCTAAACACCTCCATGCTTCTACAGGTATGTCATCTGAAGCAACAACCCCATTCTTCATCCTCTTCATAGCTATCCTTACTTCCTCCTTGCTAATCCACTGCACTTTATAATTCACTATCCGCACATCATCCAACCTTCTCTCCCTCTCATTGTCTTCATTCATCAGCCCCTCAAAGTACTCTTTCCATCTGCTCAACACATTCTCCTCATTTGTGAGTACATTTCCCTCATTATCCTTTATCACCCTTACCTGCTGCACATCTTTACTAGCTCGGTCCCTCTGTCTAGCCAATCGGTACAGCTCATTTTCTCCCTCCTTAGTGTCCAACCTTTCATACAACTCTTCATATGCCTCATCCTTAGCTTTCACCACCTCTCTCTTTCCCATGCACCTCATCTCCTTATACTCCTGTCTACTTTCTTCATCTCTCTGACAACCCCACTTCTTCTTTGCCAACCTCTTTCTCTGTATACTCTCCTGTACTTCCTCATTCCACCACCAGGTCTCCTTGTCCTCCTTCCTCTTTCCAGATGTCACACCAAGCACCTTTCTAGCCATCTCCCTTACTAGCTCTGCTGTAGTTCCCCAGCAATCCGGTAACTCTTCACTTCCACCCAGTGCCTGTCTTAACTCTTTCCTGAACTCCAACTCACAATTACCCTTTTTCAATTTCCACCATTTGATCCTTGGTGCTGCCCTCACACTCCTCCTCCTCTTCTTGATCACCAATGTCATCCTACAAACCACCATCCTATGCTGCCTAACTACACTCTCCCCTGCCACCAATTTACAGTCTCCAATCTCCTTCAGACCAGCCCTTCTATATAAGATATAATCCACCTATGTGCATCTTCCTCCACTCTTATTATGTCACCCTATGCTCCTCCCTTTTGTTAAAATACATATTCACCACAGCCATGTCCATCCTTTTCGCAAAATCCACTACCATCTGACCTTCTGCATTCCTTTGCTTAACACCTTAATTATTGTTATTATTATTATTATTATTATTATTATTATTATTATTATTATTATTATTATTAATACTACTGCTAATAATATATTTATTTATTTTTTGTGCTTTAGGAGATGAGAGATTAAAGGACATACAGCATAATGTACATCTGGGGCTTCTGTCCCCCAGCACCCACATAGTAGGACTGCATTCATTTAAAATTATGTACACTAGGAGGTGTAGGGTGTGACAGCCCCCTTGGTTGCAGTGAGTAGTCATCTCAGTGATTATTTAAGATAACTAAATTTAAACAGGATTAAACTGACAAATCTCACCAGCAAACAGAGATAACTGAGAGCCTATTGGGATGTCAATCAATTCAGCATTGCCCACACCTATGTGAAGTACAGCATTGTGTCCTAATGTAATAAAATCACCGTATTTTTCCATACGCATGATTTTTGTACATGCTATCATTGGATTAAAAGACTAGGAATAAGCTCTAAAATTTGCCTCAGAAAAACTGTAGCCCCATGGCTTCTAAGTATCTAGCAGCCTCCAGACCCCCATTTTAATTTGCTTAATACGGTGTAGCCTTGGTCAAATTGGGTGTATTAAAAGGTCACAGGAAAAAGCAAAACTTTAGTGTCAGACTGAACTTCTTTCCTTAAACATGCTTATTGGTCAGGCCATCATTGGCTGAAAAGGTTGTTTAAAAAACACTAAAATCCACCTCAGAACATCCAGAAACTTCATGGCTTGTTGGGGACGTACAGGCCTCACAGACCCCCCCCCCCAGCTTAATATAGATATTTCCAGTGCAGTTATTACAGGGTAATCTAGGTCAGTTTGAATGTGCTGAAAGAAAATTTTCATTTGTCAACAGAAAGGATATAGAAAACACAGTGTACTTTGTGTTGCTCTCAGACTTACATTTGTAAAAAGGTGCAACTTAATGATAGAATAGCGAACAGGAAATATTCAGTTTAACCAATCAATATAGAAAAAAATAAGGCACGTTTTTGTAAGCTAGCAATGCCTTACCCAATCTGTTTTAACTGTGTTTAGGAACAGATTCAATACTGACATAGTAATAATGGAGAATATGATGTGTTATAGCACTTATGTGAGTACTTTCTAATACCCTTGACTAAAACTGAGTAGTAATACAGCTTTACTAAAGGCATTGTTCTTTTGATACATATTTTAAACACCATCTCATCTAGTTCAGATCAATATAATACATATTTAATGTAAATTAATACTCTCAAATTTTTTACCTTCTTATTTTACCTTTTCTTTTAGTACTAAGAAATGTGAACTGCTTCTCCCTCCATGCCTTCTTCACACAGAAAGCACAAACTGTTGATCATGAACTGCATACTTTCAGCAGCGCTGAAGTCCGAGAGTTTTAGTACAGAATGTTGGCTGTCAATCAGACTGTACCAAAGGCCACTGTTGTAGTCATGGAATGAGAATATGTATGGAGAACTCCACAGATCTGCCTGAACTAGAAAGTACAGTTGTTTAAGATGAACTTACCGTAACAGTAGATCTTTGAATGTTCACTGCTGCAGTATTCTTAGATATATGGGGTATATCCTGCCAAGGATATAACAGCCGGTCAGCTTCTAAAGCTTCAGGTCACTTTCCACACATCCAAACATTCAAGCAGCTTGAATTGAGCTGATTCAAATACAAATTTGGGTGAAAAGCCCTATAGAGATTTCCTGATAGCACAGAGAAGGAAGCAGAGCCCTGAAAGAACGATGCTAGGAACAACAAATATATATGACCCCACTGCGGCATAAAAAACACACCAAAAACAAGGAGGAGGGGGCAGAGGGATGGAGCAGCTACTGAAGCAGTGATCATTCAAACATCTAATGTTATGGTAAGTTCAACCTACACAATTGTATTTTGTTTTTCATATTAATCACTGCTGCAGTAGCCATAGCTAAATGGGTAGCTTACCATAGCTAGCTATATTTATTAGGTAGAAGGAGAAGCATCCAGGAGCCCATTGAGAATGGTCCTAGCAAAACATGATCTAGACCTAGAGAGGGTATCAAGCTTATAGTGCTTTGTAAAAGTATGTAGAAAGGACCAAGTAGCAGCTTCTAGAATACTTCTATAATCCAGCCTTTTCCAAAAAGTCATACACAATGCCATAGCAAGTGATCTTGGTAGACTGGGCCTTGATCCTACTGGAAAAGATTTGTTATGGTGTGTATAACAAAAGGTAATAGCATAGAAAATCTGTTTTGACACAGGTCGACCCTTATTTTTTGCCTTCACAAGAAATGAACAATTGACTGTAAAACAGGGACATGGGTAGTTTGGCTTAAAGTAAATTCTGGTAATGCTTTAGTTGTAAAAGAATAATTAGTTCTCAAAGAAACCTTGTCCCTGTAGAAAACGAAACAGGGTTAATTCACCTTAATGGCTTGCAACTCAGACACCCTTCTTGTAGAAGTCACAGCAATCAGTAAAACGGTTTCTTTGTTAAGAACCTCAAGTCAGTCAAATTAGATGTTCAAATAGAGCTAGCTTCGCTAACACAAAAAATAAGATCCCAAGGAGGTGCCACCTATGTTCTAGGAGGCCCCTTATGCAAAACCCCTTTTAGAACATTTTGACATGATACTGCATGGGAAGAGGAGGATCCATGGGCAGACATGGTGAAATGTATGATAAATGAACCTTGCTAGAGGAATAAGAAAGGACATAGAATAGTAACTCACACAGATATTGTACAGCCAGAAAACAACTAGCCTTGAATGGATGCTGGCTATATTGTTGGCAGCAACTAAAAAACCTTTTCCGTTTGCTAATATATGTCTTCCTAGTAGTAGGCTTTCTTGCCTGCATTAGTACATCCCGCACATACTCAGAAAACAGGTGCATAAAAAGAATTAAGAACTTCTCATCCAGGCAGTCAACTTGAAGTTGATGGATGTTGTGGTGTGTCAAACACCCCTGGGCTTGTATGAGTAGATCCAGTTTATGAGGAATCTTGTGGTAATTGCCCCTTGCCATTTCCAAAAGAATGGGGGATCACAGTTGCCTGGGTTAGAAGGGAGCTGCTGTAATGATCTTGGGGGATTTCCAATGGCAAGGGTGGAAAAGCATATAGGAGCATTCCTGTCTACAGAAAATAAAAGAAAATACATTTGTCTACTGGGCTTCCTTGCATGGAGTACTGGAACAGAATTTTGCCAGTTGATTGTTCAGAGGGGGAGGTAAAGAGGTCTGCATGAGGAATTACCCACAGATGGATCAAATATTGGAAGACCTCCAATTTAGTTTCCATTTGTGAGGCTCTGCTGTTGTCCTGTTCAGCTTGTCTGCCAGACATATTTGTTCTTACTGAATGTAGGATGCCTGTAGAGTGAGACTGTGCAAGCTAACATGGATAATCTGCAAAGGGGTTATGACCTGGTTTCCTCTTGCTTGGTGATGTACCACATGACTGTGGCATTGTCTGTAACAGCTTGAACAGGTCCTGGGGAAAAAAGAGGATTCAGAGAGTTGAATGCTTAATCAAGGCAAGCATCTCCTTGATATTTATGTGCTTGCATCTGTCCTTGGTGTCCCACACCCTTTTACTTTTATCCCTCCTGAAACTACTCCCCAAGCAAAGTCTGAAGTGTCTGTGGTAACTGACTGCTTTGGAGAAGGGAGGGAAGGAGAAAGGGAGACCTTGATTTGAGGATATCTGTTGTCTCCATCAAAAGAATTCTCATCTGACAAATCCCATTACTGGGATCAGAAAAAATAAGGATGCTGGGATCAAAGAGATTTCAGATTACACTGTATCTTTCTCATGTGGCATCTTGCCAATGTTATTATGAGAATCATAGATGCCATGAAACCCAAACTCCTGTGGTATTCCTTTGCAATGACATTAATCTGAGTGGATAACCTTAGTAATTGATCTAAATAAAGATCTATTTTTTCATATGGAAAAAATGCTTTTGAGAATGAAGTGTCTAGTTGGCATCCCAATAACAAAGTCCTGTGTAAGGGAATCAAGAAAGACTTTGGAATGTTTTCTTAGAATCGCAGCTTGTGCAAGAGATCTCTTACCGAAGCAAGAGATTCCTGACACCTTGAAAAAGACTGCAAATATAAGGTCTGCAGGATGAAAAATACCCCCCTCCAGAAAGGAGGATTTTCCTCCCACTGCCATCTGTAACCCTGATAAATTATTTTCAGAACCCATTTGTCTGAAACAATCTGTTCCTAAATAGAAAAATGGAGATTCAGACTTTCTGGAAGAAAAATGGGACCAGAGCAGGATGGGTTTACAAGGTCCTTTGAATAGTCATTCAGATTTTTTGGTCTGTCCTTGGTTTGGGGGGGGGGTTGAGACTTCTTTTTAGAACCCCCCCCCGACTTTTCATCTTAAACATTTTTTATCTGAATTCTGTTGAGACAGTCTATTCTGTTTTTTGTCAAAACTGGATGAAGAAAAAGAAAATCCCTTGGATGATTTGGAAGAGAAGGGTTGAAAAATCTTGCAGATTCTCTGGAACATCTTATTCTTCAATACACTTCTTTGATCACCTCGGCAGCAAAGTTGCCAAACACTAAGTCTCTATCCAAGGGAGAATTTAAAATTTCATTTTATACATCATCTGGGATGTTCTGAAAATGCGGCCAAGGAAACCTCTTTAAAACAGCACCAATAGCCATAGCCCTGGAAGAAATATCAACAGTCATACACATACCAAAAAAATGCCCTGGATTTACGAAAGCTTGCACAGAGTGCAAGAAGAGTGTAGGAGCTCATGCCGGCAATATGTCTGCCGTGCGATCCAGGTACAGCCGGCAGGGGCATGCACGAGAGTTGCTAAAGCTACCCTTGCACGGACAGCGTCATGGTATGCTAATTACCTCATTTTCTGGTGAAAGCCGTGCAAGTCAGGTAAATTTGCGATCCAGGAAACACTAACCTGTCCATGGAAGATTAGTGTTAGCTGCAGAATTGTACTGCATTGGTAACGGAGTACATTTCTGCAAATAGCTAAACCGAGCTATGACAGCTCCAAATAAAGGATGCATACAGTTGAGGAAGCATGCCAATGGCCAAATATAAGGCCATTGTCATTTTATAAAGTTTAAAAATATAAAAATTTAACTTTTTTCCCCCCCGATCTCCGATGTTTAAGCATAGCTCAGCACCGCGCAAACGTGCGCCGCTTATAAAAACAAGAAAATAATTAAAAAAAAAACAAAAATAGGCATTTTCACTAAAAAAGCTTATTCTGCCATGCAGGTGAGTGGCAGGCTGAAGACAACATGGCCAGTGAGTAGTGATTGCTAAGGGGGGAAGCTCAGTGTGAGAGATGTAACCATGCATTACTAGGCAATACTATGCAAATGAGGATAAGGATAGTGAATCCCAATTTTCCCCAGCATGTGAGGCATGTCCCAAGAGTGTAAGAGTAGGAGTAGGTGAGTAGAAGAGTAGAATATAGGTGACATCATGAGGGTGTCTTTCAGATAGGCTGTAAGCTAATTGGAGCACAGTGGCTTGTGTTTGCCCTGAGTTGCTCAGGATTGCAATAGGCATGCCTACAGTTGTCCTATTTAAAAACCTCAATCCAAAGGTGCACACTGTTAAAAGATAGGAAACTCCTTGCAAACATGCACACAGCGTGTGCGCCCGTGTGTGCACATTTGCGCTCGTTTGCACGGTGCTGCCCCGGGCGGAAACAGAAAGGCAAAAGGAAGGAAAAGAAGTAGTAGGAAGTTAACCAAGGAGAACTAGCAGAGCTGCCAGGTGAAATATATCAGAGTCAGCCAATTACAAGGCAGCAGACAAGACTAGCCCAGCCCAGCACTTTAAACTCTGCAAACACCATTCCCCCCTGTTTTTTCTCAGGAACTCTGCAACACTGCAGTATACAAAGAGGAAAAGCTTAAAAAGCTTAAGTCAGACAAAATGTTAGGGGCTGCTCTTGCTATCATAAACCAACATGTGCAAGGTGCTGATGGTGGTGATGTTGTGAATGCTGCTGAGCAACCCACAGAAGGAGACGGAGAAGAGTGTACAGACCCAGGGTAACCTACCAGGGGCTACATGAGTTGGAAATAGTGGAGTGCTATAGGGTGGACAGAGACCTCCTACAGAAAATTGTTGAGCTTTGCCGGCCATGCCTCACACACAGAACCAACAGAGGGGAACCCATCCCAGTGGATACCAAGGTATGTGTAGTCCTAAGAATACTAGCTACAGGTACCTTCCAAGGACCAACTGGTGATATGATGGGGATTTCACAGGCATCAGCATCCAGGATACTCCACCAGTTCCTGGATGCCATGTCACCGCATGTTGGTGACCACGTATATTTCCCCAATTCCCGTGAGGCATTGGCCAGCAATATGCGCCTTTTCCACCAAATAGCAGAATACCCTGAGGTAGTGGGTGCAATAGACTGCATGCACATACGCATCAAAGCACCACCCGGTGAGCGGAGTAGGGTCTACATCAACCGCAAGGGCTTCCCATCCATCAACTGCCAGTTTGTGTGCGATGCCCAGGGCATAATAATGAATATGTGTGCTGGATGCCTTGGAAGCTATCTCGATTCCTACATTTGGCATCTGACCCAACTGTACCAGAGATTTGCCAATGGGGACATCCCTGAGGGTCACCTAGTGGGGGATGCTGGATATGCACTGGAGCCGTGGCTGATGACACCCATCAGAAATGCACACACACCTGAACAAGAACTCCATAATGAGGCACACGCACAAACAAGAAACATAATTGAGTGTGTGTTTGGGATGCTCAAGTCATGATTCCAGTGCCTGGACACATCTGGTGGAGCCTTGCAGTACTCACCAACTACATGTACCCAAATTGTTATGGTATGTGCCATGCTATACAATATGATCCTGCAGAAACAGCTGCAGCAGGAACAGCATGGGGCAGGGCCAAACAGCCCTCCACTATTGCCAAGGCCTGCACAGGCACAGTGTGACTCAGAGGAGGAACAACCTGAACCTGCCCCAGTAGGACGAAGAGGCGTGCCCAGTATGCCCTGACCTTAGCAAAGCGGCAACCCATAGCACATACACTGACTCAGTAGGAACCCTGGAAATAATGCCTCTCTCTGACTCGCACATACAGTAAAAGGGATGCCTAACTTGACACTACCTGTTTTCAAACATGTATAGGGGGTGTACTATGTGCATCCAACACAGGCAGCCCTGCAGCACCATCTGAGGCATGAGTGCCCTATTTTAAGCAATATAAAGCACTGCTAAGCACATTTTACCAGTACTGAGAGTATTTAAATACAATTGGGCTTAGCTGCGCACCGAGCTAACCAGCCCAATGTCGGGCAATGTCGTGCAAAGTTGGACAACGTTGGGCAAAGTCAGGTAAACATACTCACACCTGCTTTACTGTTCCTTAACCAGTCAGGTCTGCCAAGCAGGAAAATAAAAAGCAGTGACAGGGCTCGAACTCAGGATACTGTGCACTATATTCACAGTACTGAACTACTAAGCCATGAGAGCATTTCACTGGCACAGACACAACTTAAGTCACTCACACATACCAGTTGGGGGGGGGGTCACATACCTAACAGTCACAGCCAGCAGGACAATTGTAAACAAATGCAAACACAAACAAATGCTTTATCATGCCCTCTGAAGAGGCATATGAGTAACCTCCCCCCAGGCCTATGCAGGCAGATAACAGCAGGCCAGGCAGTGTGATGTGGGTTGGGAGGCTATGAAGTCACAAACTAATAATGTGTAATTGGAAGCTAAAGTCTGTAGTACAGTGGTATGCCTCAAGCCAGTATGATAGGCAATAGTACAGACAGAAATGGAGTACCTGACATAGCAGTGCAGGCCTAGCAAATGTGTATAAGTGTCAGGTGTACCCCTCATCCTATGTACACCCACAGTAACAATCAGGTGTGCCCCCCCAGGTAGAAATTTACAAATAATAGCTGTCCCCCCTGTATGTAGAAATGTTGACAAGTCTATGTAAATTGACTCATGGAAGCCCTGCAAGCACAGCGTGCTTCCTGTTGATGTACAACACAAAGGTGAGCCCTGAAGTAAAATCCAACTTGAATTTTCACACACATATATAGTATATATATGCCCATAGTGGGCATGCTCACACACTTAAACAAATTTAGCTAATGTCAGACAACAAACAAATTTAGCAAATGTCAGTCAACAACATACTGAAAGGTCATACTGGGCATGCTCACACACAAACAAATGAAGCAAATGTCAGTCAACAACATACTGAAAGGTCATACTGGGCATGCTCACACACTTAAACGAAGCAAATGTCAATCCACAACATACTGAAAGGTCATACTGGGCATGCTCACACACTTAAACAAACGAAGTAAATGTCAGTCAACAACATACTGAAAGATCATACTGGGCATGCTCACACACTTAAAGCAAATTTCAGTCAACAACGTACTGAAAGGTCATACTGAGCATGCTCACACACTTAGGCCATGTCTGAGTACAGCAGTGGACCACACATATCTGGCAGGTGCAGTTCTTCCTCCAGACACATGTCACTATTCACCAATCCTGCCTTGCGCACACATTGATATGAAAACAGACTCATATAATATATTGGACCCCTGTCATAATCAAACTATGTAATACAAGTACTTAAGTTGTTCAAAGAAAGTGAAAATCCAAAGAAGATCAATAAATCTCCGATCAGTACCATCAAGAAACAATGAGCACTCCTAACATCATCCAAGCCATGTTCTGCCAAAAATATTGCCAAAGAGTCCATAGAGAACCATGAAGCTTTCTTTAGCTATGTCATAAATATCAATATAAACTCATATATGTTCTGAGTCAGTGCAAAGTGTAAATGAATACATGTACATGACTGACATTGCCAACATCTTGTCAGACAGGTTCATACATATTTACCCCCCTCTCACTTACAAAAGGGCCCATTACCATACCTGGAAATTGTGAAAAGCCAAAAATCACATATACAATGGTTAAACAGCTGTATCAAAACCTAAAAACACAGTGTCTATGGGATGACATGGTGTCCCTGGCTGTGTCATATGTGAACTCCAAAACAAACAGACCCTGCACCTGAACAGTCTGTTGAGACTCACCCTCTGTACAGGATATGAAACTGTTGAATGGGTTACAGCAATGTTTGGCACACTCCACAAGTGTTGGTGCACAACAGACCATGGTAACTATTGTCTTATAAGCCTAATAAGCCTGATCTGCAAGGCCATGGATTCTATCATTATGGAACTCATAAACAGAGCTATTGGGAGCCTACAAACAACCAACCCTACCCATTTTGGTTTGGGCAGGAGCAGATCATGGTCCCTAAACCTGCTAGACAGTTTTTAAGGCAGTTACCCAGGACATACATCAATGAAATGAGCTCCACATGGCTTACATAGACATTGAAAAGCCCTTTTTCAACATCCCACACACGTCATATCCACAAAATCAACAACCTGTGCATAAACACGTATGTCATCTGATGGATTGCCAACTGGGGCACAGATAGGTCCCACAAGGTAAGAATTGTGGTTTCCCTGTTGGACTGTAAGCTGGTAACAACTCTTGTCCCCCATGGCTCAGTCCTGGGACCCCCCTGTCTGGTGCATACTTTTCAGAAATACAGTCAAACACATGAGGGCTATGGTTAGCAAATTTTGTGGATGGCTGCAAAAAGGTTGTCAAAATCTATGTTTGGGACAACATAGACATCCTTAAAAAGTGTCTCAGTCAGACAGATGTGGTGTCAAAATTATGGCCTCGAGCTACAATCATACAAATACCACATAGGTGCCAACACCCTAAATATGGAGGTAATAATAAGGGATCTATGGGCACATGTGGATAGTCATCTCTACTTTCAGAAACACATTCACAAAGTGGTTAGAAAATCATGCTATGTGTTCCCACAAATTGCCAAAGTCTTTGCATGTAGGTCAAAGGAGGTTCCCTCTACTCATCAGTCATCAGACCCATCAGAGAGTACCACGACACACTTGCGATGAATCTGACTAGGCACCTTCAGCAGCTGGAAAGACCACTGAAGTACCTCAACAAGAGGATTACTGGCCTCAAATAGTTGCCCCATGCAACAAGACTGAAGCAACTAAATCTGTACTCTGTTGCATACTGTCTACTCAGGTGATCTCTGCCCAACAGACAGGTCCATGTCCAATGCAGAACTGATGTACATTCTGTATCTGAAGTAAACCCAAGCTCACTGTGCCACATGCTCTAGGGATATAATCATCACAGCAATAAATAGAACATATTGGAGGGATACATTACTAACTCACAGACTTCCCTTGCTTTGGAACAGGCTCCAAACCTACATTAAGCTGAGTCCCTCACTGACACTCTTCCAGAGAAGCCTTGATGAGTGTATGTGAAACTGAACTGTCACACCATGGATCACTTCATCAGCTCTACTACACAGAGGCATAGGGAACTAACCCCATGTGTGGTGATAGCTGCACACTCTGGCCATACTAATATACGCCTTCAGGCAGATAGCCTATTACCTACCTATGTACCTATATATGTAGGGGGAACACAGTATAATAAGCCAAAGATGGATGGGCAGAGATGTGTGTAAGAGGGTGACCATGACAGGGAGCCATCCAGGACTGTCCCACCCGGCACACATCCCAATGGCACAAAAGACATGAGGTGAACATCTCACCCACTGTACATAATAGCCACCAGTATCTGTAAGAATTACAGTGTATGTGGTGCATGTGCCTGCTGTACAACATGACTGTACAATGAAGTACACATCTACTATCTGTAGACATGTACCTGTCACATAGGTTCATAGGTATGTAGTAGACTATCTTCACAAAGGCATATATTAGCCTAGGCAAGTTGTGCAGCTTTCACCACCCCATTGGTTAGTGTCTTAAGCCCTAGTTCTAATAGTTAGTACCCTAAACCCCTTTCTAGTGGGGCTGCTGATGTGATGCCTGGTGTGAATTGTCTGTTTCCCATCCACTCATCAAGGTTCCTATTGAAGAGTGTCAGCAAGGGGCTCTGTCTGATGTACATTGGGACTCTGTTCCACAGTAAGGCAAGTCTCTGGGATGGTACCCTATCCCATCAGCATGTTGTATTCATTGTTGTGATGAGATTCATATCCCTGGAGTGTGTAATGTGACTCAATTTTGTTATCCTTAGATGGAGCATGTTCAACAGTTATGTGTTGGACATGGCTCTATATGTTAGGTAGAGTGTGCCACTGAGTAGGTGGTAAGCAATGGAGAACAGATTTAGTTTTACCAGTTGTGTTGCGTAACACAACTGTTTGAGGCCAGTGATCTTCTTGGTGAGGTACCTCTGTGGTGTCTCCAGCTGCTGGATATGCTTAATTGAGTACATCCAAAATGGTGCATTGTACTCAATGATGGGTCTGATGACTTAAGAGTAGAGGGCCACCACTACCTCTTTTGATCCTGATGCAAACCCTTTGTTGATTAGGTGGGCCACATAGGATTTCCTAATCACTTTGGCAACATGGTTGTCAAAGGAAAGATGACTATCTACTTGTGTCTCCAGATCCCTTATTACCTTGTCAGTTTTTAGGGGGTAACACCTATGTGGTAGTTTGTGGGTACTTTGTTTTCCCCAAAGGGGATTACTATGCATTCTTTCACATTGAGCTTGAGGCCATGATTCTGACACCACACATCTGTCTCATAGAGTCCCTTCTGGAGAATATTTGTGTCATCCAGGGAATCTATTATAGGTTCATAGGTTCATACTAGGCTATCTGCCCTAGGGCATTTATAAGCCTAGCCAGAGTGTGTTTGGCTTTCGCCACCCATTTTAAATTAATTTTGCTATGCCTTTTTTTGAGGTTAGTATACTGTGCCTCTGTCTAACAATGACACAGAAGTGATAGCCAGGGTAAACCTATGATCTCCCATCCACTCATCAAGATTCCTCTTGAAGAGAGTCAATGTGGGACTCTGCCTAACCTGGACTGGGATTTTATTCCAGAGTGAAGGAAGCCTCTGGGTTATGAATCTGTCCCTCCAGCATGTCCTATTTATTTCAGTGCTGAGGTTCAAGTCTCTCAAGCGTGTAGCTCGATGGGATTTGGCGTAGCTCGATGGGATTTGGTGGGTCAAACACTTTACAGTTCCCAGCAAACTTAGTCAACCACAACCCTCCTGTGTTGGCATGTACTTCTGAGAAGTCTATACCAAACAGGAGGGGCCCCAGGACTGAACCCTGAGGGACACCAGTTGTTACTGGTTTAGAGTCTGACATGTAGCCAGCAACTCTTAATGTGTGGGATCTACACTTTACAGTTCCCAGCAAACTTAGTCAACCACAACCCTCCTGTGTTGGCATGTACTTCTGAGAAGTCTATACCAAACAGGAGGGGCCCCAGGACTGAACCCTGAGGGACACCAGTTGTTACTGGTTTAGTGTCTGACATGTAGCCAGCAACTCTTAATGTGTGGGATCTATCTGTGAGCCAGTTTGTAATCCATCTTGTGATGTATGGATTTATTCCCAGATTGGTGTGTTCATCTATGATACCTGACTGGGGAATGGTGTCAAAGGCCTTAGCGAGGTATAGGTAGGTTGTGTGGAGCTCCTTTCAATCATCTGTAGCCTGGGTAACTGTCTCAAAGAAATCCACCCAGGTCAGGAGGCATGATCTGCATTTGACGAAGCCAGACTGGGTGTGCTCAACTGTGTGAAGGTTCCCAATGTCTTTATTGTTGACTTCCATTATGATTGGCTCCATTGCCTTGCAGATCAGACTCGTCAGGTTCATAGAGTGGGAATGCCAAGGGTCTTTTGTGGCCCCACCCCTGTGGAGTGGGAAGAACGTTGCTGTGCAACATTCTATGGGTACATATCCTATAGAGAGGATGTAGAGAGAGGTGTAGGTATCCTTGATGAAAATGGATACATCCCCACCCTATGTGCTGTGATCCAGGTTCTGATGCTGGAAGGTATGGAATGAGTAGTATCCTGGTAGTGCTGGTGTGCTCTCTGGAGCCTTGAACTAGGTTTCTGTTACTGCACAGATATCAGTATTCTTCATACTGAGAAGTGCCTCGAGTGTGTGCATTTGGAGGCTGAGACTTCTGGCAATGAGTAGCATTTAGCTCACATTGTGGTTATTTGTGTTGGTGACAGGGTTTGGTTTGTCCTGAGTGACCAGTGTTCCACACCTGAAGTCAACGCCTCATTGGTCCGATCCGACCATAAGCTAATTACCCTACATATCTACATTCTGCCCCCACCCCCATTAAGGAAACCATGTTAAAAAATTTCTCCAAAGCCAAATTCATGCTTCTTAAGACAGAAGTGGTGAACTTCATGACACCTATGCAGATGGACAATACAGTTACGACTACTGATTCCTACACAATTGCACTTTATAAGCAATTAGATGAGTGCATGGATCATGCTATCTCAAACAGAACCAAGATGCTAACCTCCAAAAAAAGGAAGCCAATCTGGTGTTCCCCTGCCATAAACAAACTGTATAACAGAAGGAAGAAACTGTTGCAAAAGCGAGTAAAATTCCATGAGTGGAGGAGCTCCCTGGTCAGCCTCAGTAAGAAGCTGCGATCCCTGATAAAATCCTCCAAAGCTAGTTATGAAAACAAAATCGCCACTGATTCTAAAGGCAACCACAAAGCATTCTATAGCCATGTCAAGAATCTCAATGGCAACACTCAGATCTTCTCTGAGTTACAGCACAATGGCACTAAATATACAGACCCAACTGATATTGCCAACATCCTGGCAGATAGGTTCAGTGCTAACTTTACCCCCCTTTCACCCATTAAAGAGCCCATCTCTATACCGGAAGAATGCAAAGTTCCTGTAATCATGGTTGCACAGGTAAAAACCATACTCTCCAAAGGCAGGAACACAGCATCCATGGGACCTGACAACATCCCAGGCTGCGTTCTACACGAACTACAGAACGAACTGGCACCACACCTAAGTACCATGTTCAATCATAGCCTCACCTCAGGCTTTGTGCCTGCTGAATGGCACACAGCGATGGTTATCCAACTACACAAAGGGGGGAGCCACAACGGACTCTAGGAGCTAGCACCCCATTAGCCTGATGAGCCTGGTCTGCAAGGACATGGAACGTATCATCGTGGAACCTATAAACAAAGACAATGGCAATCTCTAAACTCTGGACCCCAACCAGTTCAGGTTTGTAAAAGGCAGATCATATCTCCTAAACCTGATAGACTTCTTTGAAGCAGTCACCAAAGCTGTAGACAAGGGTAAGGTGGTTCACTCAGTCTATCTAGATCTTGCCAAAACTTTCAACACCATCCCCCACTCTGGAATTATAGATAAAACTCACTAACCTAGGTATAAATCCCTATGTCACAAGATGGGTTGCCAACTGGCTCACTGACAGAACCCACACTGTGAAAGTAGCAGACTCCAAATCTGACTTCAGACCATTGACAAGTGGAGTACCACAAGGTTCAGTCCTGGGTCCTCTCCTGTTTGGTATCTACTTCTCTGAAGTACAAGCTAACACAGAAGGTCTTTGGTTAATGAAGTTCGCAGATGACTGCAAACTAGGAGCCATAATCAAAACTACTTACGATGTGGACATCCTACAAAAGGGCCTCACTGAGACAGATGCCTGGTGTCAAAGCCATGGCCTCAAGCTCAATGCCAAAAAGTGCATTGTCATGCCCTTTGGTAAAAACTCTGTACCCATGGACTACAACATAGGCGATAGTATACTTAACACCAAAAGTGTGATAAGAGTCCTTGGGACACAGGTGGACAGTAGTCTCTCCTTTGATAATCACATTGCCACAGTAGTCAGGAAATCCTTCTACATGGCACACCTCATCACAAAATGTTTCTCATGCAGAAAAAAAGAGGTCATTGTTCCCCTCTACTCATCAATCATTAGACCTATTATAGATTACAACGCCCCTTTTGGTATGTACCTCACAAGACATCTGCAACACCTGGAAAGGCCACAGAAATACATCACAAAGAGGATTACTGGCCTCAAACACATGCCCTACACAGACCGTCTCAACAAACTCCAGCTTTACTCCGTTGCATATTGCCTACTCAGAGGTGATCTCTGCCTAACATACAAAGCTATGTCAAACCCAGAGTTGTTGGACATGCTCCACGTAAAGAAATCCCAATTCCTCCAAGCTACATGCTCTAGGGATCTAAACCTTGTCACCACAATAAACAGAACATGCCAGAGTGATAGATTCCTGTCCCAGAGACTTCCCATACTCCGGAATAAACTACCTACCTATATCAAACAAAGCTCCTCATTAACGCTCTTCAAGAAAAATCTTGATGATTGGATGGGAAATAGGAAATTCACCCCAGGGATCACTTCTGTGTCTTTGCTCAACAGTGACACAGGAAAATAAATTTCTTGGATGGCAAAAGCCAGGGTACCTTTTTGGCTGGGCTTGTATAGGCCCCAGGGCCGATAGCCTAGTACCTACCTATGAACCTATGAACCTATGAATCTTTGAGCCTTGCCTAAAAAAGGTAATATGGGGACAGCAAGAGCCTTGGCCAGTATTCAGTAGCATAGGAGTGACAGATACAAACCATCTCTAGCGAAGCAATGAGGCTTGTCTATCATGTCATCACAGGCAGAGACTGGATCCCC
Source organism: Protopterus annectens (assembly GCF_019279795.1). Lineage (NCBI taxonomy): Eukaryota > Metazoa > Chordata > Ceratodontiformes > Protopteridae > Protopterus > Protopterus annectens. The sequence goes on along the minus strand of NC_056732.1, from coordinate 1,186,959,115 downwards.
TTTGAATGACACCAGAAGCTCAGCCAATTGTTGAAGTTTATCATCTTTCTGTTATATTGCAGCATCATGCAGGTGAAGGTAAGATGCTACTCAAGGTCAGGGTCATACCAGCCTGAGCTACATGATCCTAGAGCTACTATATATCTCTTGTCATGTTGTCCTGGGAGGCATGTCTCAGATCATTCACACTGACATGTACAAAGAACACGTCATATATGTACCTATTCTGGAGTGATGTAAGTGCTTGTGTTATGTGGCGGATCATAGCACCTGACAGACAACTGACAGTAACCTTCCCCTTGTCCACCCGAGTGAGTGGAACATCTGTGTGCCTGACTATGGAGTCACCTATTACTAGTGTGTTGGGTATGTTGTTTTGCCTTATGCCTGTTGTGAGGCACACTGCTTTGGTATTTTATGTGTTTTCTGGTGTGTGCTTGGAGGTGCGTGTTGCTTGCTTGTCTGCTTAGGGGGACACTCTCTCTTTTTCAGATTAATATTTGTATTCTCCGAGTATGGTAATGTGTATTTATGTGTGTGTTTTGCTGGTGCTTATATTGTAGGTCTATCTGAGACTGTTGGTGCTGTGGTTGTATGACCCTACTCCTCTTGACTGGATTGTCCAGTATTGGGTTGACAGAGCTTAGCCACCAGTTTGTCCCTGTGTGTGCCAGCATGTGGTGCATCAACCCATATATGATATGGTCATGGCCTAGGCATACAATACACTCACAAAATACACCTAGTATGATAAGCCTGCTGAGGTTAGCAAATGTGAAAAAAACCTTTGGGCAAACTGTCAGCAAGTAATGACTGTATTGCACCCTGTAACTCCATATTGCTTGCTAAAGTGTAAAGGCGTACTTAGTTTGGATTAAGAACCCCGCACTTGCCAACTGTGAGTGTGTGTGTCTCGTGGGAATAGCAACCTTTTTGGAGACTACTCACACCCCTTAAAAGTGGTATACTCATCTTTGTCAAGTTTGATGATCTCACCATCCTACAAATATACCTGTGGAAAGGTAAAATTCCAGTAATGTATAGAGCGCGTTGTGTAAATGCATACTGCTGTAATATCATAGTGTAATTAAGTAAGGGTTTGAATCCTGCACTTGCCAAGTGTGTGTGTCTCCTTGTGGAAGCACAACCATTTTGGAGACTACTCACACCCTTTAAAAGTGGTATACTCGTCTTTGTCAGGTCTGATGATGTTACCATCCTACAAATATACCTGTGGAAAGATGAAACCCCAGTAATGTGTATAGCACATTGTGTAAATGCGTACTGCTGTATTATCATAATGTAGTTATGGAGGAGTTTGAATCTTGCACTTACTATGTGTGTGACACCGTTGGTCAATGTGTAGTGGGGTTTGATTTTTCTAGTGTATGACATATCACAATGACAACTGTATGTGCATTACACATGTAAGGTAGCTGTGGGGCAAAGCCATATACATACATGTGAACTCAATTATTTCATAAGTGGGTACTCTGCTTTCTCCATGAAAGCACCTGTTATCTTTGCCAGAGCATGCTGGCACTTTCCAGACCTTCGGTCACTTCTGAATGCTTGTGACAAGCTTAGCCACTGCAGTGATCCCTGGGCTACGTCTTCTGTTTCACATCCACTCATCACGGTTTCTATTGAAGAGTGTGAGTGAGGGTTTATGCTTGAGGTATATTTGAATCCTGTTCCAAAGCAAGCAAAGTCTGGCAAAGATGACTAATCATTATAGGTATGCAACAACCTCTGACTAATCATTATAGGTGTGCAACAACCTCTGTGGATCTGCATGCAAACCCTTTATTGCTTATGTGCTCCACTGAGGGATTTCCAAAACACTTTGGTAATGTGATTAACAAAGGACAGATGACTGAATACATGGCTCTATGTATACATTAGTACCTGTTCCACATTTTGGGGGATACTACCTATGTGGTACTCTGGGGATACTTTGTTTTCTAAAAGTGGATAACTATGCTTTCTTTGGGTTATAGCTTTACAGCATGAGTTTGACACCAGGTATCTGTCTCTATGATACCCTTTTGGAGGATGTGTGTGTCATCTGGAGAATAAAGTATAGCCCACAGTATGCATTTTCATCAAATGTGGGCAGACGTATCCCTACTGTGTTTGCTTGTACCTAAGAAATCTATATGCCAAACAGGAGTGATCCCCGGACTGAGTGCAGGTGAATACCACTTGTTACTGGCATAGAATTGTACATGGAGGCTGCAAATGTTACTATGTGTCCTACATCTGTGCGTCAGTTGTCAATCCATCATCTAACAATCGTTTATGGTCAGTCTGTTGAGGTTATGTATAATACCAGAATGTGGGATGGGTATGAATTGCTAGTGAGCTGTAGCTTGGCTGTGTGGACCTCCCCTCCCTCACCTATAGCCTTGTTAACTGGCTTGAAGTCTACTAGGTGTAGGAGCCATGTTCTGGCCTTTAGAGAACCTAAGTGGGTATGGTGCAGCGTTTGCAGGTTCATAATGTCTCTGTTAATGAGTTCCATAATGCTGTGCTCCATAGCCTTCCAGATAACATTTGTCTGGCTTATAGGGTGAGAGTTTCCAGGATCTGTTGTAGTTCTACCCTTAATCAATTTATGTTAACATTTACACTGGATGTGACAAGGGTGGACAGGACTAGGAATAAGTATATTAGAGGGTCAGTCCAGGTTTGAAGGTTAGTAGACCAAGCCAGATAGGCAGGATTAAGTTGGTTTGTACATGTGCTGAGGAGGGATGCAGAGTATATTGTGAAATAGATGCTGAGGATGAAGCCGCCAGGTAACTGGAAAAGAGGAATGCCTAAGATGAGGTTTATGGCTGTGGTGAGAGAGGACATGCAGGTGGGTGGTGTGACAGCGCAAGATGCAGAGAGCAGGAAGAAATGGAAACAGATGATCTACTGTGGCAACCCCTAATGGGAGCATCCGAAAGGAGAAGAAGAAGAAGAAGACGTAGCTCAACCCTTGTGGACTGTGAACACCATTACCATGCATCATTCCACAAGTACGTAACCTGTATAAAGGCTGCATCTGGACAGAGTGTTTAGGTGAGTGGTGACTTCATATGTCAGCTTGTGTATGACACAGCCAGGGACACTGTCCAGTACCATTGCCACTGTGGTTTGGACTTTGGTAAAGAGATGTTTTAACTAGAGTGTCTGTGAATCATCAGGTTTTACATTCTTCAGGTCTGGAAATGTGGCCCTTGTATAATGACAGGGTGGTGAAATCCACATTCAAACTGTCTGACAAGAAATTTGTAATGTCGGTCAGATAAGTGTACTTTGTGACCATTTACATTAACTGTGACCCGATCTGAGATTTCTCCTGTAGATTATAAACAACACTGAAGAAAGCTTTAGTGTTGTCTTTGGAATCCTTGCCATTTTGTATTTCGAAGCTTGCCTTGTATGTTTAATGAGGGCTTGTATTTTCCCAATGATACTGACCAGAGAGGTTATCCCTTCTTGGTATGTAACTCTTTTTTGGTACAACTTCACACCTTCTATTATATATTTAGTTTATGGCAGGGGTCCATGAGACTAATGCACTTTTACTGTATAACTGAGAATTTCTTGTGTTTGTGATAGCACGGTCCATGCAACCCTGTAGGTGAACAGTGTGCATTACTAAAGGATTATGCAGCTGGGACAGTGTTAACCTTAGTAATGCAAACCAATGACAGATAGCAAAAACAGCATCACCCACAGCACATTGTCAACTCGTGTCATACACACACATGCATACTCAAGTTCCAAAATGTGTGTAGTACAATGCATAATGGCCACCAATAAAAACTATGGAGTGTTAACACTGGCCAATACAGGGCATGTCACCCTGCCCATGTGTCCAATATGCATGTACATGCAGACAGTGCACCTCCACCACGTTCACAAATGGACACCTGGAAACGTGTGTTGCACACAGCCCAAACTTACTGTCCACTGTATAATGCAGGCTGACACAACTACACACATCAGCCAAGTGGCACATGGGCAAACAAAACACAATTGGAATAAACACTGGTGAAAACAATACAATATTGCTAATTACAGCTTTAATGCATCATGCCTGCTCAGCTACACCTTCAAGGATATCATTACACTTTACTGCTGACAACATGCTATACATCCAACCATTGCTATACTTTATTAAAGTCACCCTGTGCATTAGCACCATGTTAGCCTGTTCCTGCATCAATGTTACAGAAGACAGGAGGTGGCACAGGTTTCATCATATGCACAGGATGTGTTGTTGGTTTGCCAGAGGCCTACACTGAGCCATACAATTGACATGTGTGTGTGAGTGTGTGTGTGAGGGCCATGAGTACTGTTATGGGCCAATGTTGATGTCATGTGTGCGGGTATGTGTTTGCCCTAGGTTTCTGGTTTATGTGTGTGTGTCTGCATGCACACAGTTCCACCATGTGGCTGCCATATACGGGGATTTGTGAGACAGCTACAGACTGTACCTGGCAGGCTTTACAGATCACCATCTCTGGCCATGGATATGGAACCTGTGCCTGGCAGGGGTGCTACAGACAGTATCAGGTACTAATCCAAATTGGGTACTATCTGAAGAGGTTGAAAAATGTCCACTGGATCCAGGTCCCTGCTGGGACTGGCCAGAGCCATGTGCACGTGGTCTGCTAGGACGGTTTATGGACAGCCGCACCAACATTGCTGGAGCTGGTACTTGTACTACGGGAGCGGCTGTGACTTGCTGAACATCCACTGTAACCTCCAGCTGGTGATGTTGCTGGCATATGTCCACGTCAAAATCTCAACTGTCCCGCACTATCCTGACTCATGGACATGACATTGTGGAGGACATCCAATGTCTCACCCCAATGTCTAGCAATGACCTCAGTGTAGTTACATATGGCACCTGCTAGGTCATGGATACTATCATTTACAGAGGTGTAATGAGCCCACTGTGCCCTTAGCCCTTGTCTGGTGTACTGCTCCATTGGTGTCTGTGCCTCCATGACAGCCTGGAACATGCATGTGGTAAAAAGAGGTGTGGCACGTCTGCCAGGGGTATGATGACAAGCAGCGCTCTGACGAGAACCCCTGGGCATCTGCCAATGTGGTACCATTCCAGACAACTGGCTATGGCTGCTGTGTCCTGATACATGTGCCATAGATACCACACTGTCCTGGCCAGTGCCAACTGTACACTGTCCCTCAGCTAAGGGCAATGGTGATGATGGATGTACAGGCAGTATGACTGTGTGCATGGATGCAGTGGAGACTTGTGTACTGTCAATTGGTGGCCCAACAACAGACCCTGACAAACCTGCCTGTGCCTCAACACACCTATCCTCATGATCACTGTCTGTCTAAGTGATATCAGGTTCCCTGCTGTACTGAACCAGCCCCACCTCGCCACCATTGAGAGAATAACAGGAAACACACTTTAAGACCTGAACATGACTTTAGACCACATGCACACATGCACACATGCGTACATGCACACATGCGCACATGCACACATGTGCACATGCCCACATGCACACATGCACATGCACACATGCACACATGCACACATGCACACACACAAAACTACACTTCTCCCAAAAGCAGATACACACAACACCAGCAATCACAGAACATACACAATAGCAGGTGATGGTGGGGTACAGTATCACAAGCAAAACAGTCATATCACACATGTCAGCATGCAGGACATGTGTTGCACAACAGCATGCAGTGCAAGAGTAGTCAGTCCTTGTTACTAACAGTATACATGGCTTTGATGCATGTGTTTTGTTATTAGGTGATGGCCCTCCCCCGGAACACAATGCATACATGGACACAACATTGCTGTGCAGGTATTCATGACCCTGTGATGTACTGTGCACCATAACTCACAGGTGTACATACCATTGCTGGATGTGTATCTGTGTGTCAGATAGGTATCCAATGCTGATTGCAGCCTCTGCGTCTTTAGCAAATAATTGTGGACACATATTTAGCACATGCAGGATGAGTATTCACACAACATCATCAGTGGTGCATGGATAATTGATGGAATACCATTCAACCACATACCCAATGCACGGTACTTATGTTGAGTGTTGATCATATTGTGGACATGCCAGTCTCCTCCATGACATGGCATGCTAAAACACAACTGCATATTTAAACACTACACATACCCAATATGTGTCATATGACCTAGCCACTCAATAGCATCACAAGACATATATGTGTCAGTTGTGCAAACGGTGATTGGTATGCATACTGTTTAGAGGTGCATATGTGTGCACGTATGCATCATTATAGCAATGACAGCTATGTGTAGTACTGTGGTTACAATAACTGGATGGGGTATAGTACCATAGGCCATCATCATGAGGCATCAGGTGGTCACTCAAGGCTACAAATGTTTCACAAACCAACACTAATCATGCTGTGCTGGAACTGTACTACCTTGGCTAAATTCACCATTTCACAACCAGTTGTTATGTGAGTTTGTAAGGAGGCCAATAAGGAGCATTCCCTGACATGAATGTGCAGTGTGTTGCAAAGTGTTTAAATGCCCCAGGATAGGCCTCTACCCCTCAGGTATACTATGTGTAATCTGTGGATGAGATTTTGGATACTGGAGTGTGTCTTTACAGAGGGTTTGGGAATCCTTTATATGTAGCATGTTAAAATGCTCTGTGTATGACATAGATGTGTATGTTATGTGCATGTTGAGTATCAACTGTGCCTATCCAATGCTCACTACAGTCTAGCTACATTTGTTTGAGATGGTCTGGGCATTGCATGCGTTTGAGGCAGCTAATCACATTAGTGAGATGTGCGTGCTCTTACACCAAACATGCACAGCATGCATTATGGGTAGGTGTGTTACATGTGTACATGGCCTACACCTTAACTATGATGTTCACTTTTTATTTACAATAATAAATGTAGAACACACTCACCAGCATATGTACGCTGCCTTGATGTCACCCTAGAGGTACCTACATAGAGATGAGACAGTTTGTCAGTGGCCACAACTGTGGTATTGCTACTGTGTGTTTGCAATCTTACAGTACAACAACAGTTTACATTCACAGGGCTATAGATTATGTTCCAAATGATCAGTATTGCACAACAACAGGCTCCACATCTTTGAACGACACACTCCACATCTCACATATGCATGATCTACCAATACAGATAACAGTAGTCTACAGATATGCCATGTTACCTGCATGCTCCATGTGTGCTAGCTGGGTGACTCCAACCTCCATCATGGTGTATGTCTGCTGCTGTTGTTGTTGTTGGGCAGGTGCCACCAGGCTCATGAGCAGCTCCTTCATTCTGGTGAGGGGGGGTGGATATTAACACCACCCCCTGTTGCAAGCTGTTGTCAACACACATCAGCAGCACACTGATGGACATGTCTGAGAAGATCACTGCAATGGTGGTGTACCTGCTCATATGTCCTGTTATGCAGGCCTACCTTATTGACCCTGCAGACAACATCTTGCCACATTGCAGTATGCTCCTGCTGGTCCTGGCTGGTTCGTGAAAACATTAGACAGTAGTGCTGAATCATACTGCTAGTAATGATATCATCTTCAGCACTACTGTAACTCGGATTCCTGTGGTGGGCCATGATCCCTGGAAGATATAAATACAAAAATATGTCTGAGCAAATCATATGGCACATTTAACATTATACAGTACAGATATCACTGAACTGCTATATATAGCAACCTATAAGCTAACCGAGAGTGAAACAGTGTAACTGCAACTTATCACTGCTCACCCCACAACTGCTTGAAAGTATCTTGCTCACTCTCTAGCTAATGAACCATGTTTTGCACAGCAACAAAATAAAATCACTATATAAGACTATACAAGAGTACCTGGCACACTGTATGCAACACGATTCACCACCTAGCCACAGCAGATATACATCAAGCTGATGTGTAAAGAAATATAACATCAATCACAATCAGTGTAAGGTCCAGTAAATGTATTACTATTATACCACACAACTTGTTAATGCCAAACCCGTGGCCAAAATATGTGCACATTTGGGAATATAGGTCACATACTGCTGTAGTACACTATGAATGTTGCTAGATATGCAGTTATATGTATTACCACACATATGTCAAAGTACATGATACAGACATACCCACACACACATCAGACATAATTACAGGACACAAAGGTATGACAACCCAGATAAGCTTCCAGTGTGTACTAACTAGTACTGTGTGCCAGTACTTAGACAACCTTAATCTTGAGAAATGTAATCTGTGATGAATACAGGGACCACACAAAACAGTGGATGCAAGCAATGTCGACATATATCATACTTTGCTGTACAGACCCAGAGCTTCTATTAGTACTACAGTACACACAGAATTTGCATTCAACATTGGTACCAATCAATAATCATAGATGTAGTGCTTTAGCCTCCAATGACACACCCTAGTTAAAAACAAGGGACTTAATCACACTGTATGCAAAAGCACTTGTTCTGCCTAGCAACAGGATACACAGCTTTTGCGACGATCAAAGCAAGGACCCATAATACCATAACATAAACAGTTTCCCACTAAGCTATCTCACAGATACATACCTTTGACATATTCACAAACATATTGACAATCATAGTCAGTCAACAGTACAGAGAATCTATTGCAACAAGTAGATGTAGGTGTGTATGAGTATATATAAATAAATATATGTATATATATATATATATATGTATATATATATATGTATGTATATATATATATATGTATATATATATATGTATGTATATATACATATACACATCCATTTGTCTACATATACACATATATATATATATATATATATATATATATATATATATATATATATATATATAGACATATACATTTCACCTTTCATAGTGAGAATATCAATTATACAAAGGATGTAAGGTGTACAGTAATGTAATAAAATCACACAGTCTTGGGATAAATGCATTGAAGGTGTTCCCAGCCCAGGTAGCTTTAGCTACTGGCTTCAACACTGCAAACTGAACAAACCACCCACAGTGTTTAACCACCACATGTCATAGACCAGCATTGTATGCTGTCTTGTTAGTCACAAACTAAAACCTACATACAAATATGTGCATACTAACCTTCACCAACATATATATCTCCCCCCTTCGCAAACAGTTGCAATATGTCCCCTGCTCTATGCACATATTCAGATGTGAATATATATGACACATATATATTTCTCCGTATGTGTGTGACATACACACACATGGTCCACACTATTGTAAGTCCCTGGACCTCACAGCTGAACTGTTGGGCCTTGCTGCAATACAAACAGGTGGCACATATGAACACAGACTAACATTAGGGGGGGAGTATATATGGCAACATATGCTAGATAAGCATACTAGACTGCTACAGCAGTTGCCAATCCTAAGCTACACTTTAATATGACTATCATTAATGTGTTGTTCTGTCACACCTATGTTTATATAATGTCAGCGCTAATCCCCACAACAGCCATTGGCCACACTACTATACAGTACACAGATAACATGGATCAGATCTTTGACATTTAATGCTGAGCTACACATTTCACAGGTATGTCCCAGTGCAACAGGTACATAAAGTATTGTCCATAGCAGTAGTTAAGCAGAACATCTGTGCATAAAGAAGTACTGCTGCCACATATGAATGTTTCACATTATGTAGACTATTCTTCAACATCTACTACATGCCAGTGAATACATATGAGTCACATACATTTCCTTTGTATAATTTGGTAATATTTATTTTTCCTTTTTTTCTCTCTCTCTCTCTCTGTATCTCTCTCTGTCAGTCTCTGCAATAGAGTGATTGAGTTTGTTGGCAGAAATTGCAGCCTGCTTTTATAGGAATTTGCACATGAGCATGTGATGGCCTCTGCACCAATTAGTGGCCACTATTTGCTAATTGCATGCAGCCTGCTGTGTAGAAATTGCAGTAATCACTGTCATAGCAACCCAGTACTATAAATTGCTGACTCATGTAGGTGTGGCCCTTTCAGCTTCCCAAGATGGAGATCATCCTTGTTTGGTGTGGACATCATTGTTTAAGACAGAAGGTTGGTATAGTTCTTATATCAAAATCCAGGGGTGTCGCCAGAGATTTACATTTTGTACTCAGACCTAATGATGCTGCTTCCAGTACCCACTTGTCATTGTAGAAATGTACTCACCCCTCAAAATGCTACCCCAGGATACATGGAAAGATGTACTTTCTTTTCAACTGTTACAATTAACTGCCATACAAAGCTAGTTATAGAGATGTATTCCTTTGGCACAAGAATTGTTTGTGAACTGCTATACTGTGAATATTCATTTACTCAGATCTAAACAGTTTGTGCTTTTTTTAGTGTTGACATTAGCACAAACTGCTCAGAAAAACTGGACACATTTCAGTACAGTGAGTATGCTTACATACATCCTTGGTAGACCCTGCACACACAGGTATATTCTACATTTGGGCAGGGTTGCAGAAGTACAGAGAGCGTAAGTAGTATTGTGTGGATTTTATCTTGCTGGACTTATAGGGTTGCTGTGTACATGTTAGTTTATCATGGCAAGTTGTCTGTCTGTGTAACTCTCAACTGTGGACCTATCCACATGATAGCCAGAGAATAGCCTGTTATTTTTTGTCTGTGCACCACACAGGTCTTTTCAGCAATAGAGCAATGGCATTCATACAGTTGGTTGCTACCAGTACATGGCTACATCCATTTGTATTTCAGTGTTGTATTCCTACATAAGGGTATGCTTCTGAAACTTCTTCCAAAGCTATTTGCACAGTGTGTAACAGCATAAAGGCCAATATGGCTCTGTGTTTCTGCCTCTGCCAGATCTCTCAACCAATCAGGTACATATTTGAACAGACTCAAGGAAAAGTCAAGAAAAAGTCAGGGACAATCAGGGACACCTTTAAAATATTAGTGCCATTAAGTTGAAACACTGAGAGAATCAGAGCATATGAATTGATACACCTTTTCTGAAGTAAAATAAGTGTTTAACTCTTAATTATTGTCATTATTCATTAAGTGTAATTCACCACCTTTCTGCCCAAAGTCAGTAGTTTTAGGAGGGATTCAGAGGGACAGAGCTAAAATTTGTGTCAAAATCAGGGACATCCCTGAAAATTAGGGACAGTTGAGAGGTATGGCCTCTGCCCTAAACAGACATGCCAGTGTTTGTCCTGCTGTGATACTGTGTGGGGTTGTAAAGTGATGGTGTAACATTATTTCCTGCTAGAATGGCTGCTTCTCTTATCACAGTCATGTAATGTAATCCTCGAACAACTGTTGGTCAACATCCACAGAACAAGTTGTGTGGTATGGTATTCCTAATTTTCCTTTACATTCACTCATTCAGATGCATGATATAATTATTTAAGCATGAGCATGATGTATATCTTCCGTGGCTTAGTGATATTTCATGTTGTGTAGTGTGTGCAAGGTCCGGGGTTCGAGACTTACAGAGGTGTTTTATTTTGTTCCTGAGCAGAACAAGGGCTCTCACATACAGAGTGACTAAGGCACTTTTAAGCAGTTGTAAGTGGGTTTGCACAGGTTTGCACAATGCTTAGCATTGCTTAGCCAAGCGCAAACAAGCACAAACCTGCGCAAACCTACTCACTACTGCTTAATAGTGCTTACTCCTGCTCACCCCCACGCTAATTTATTTGAAAGAAAAGAAAAATGGGGAGATAGGAAAGTGGTGAAAAAGAGGCACAAAGAGGGAAAGACAGTATGGAAAATAGCTTGGAATGTGCAGGATGGGTGTAGGGAAGGTCCATAGCTGCCCATTTCTTCAACAGCAACAGCTGTGCATATGTAATAAATTTGGAGGTAGATATGAACCCTTCAACCCTTGAGAGAGGGGTGAGGACAACAAAGTATGTTGTAATGCCAATTAAATAACATTTCATGTGTCCAGTGGACATGTGTGCAAAATGGGCAGCTATGTATGGGGCGTAACATTTTTTTTTGGGAGAATATTTGCCCTTTTTTTTCAGGTGAGAGTGGAATGTGGGGTAGGGGAAGTATGTATATTTTGGGAGGTAGGTTGGGGAGGTAAACTGACAAGACAAACAAGATGCATACAGGGGAGGTATATGACACGTGTTGGGTGAATATCTTTAACAGGAAGGGATGTTTGGAAATCGCAAGCCCATGAGCCCCCAGATGGAAACAGTGGGACTGAAATCTCCACCCATGGGCAGTCACCACTGCACCTTCACGGCCCAGAGGGTGGCTGTGCTGGGGGCTGTGTAGGAGGGGCAGGCTGATCCAGGAGTTGTGCCACTTGGGCCTCAAGCTAGCATAGAGGTTGTGCAACAGAATGTTCAATCTTTCTACGCACCACAGCCCAGACCATTCGAAAGGTGATAGGTGCCCTTCTGCCCATGCTTGCACGGGGGGCCAAGCCCTATCCCCTGCAGCACTTCCACCTGAAGTTGGCACAGGGCCAATGGAGGAGGAGGTCCTAGGCTGGGCACCAGATCTGCTGGTGCCAGGTACCATGGCCAGCTGAGGTGGGACAGGTGGGTCCCCTGGGACTGGCCTTCCCATATGAACTATGTTTTGGAGAGTTTAATAAAGATATGGGTTAGTAACAGTCAACAGCATTCCCAATTAGTTAAACAGCATGCAGAAGTATTCCCATTAAACCAACACACCAGATTTTCAACAGTTGAAAAGCAAGCATAACACATGCATATATAGAACAATAGTGGACATTACAACAGCATGCAGGTTGAATTCATGGCAACAGGCCACCAATATTGTGGTATTTTAACAGGGCACATGCATAGAAATAAATGCAAATATTTATAAACCAATAGGACATATGTCCCAACAAATGTTTTGAGATTAGACATACATATTGAGGTGTGGAATTGCATTTTGTATGCACATACAGTAGGGTGGGAAAAGATAGCTCAATTAACAACTTATATAACCTTCTAGTTTTCACTACATTCCTATTAACTGCAGTTATATGTCCCTTACATGTATTATTATACTACCCAATGCCCTTAAATTGTTTAACTGGATTCTGCTAGATCATTATATACATGAGCTGTATCTTACATACAAACTGTCCAAGATGCAGATGTTACTGCAACATATTTTGAGAGTTGCTCACACACACTACTGCTAAGATGGTACACTGACAGATCTACTTTCATATAATTATCTAGTTATGTTCAGGTGAAAGTATCTGTTATATGTTAACAGCTCCCTACATTTCTGGCAGGACACTGACATTTCTGGGGAGCACAATACCAAGCTACTCATGTGCCAGGTTAAACTGTACATGCTGGCCATGAACCAAAAGTTGAGGGCTGTACATATGCATACAAGCTACTGGCACTTCCTTCATCCGCGTTATATGGGCCTACCCAAGTGTGGGTTGACACTGCTTAATACAACACTACTATTTGTAGAATGCAACAGTACAACAACATATCAAAGAAAATGACACAGATGCACTCCATGAATCATACATTTGTTAAAGGATTATTACACCTTTATTTATTGGATTAAAAGACTTTTTGAAGGCTCTCTCATTTATTTTACATAACAGTACATGCAGAATAATTACTAACCTGCCTTTGCAGCCTATCTTCATGGGCTTGCTGGTTCATAGCCCGGTCACCTGCAGCTGTGAAGTAAATGCAGTGATATTGAGACATACTTATCCATAGTATAGACAAGCATAGCAATTCTTAACTACTTAATACAATGGCTACTTACTCAGTACTGGGGCATTAGGCATCGTACAGGATTCCTGGATCCACTGGTCCAGTTGATCCTCCCTATGTCGCTTCAGGTCAGAATAATGGGGCCTGACCTGCACACCAGTCCGAGGAACACCAAAGGCAGTGGTGAGATCATGGGCAAGACTGTTCCAGGCCTCCATTTTATATTGGGTACCCTGGTACTGGCCCTACAGGAATCTTTCCTGATGATTGTGGACAAGGAGCCAAACCATAATTTTGGACTGCTGGATGTCCCAGCATCGCGCTCTAAATTGAGTGCCTTCACCAACACCAGCAATGCTGACTTAAGAAGGAAGCAACAACCAGTTATAGCAAGTATTCCCACCTGTGGAGCTTAAATATGCCTCATTTCCCGCACTTATTTGTGATTGGCCAGTTTTGGAAAAAACTCAGCTGTAGGCACGCCTGCTTAGCTGATGTTGGCAATGTTTAAAATTCCTTTGATAGATATGTCTCTGTTGAAAGTGCATATTTGTGAAATGCTGTCATGGCTTAGTGGTTAAGTACTGTGACTATAGTGCACAGTATCCTGAGTTCAAGCCCTGTCACTGCTTTTTATTTTCCTGCTGGGCAGATCTGACTGGTTAAGGAACAGTAAAGCAGGTGTGAGTGTGTTTACCCGACTTTGCTCGACTTTGCCCGACATTGCCCAATGTTGCCCGATGCACTGGTTAGCACTGTGCGCAGCTACGCGAAATACATTTTGGTTGTGCTTGTTAGTGCAGTGTGCAGCTACGTGCAAATATGTTGTGGTTGTGGTGGTTATTGCAGTGTGCAGCTACATGCAATGGTATTTAAATATGCTCAATAATGGTAAAATGTGCTTAGCAGTGCTTTATATTGCTTAACATAGGGTACTCATGCCTCAGAATGCATAACCATTTCACCTTGATATCTATATATATATATATATATATATATATATATATATATATATATATATATATATATATATATATATATATATATGATTCGTTCACTACTATATTTAATATATCAATGCTTTTTACAAAACTTATACATAAAAAATGTCAGGAAATATTTTTGTATACAGATTTCCCACAGAAAATGGAATGTGCAGTAGTGGGACTTGAACCGGGAATGCCTCCTTCTTGTGTGAAGGCTCTAACCACTACGCTATCGCTATGTTGCTTAATCTGCATATATTTTTCTTATAATCCTCTTCTGGTCTCTAAGCTGCTAACTGTAGCTGAGCAATGGGCAAACCCGAGCAAACCCGCACAACTACGGGCAGCTATATCGGAAGAGAAAAAAATTATTTTTATTTTTAATTTTGTAAGTTGTTTAATATATGGGGGAGTGTACATTGTACACATGTAAGTGGACTCACTCATATAACTTGAAATTGTGGCATTTCTTCTTTGCAGGGGCGTGGATTTTTGGACTGCTCGGCAGTCCAACACGCCCCCTACACTCATCCACTCTCCGTGTAAGCTTTAGAGTTGATGCAGCACACCCTCATTAATATGCATGGCGCGCTGCCATCATACTCTTACACTGGCGCTTCCATGTAAGACTAATGTAGTCTTACACGAAAGATTAGTAAATCCGGCAGAATGAATAGTGACCAGTTCACTAGCAGAAACTAAGTTATTTAAAGCAGATTTTTCTTCACAAGAAGTAACTGAAGATAAAACACAATTTGTCAGAACAACTTTAAGATATTAGCCTGACAATTTGAAATGAAGAAAATCAAAGTGTTAGAAGTATAAGCACTTATTTTCAGAAACCTATCATTTTCCCATCCTTATTAGAAAGGGTATGATTGCAATTAACTAAGTGCTAAGCAGCAGTGGAATCAACTAAGGCTATAGCTGCTGGGTTAGGTCTGGGAATAGCATATAGAAATTTAAAAGACTGAGGAACTTTATACATCCTATCTACCTTATTAGGAAGAACTGCCTGACTATCAAAGGAAAAGGAAAATTACAGACAGTAAGACACATATCCTCTAAAGCAGACAAGCCAGGAGGAATGGGCAGGATCGGGAAAATCCTTCTTTAATAACTCATATTATTTTATGAGGGACTGAGAAACCTCAGTGTTATCACACTGAAAACTTTTGGATTCTTGCATTAGTCTCAGAGAAAGAGACCCCCCCCCCCCGCAAAGGGAGAATCAGAAATGCAGGTCTCCTCTGAGTACGAATCAGAAATCTAAGGACAAAACCCTGAATCTATCCCTATATCTTCCTGTTCAGATTCAGAATCTTGAATCTCTTCAGGAAAAGAGGAATACTGCTTTTGTTTCTAAGAACCTACTTCACAAGAAGGATCAATAGCCTGAAATAAACCCTGAGCTAGTCCCAGTAAACTACTCCTATCCAAATAAATTTGAGAAGGAGTAGACACGTTTGGTTTTCTGTTTCTTTTTGACAGGAAAAAATGGGCCAACCATGTTAATAATGGCAGAAGCTGGTACCCTAGGGATGGGTAGAGCATTCTGACACAAGAGGGAAATGTTCCTTGTTCCCTCTCTCAGGACCGAGGTATGACAACCCTGATAAGCTTCCAGAGAGTACTATACAGTAGTGTGTGCCAGTACTTAAACAACCTTAATCTTGAGAAATGTAATCTGTGATGAATACAGGGACCACACAAAACAGTGGATGCAAACAATGTCGACATATATCATACTTTGCTGTACAGACCCAGAGCTTCAATTAGTACTACAGTACACACAGGATTTGCATTCAACATTGGTACCAATCAATAATCATAGATGTAGTGCTTTAGCCTCCAATGACACACCCTAGTTAAAAACAAGGGACTTAATCACACTGTATGCAAAAGCACTTGTTCTGCCTAGCAACAGGATACACAGCTTTTGCGACGATCAAAGCAAGGACCCATAATACCATAACATAAACAGTTTCCCACTAAGCTATCTCACAGATACATATCTTTGACATATTCACAAACATATTGACCATCATAGTCACATATATATATATATATATATATATATATATATATATATATATATATATATATATATATATATATATGTGTGTGTGTGTGTGTGTGTATATTATTTATTATTTATTTTATTTATTTATTTTACATTTGTTGACCGGGCTAGTCCAACTGGATATATTTCCATTTTCAGCAGAGGTCCGGGGAGAAAAGCTCCACATTTAAACAAAAGGAAATACATTTTAAGCACAAATATCATAATACACATTATTACCTATTTCTAAACAAGAATAGTAAGAGTATGAGCAGGGAAAGAGAAATGAAAGAAAGTTATCAAAAGAAAGAAAAGGAAGTTGACTTTCTAGGGAATAAGTAACATCATGATGAGCATACTAACATGTTTTCATACCAGGAAGAGAGAGTAAAGATCAAGGAAAGAGAAGCAGCAAAAGTGAGAGAGCAAAAATAAGGAGACAAATACTTGTTTGAAAGAGATTTGTAGCCATAAGGAGGAAAGATGAAGAGGAGGAGTTTAAAGAGGTAGAGAAAGAAAGGTGAAGAGAGGAAGCAGGATGGAGAGTAAAGTATGGAGAGAAAGATGGATTAGATGAAGCAAATAACTTTAGTCAGGATTAGAGCAGGGACACATCCAGTGGCTTTTAAGGTAAATTCTGAGTTTTTGTTTAAACAGAACAGTAGATGCAATGGAAGTAAGTTCAATAGGCAGTTGATTCCAGTGTTTTCCAATAGTATTAGAGAAAAGGGAGTCACCTGCTAGGTTATTGGATTTGGTTAATGTAACTAGCAGCTTACTTGATGAATGGAGGGAATTCAGATTAGAGTAGGGGGTTATGAGGTTGGAGAGTATAGGTGTATTGTGAGGTTGGTAGAATGCTCTTTGGACAAATGTCAGTTGGGAATGAAGCAACATGTTTGACAGTTAAAGCCAGTTAAGTTGCTGCAGATTCAGACAGTGGTGAGCTCTGAAGGGTTTACCAGTGACAAATCTAGCTATATTATTGTACGTGGACGATAATTTTGAGAGATTATTTTTCTTAAGGTTAGTATAGATTGGTGAGGTGTAGAGAAGAGTAGAGATAAGATGAGAGTGGGCAAGAGTAGCTTTGGCTTGGGAGGTTAAGAAAGTTTTAATTCTATAGAGAGAGCCGAGTTTCCTGTTTACAGATTTAATGTTATTATTGATATGACAATCAAAGGTAAGGTTGTTGTCAATCGTGACACCTAGCAGTTTGGTATTGGGGTCAGGTGATATAATGGTTCCATTGTTAGATAGGATAGTAAAGTCTAATGTAGGGGATCTGGTAGTGGGTTTAAAGAGTAGGAGTTTGGTTTTTTTAGCGTTTAGGAGTAGGCAGCGTTTTGAGAACCAAGTTTCAACTTTAGAGAAAACAGCTTGAGTATTACTTTGAAATTCAGAGATGGATTTAGCAGAGCAAATTAATGTGGAATCATCAGCATATTGTATACAAGTAGCCTGGGGGATAGCTGTTTGTAAGTCATTTATAAAGAGGGAGAAAAGAAGTGGTCCAAGAATAGAGCCTTGGGGGATGCCAAGTGAAATTGGGAGAAGGGTTGAGAGTTTATTATCCCAGAGAACGGCTTGTTTCCTGTTTGTGAGATAGGAACAAAACCAGTGGACAGTCTTAGATTCTAAGGAGAGAGATTCAAGAATTTTTAAGAGAATAGAGTGGTTGACCATATCAAAGGCTTTAGATAGGTCAATGAAGAGAGCTGAGGATAGGGTGTTATTATTTCGATTCTTGTTAATAAGGTCTGTAAAGGTGAGGAGAGCAGTGGTTGTGCTATGAAAAGGCCTAAAGCCATGTTGACAGGGAGTGAGAATGTTGTTTTTTATTAGGTGGTCCATTAACTGATAATGGACACATTTTTCCATGATTTTTGCTAGTGGGGACAAGAGAGCTATGGGCCTATAATTAGAGTATTTATAGGAGTTACCTCCTTTGTGTAAGGGTATGATGTGAGAGATTTTCCAGATGTCAGGTATGGTTTCTTCATTTATAGTTCTATTAATGAGAATAGATATGGGATAGGCAATTTCAGAGGCTGCTTTTGAAGGAATTCAGATGGGAGTTGGTCAGCAGAGGGGGTGCATGGTTTGAGTTTGTGAATACATTTTTGTATGATGGCAGTGGAGATGGGTTGTAGCCTAAAGGTTGGTAGTTTGGAGGAGGCGGGTCGGGATACTAGTGTTGTCACTAGAGAGGTGCGAGGCCAAAGAGTTAATAGTATCAATAAAGAAAGAGTTGAAAGTGTTGGCAGTATCAAGGGTGGAATTCTTTTCAGATCCGGTAGGGGAAGGAGTAGTAGTTTGTCCAGGGTGTAGAAGCCTGTTAAGGGTTGACCAGAATTTTTGAGGGTTATTGTGGTTAGCTTGTTGGAGATTACTATAATAAGTTCTTTTATCAGAGAAAATAGCTTTTTTGGTACAGTTTCTTAGATGTCTAAAGGTCTGTTGGTTTACACTAGATTTGCTAGCTCGCCATTTTTTCAATGCTTTGTTTCTAAGTAACATTTTTTGTCTTGTATCTTTAGATAGCCAGGTGGCAGGTTTAGATTTAATTCGGATAGTGCGTGATGGTGCATGATTATCTAGAATAGTTAGGAAAGTGGTGCTGAAGTAAAGCACAGCTTCTTCAAGGGGAAGTGTCTTTAGTGGGTTCCAATTGCAGGCCTTTAATTCAGTCCATTTGTCTGCATATATATATATATATATATATATATATATATATATATATATATATATATATATATATTTATACATATATAAGCACATATACATTTCACCTTTCATAGTGAGAATACAGTAATGTAATAAAATTGCACAGTCTTGGGATAAATGCATTGAAGGTGTTCACAGCTCAGGTAGCTTTAGCTACTGGCTTCAACACTGCAAACTGAACAAACCACCCACAGTGTTTAACCACCACATGTCATATACCAGCACTGTATGCTGTCTTGTTAGTCACAAACTAAAACCTACATACAAATATGTGCATACTAACCTTCACCAACATATATATCTCCCCCCTTCGCAAACAGTTGCAATATGTCCCCTGCTCTATGCACATATTCAGATGTGAATATATATGACACATATATATTTCTCCGTATGTGTGTGGCATACACACACATGGTCCACACTGTTGTAAGTCCCTGGACCTCACAGCTGAACTGTTGGGCCTTGCTGCAATACAAACAGGTGGCACATATGAACACAGACTAACATTAAGGGGGGTATATATGGTAACAGATGCTAGATAAGCATACTAGACTGCTACAACAGTTGCCAGTGCTAAGCTACACTTTAATATGACTATCATGCATGTGTTGTTCTGTCACACCTATGTTTATATAATGTCAGCACTAATCCCCCAACAGCCATTGGCCACACTACTGTACAGTACACAGATAACATGGATCAGATCTTTGACATTTAATGCTGAGCTACACATTTCACAGGTATGTCCCACTGTAACAACACACAGTATTGTCCATAGCAGTAGTTAAGCAGAACATCTGTGCATAAAGAAGTACTGCTGCCACATATGAATGTTTCATATTATGTAGAATTATGTAGATTATTCTTCAACATCTACTACATGCCAGTGAATACATATGAGTCACATACATTTCCTTTGTATAATTTGGTAATATTTCTTTTTCCTTTTCCCTCTCTCTCTCTCTCTCTGTATCTCTCTCTCTGTCAGTCTCTGCAATAGAGTGATTGAGTTTGTTGCCAGAAATTGCAGCCTGCTTTTATAGGAATTTGCACATGAGCATGTGATGGCCTCTGCACCAATTAGTGGCCACTATTTGCTAATTGCAAGCAGCCTGCTGTGTAGAAATTGCAGTAATCACTGTCATAGCAACCCAGTACTATAAATTGCTGACTCATGTAGGTGTGGCCCTTTCAGCTTTCCAAGATGGAGATCATCCTTGTTTGGTGTGCACATCATTGTTTAAGACAGAAGGTTGGTATAGTTCTTATATCAAAATCCAGGGGTGTAGCCAGAGATTTACATTTTGTACTCAGACCTAATGTTGCTGCTTCCAGTACCCACTTGTCATTGTAGAAATGTACTCACCCCTCAAAATGCTACCCCAAGATACATGCAAAGATGTACTTTCTTTTCAACTGTTACAATTAACTGCCATACAAAGCTAGTTATAGAGATGTATTCCTTTGGCACAAGAATTGTTTGTGAACTGCTATACTGTGAATATTCATTTACTCAGTTTTAAACAGTTTGTGCTTTTTTAGTGTTGATATTAGCACAAGCTGCTCAGAAAAACTGGACACATTTCAGTACAGTGAGTATGCTTACCTACATCCTTGGTAGACCCTGCACACACAGGTATATTCTACATTTGGGTAGGGTTGCAGAAGTACAGAGAGCATAAGTAGTATTGTGTGGATTTTATCTTGCTGGACTTATAGGGTTGCTGTGTACATGTTAGTTTATCAAGGTAAGTAGTCTGTCTGCGTAACTCCCAACTGTGGACCTATCCACATGATAGCCTGAAAATAGCCTGTTATTTTTTGTCTGTGCACCACACAGGTATTTTCAGCAATAGAGCAATGGCATTCATACAGTTGGTTGCTACCAGTACATGGCTACATCCATTTGTATTTCAGTGTTGTATTCCTACATAAGGGTATGCTTCCGAAACATCTTCCAAAGCTATTTGCACAGAGTATAACAGCAGAAAGGCTAATATGGCTCTGTGTTTCTGCCTCTGCCAGATCTCTCAACCAATCAGGTACATATTTGAAGAGACTCAGGAAAAAGTCAAGAAAAAGTCAGGGACAATCAGGGACACCTTTAAAATATTAGTGCCATTAAGTTGAAACACTGAGAGAATCAGAGCGTATGAATTGATACACCTTTTCTTCAGTAAAATAAGTGTTTAACTCTTAATTATTGTCAGTATTCATTAAGTGTACTTCACCACCTTTCTGCCCAAAGTCAATAGTTTTAGGAGGGATTCAGAGGGACAGAGCTAAAATTTGTGTCAAAATCACGGACATCCCTGAAAATTAGGGAC
The DNA here is from genome assembly GCF_019279795.1 of Protopterus annectens. NCBI lineage: Eukaryota > Metazoa > Chordata > Ceratodontiformes > Protopteridae > Protopterus > Protopterus annectens. The sequence continues at coordinate 1,186,937,271 of NC_056732.1, read as the reverse complement.
AGTTGAGAGGTATGGCCTCTGCCCTAAACAGACATGCCAGTGTTTGTCCTGCTGTGATACTGTGTGGGGGTGTAAAGTGATGGTGTTACATTATTTCCTGCTAGAATGGCTGCTTCTCTTACAACAGTCATCTAATGTAATCCTCGAACAACTGTTGGTCAACATCCACAGAACAAGTTGTGTGGTATGGTATTCCTAATTTTCCTTTACATTCACTCATTCTGATGCATGATATAATTATTTAAGCACGAACATGATGTATATCTTCCGTGGCTTAGTGATATTTCATGTTGTGTAGTGTGTGCAAGGTCCAGGGTTCGAGACTTACAGAGGTGTTTTATTTTGTTCCTGAGCAGAACAAGGGCCCTCACATACAGAGTGACTAAGGCACTTTTAAGCAGTTGTAAGCGGGTTTGCCTAGGTTTGCGCAATGCTTAGCATTGCTTAGCCAAGCGCAAACAAGCACAAACCTGCGCAAACCTGCTCACTACTGCTTAATAGTGCTTACTCCCGCTCACCCCTGCGCTAATTTCTTTGAAAGAAAAGAAAAATGGGGAGATAGGAAAGTGGTGAAAAAGGGGCAAAAAAAAGGCAAAGACAGTATGAAAAATAGCTTGGAATGTGCAGGATGGGTGTAGGGAAGGTCCATAGCTGCCCATTTCTTCAACAGCAACAGCTGTGCATATGTAATAAATTTGGAGGTAGATATGAACCCTTCAACCCTTGAGAGAGGGGTGAGGACAACAAAGTATGTTGTAATGCCAATTAAATAACATTTCATGTGTCCAGTGGACATGTGTGCAAAATGGGTAGCTATGTATGGGGCGTAATATTTTTTTTTGGGAGCAGATTGCCCTTTTTTTTCAGGTGAGAGTGGAATGTGGGGCAGGGGAAGTAGGTATATTTGGGGAGGTAGGTTGGGGAGGTAAACAGACAAGACAAACAAGATGCATACAGTGGCGGTATATGACACATGTGTTGGGTGAATACCTTTGACAAGGAGGGATGTTTGGAAATCGCAAGCCCATGAGCCCCCAGATGGAAACAGTGGAACTCAAGTCTCCACCCATGGGCAGTCACCACTGCACCTTCACGGCCCAGAGGGTGGCTGTGCTGGGGGCTGTGTAGGAGGGGCAGGCTGACCCGGGACTTGCGCCACTTGGGCCTCAAGCTAGCATAGAGGTTCTGCAACAGAATGTTCAATCTCTCTACGCAACACAGCCCAGACCATTCGAAAGGTGATAGGTGCCCTTCTGCCCATGCTTGCACGGGGGGCCGAGCCCCATCCCCTGCAGCACTTCCACCTGAAGGTGGCACAGGGCCAATGGAGGAGGAGGTCCTAGGCTGGGCACCAGATCTGCTGGTGCCAGGTACCATGGCCAGCTGAGGTGGGACAGGTGGGTCCGCTGGGACCGGCCTTCCCATATGAACTATGTTTTGGAGAATTTAATAAAGATATGGGTTAGTAACAGTCAACAGAATTCCCAATTAGTTAAACAGCATGCAGAAGTATTCCCATTAAACCAACACACCAGATTTTCAACAGTTGAAAAGCAAGCATAACACATGCATATATAGAACAATAGTGGACATTACAACAGCATGCAGGTTGAATTCATGGCAACAGGCCACCAATATTGTGGTATTTTAACAGGGCACATGCATAGAAATAAATGCAAATATTTATAAACCAATAGGACATATGTCCCAACAAATGTTTTGAGATTAGACATACAGATTGAGGTGTGGAATTGCATTTTGTATGCACATACAGTAGGGTGGGAAAAGATAGCTCAATTAACAACTTATATAACCTTCTAGTTTTCACTACATTCCTATTAACTGCAGTTATATGTCCCTTACATGTATTATTACACTACCCAATGTCCTTATATTGTTTAACTGGTTTCTGCTAGATCATTATATACATGAGCTGTATCTTACATACAAACTGTCCAAGATGCAGATGTTACTGCAACATATTTTGAGAGTTGCTCACACACACTACTGCTAAGATGGTACACTGACAGATCTACTTTCATATAATTATCTAGTTATGTTCAGGTGAAAGTATTTGTTATATGTTAACAGCTCCCTACATTTCTGGTAGGACACTGACATTTCTGGGGAACACAATACCAAGCTACTCATGTGCCAGGTTAAACTGTACATGCTGGCCATGAACCAACAGTTGAGGGCTGTACATATGCATACAAGCTACTGGCACTTCCTTCATCCACGTTATATGGGCCTACCCAAGTGTGGGTTGATACTGCTTAATACAACACTACTATTTGTAGAATGCAACAGTACAACAACATATTAAAGAAAATGACACAGATGCACTCCATGAATCATACATTTGTTAAAGGATTATTACACCTTTATTTATTGGGTTAAAAGACTTTTTGAAGGCTCTCTCATTTATTTTACATAACAGTACATGCAGAATAATTACTAACCTGCCTTTGCAGCCTATCTTCATGGGTTTGCTGGTTCATAGCCCAGTCACCAGCAGCTGTGAAGTAAATGCAGTGATATTGAGACATACTTATCCATAGTATAGACAAGCATAGCAATTCTTAACTACTTAATACAATGGCTACTTACTCAGTACTGGGGCATTAGGCATCGTACAGGATTCCTGGATCCACTGGTCCAGTTGATCCTCCCTATGTCGCTTCAGGTCAGAATAATGGGGCCTGACCTGCACACCAGTCTGAGGAACACCAGAGGCAGTGGTGAGATCACGGGCAAGACTGTTCCAGGTCTCCATTTTATATTGGGTACCCTGGTACTGGCCCTGCAGGAATCTTTCCTGATGATTGTGGACAAGGAGCCAAACCATAATTTTGGACTCCTGGATGTCCCAGCATTGCGCTCTACATTGAGTGCCTTCACCAACACCAGCCATGCTGACTGCAGAAGGAAGCAACAGCCAGTTATAGCAAGTATTCCCACCTGTGGAGCTTAAATATGCCTCATTTCCCACACTTATTTGTGATTGTCCAGTTTTGGAAAAACTCAGCTGTAGGCACGCCTGCTTAGCTGATGTTGGCAATGTTTAAAATTCCTTTTATAGATATGTCTCTGTTCAAAGTGCATGTTTGTGAAATGCTGTCATGGCTTAGTGGTTAAGTACTGTGACTATAGTGCACAGTATCCTGAGTTCGAGCCCTGTCACTGCTTTTTATTTTCCTGCTGGGCAGATCTGACTGGTTAAGGAACAGTAAAGCAGGTGTGAGTGTGTTTACCCGACTTTGCTCGACTTTGCCCGACATTGCCCAATGTTGCCCGATGCGCTGGTTAGCACTGTGCGCAGCTACGCAAAATACATTTTGGTTGTGCTTGTTAGTGCGGTGTGCAGCTACGCACAAATATGTTGTGGTTGCTCTGGTTAGTGCAGTGTGCAGCTACATGCAATTGTATTTAAATATGCTCAATAATGGTAAAATGTGCTTAGCAGTGCTTTATATTGCTTAACATAGGGTACTCATGCCTCAGAATGCATAACCATTTCACCTTCATATATATATATATATATATATATATATATATATATATATATATATATATATAAAAAATTTGTTCACTACTACATTTAACATATCAATGCTTTTTACAAAACTTATACATAACAAATGTCAGGAAATATTTTTGTATACAGATTTCCCACAGAAAATGGAATGTGCAGTAGTGGGACTCGAACCTGGAATGCCTCATCTTTGTGTGAAGGCTCTAACCACTACGCTATCGCTATGTTGCTTAATTTGCATATATTTTTCTTATTATCCTCTTCTGGTCTCTAAGCTGCTAACTCTAGCTAAGCAATGGGCAAACCCGCGCAAACCCACGCAACTAATTGCAGCTATATCGGAAGAGAAAATAATTATTTTTATTTTTAATTTTGTAAGTTGTTTAATATATGGGAGAGTGTAGTATTACATTGTACACATTTGAGTGGACTCACTCATATAACTCGAAATTGTGGCATTTCTTCTTTGCAGGGGCGTGGATTTTTGGACTGCTCGGCAGTCTGACACGCCCCCTACACTCATCCACTCTCCGTGTAAGCTTTAGAGTTGACGCAGCACATCCTCATTAATATGCATGGTGCGCTGCCATCATACTCTTACACTGGCGCTTCCATGTAAGACTAATGTAGTCTTACACAAAAGATTAGTAAATCCGGCGGAATGAATAGTGACCAGTTCACTAGCAGAAACTAAGTTATTTAAAGCAGATTTTTCTTCACAAGAAGTAACTGAAGATAAAACACAATTTGTCAGAACAACTTTAAGATATGAGCCTGACAATTTGAAATGAAGAAAATCAAAGTGTTAGAAGTATACGCACTTATTTTCAGAAACCTATCATTTTCCCATCCTTATTAGAAAGAGTATGATTGCAATTAACTAAGTGCTGAGCAGCAGTGGAATGAACTATGGCTATAGCTGCTGGGTTAGGTTTGGGAATAGCATATACAAATTTAAAAGACTGAGGAACTTTATACATCCTATATACCTTATTAGGAAGAACTGCCTGACTATCCAAGGAAAAGGAAAATTACAGACAGTAAGACACATATCCTCTAAAGCAGACAAGCCAGGAGGAATGGTGCAGGATCGGAAAAATTCTTCTTTAATAACTCATATTATTTTATGAGGGACTGAGAAACCTCAGTGTTATCACACTGATAACTTTTGGATTCTTGCATTAGTCTCAGAGAAAGAGAACCCCCCCCCCCCCCACACACACACACACACAGGGAGAATCAGAAACACAGGTCTCCTGAGTATGAATCAGAAATCTAAGGGCAAAACCCTGAATCTATCCCTATATCTTCCTGTTCAGATTCAGAATCTTGAATCTCTTCAGGAAAAGAGGAATACTGCTTTTGTTTCTAAGAACCTACTTCACAAGAAGGATGAATAGCCTGAAATAAACCCTGAGCTAGTCCCAGTAAACTACTCCTATCCAAAGAAATTTGAGGAGGAGTAGACACGTTTGGTTTTCTGTTTCTTTTTGACAGGAAACAATGGGCCAACCATGTTAATAATGGCAGAAGCTGGTGACCTAGGGATGGGTAGAGCATTCTGACACAAGAGGGAAATGTTCCTTGTTCCCTCACTCAGGACCGACTAGAGTGGCTCTCCCTTGACCTCTGAAGGGACTCCAGCAGCTGCAGAGGATGTGGGCTAATCCCTGGTCCATAGTAGCTGTTGGTGCTGCACCAGAGGGATTTGGTGTAAAAGATGAGTGGTCTGATATACAAAAAATAGCCACAGGAGAGTCATCCACCTGTGATGGCTGCAAATTGCTAGCCTTTTGTGGTGGCAAAGGCTGTTTGGTCAACTTTTTCTTTTTGTGGCTGGAAGAATGACTAATCAAAAACCTGGTAGTCTGTGCCATGATCAAACTAAAAATGGTGCTTCATTCCTGTGGAAGACAAATGCCAGAAAAGCTACGAGTCCACAACAGTACCTTTTTACAAAAAAAAAAAAAAAAAAAAAACAGCAAAAAGCACTTTAAAACACTATTGAGACCAAGAGCAGAAAAGATAAACACAATTTCTCCACATAAAATGGTTTCAGTTAGTTTACACTACTTTTAAACTGACAGAAAGAAATGAGTGCTCTGTTTAAAAGAATATTACAGTTGCTACAGTTTTGAGACAGACTGTAAAAATAACACTCATAATTTTAAAATAACTCTCCTGAACAGGAAAGCAATGAAACATCAACACATTTTAAGAAAATGAAAGCTTTTCTCCCAAAGAGAACCTATCTACCCTGCAAGGAAAAGTATAAACTGACTGTTGATCATCAAAAGCCTCAGAGGAGCTTACTCTTTGGTGGCAGTAAAGCTCTTAAGGGCTTTGCACCCAAACTTGTAGTTTGGTCAGCTCAGCTCAAGCTGCTTGACAGTTTGGGCATGTGGAAGGTGCTCTGAAGCTTTAGAAGCTGATGTGTGGTTCTATCCTTGGCAGGATATAACCCACATAGCTAAGGCTATGCAGCAGTAATTAATATGAAGAACATCTAACAGGGATGCTGTTCTACTATCAGCTACAGTTGGATCATGGGCAAGTTGGACCTGGAAACCCCCCAACCCCGCTCCTCACAGCCATGCCAATATCCTTTTACTTAGCTGAGCTGTTTCTTCCCATTTATCATAACCACTATTCACACCTGTCAGTGTTACTTTTACAGTGATTATAGAAATTTGGATTTAATTTAAAACTGTTAATTGATATTTTACAAAAAAAGCACTTGTAACCATTTGCTAAACAAATCAAAAACAGTCTCACATTGTAAACAAACTTAGCATGACCATTAGTAAACCTCTGTTCCCTTGAAATTCCCCTTTATAGAAACTGCATCTGGCAGCCCATTAAACTACAAGACAAATGCATATAGTGAAATACTAATTAGTATCTATGTGTAGGGTGCAATAATTCAAAAGACAAATATACTACAGAATTGCTAACAGTGTGTGACAGCCCACTGGATGCAAGTTTTTTTTTTTTTTCAGGGACAGCCCAGAGGCACTTTCTGGTAAAATTACTTGGCCCAAATCACACAGTAGACAAGAGAAGGCTGATGGAATCAATCCCTGCATTAGAGAAGCAACTCTTAACCTTCTTCATCTGCACTAAGTGACAGTTTGTTGTAGCCCAATACAATCCTGAAAAACAAGATTAATTAAAAATGTATTCACAGTTAAAATATTAATATTAATAACATAAACATTATGCTATCCAGTTTATTCACCACTAAGTAATAAACTCACTATCAACAACTGACAAAATAAGGACAGCAAAGATCATACCCAAAGAACATGGTTCATATAATGATGTTGCTTTTTACTACAACCACTTCCTTCCTTTACAACATAACTACTGTTGATTGCAGGAACCAGAGAACCAGGTACACACAAACACACACACACACACACACACACACACACACACACACACACACACACACGCACACACGCACACACGCACACACACACACTACCATGAATTACAGCCACTTGCATGACTGTACACCTCAGATATCTGCTTGAGAACAAGTACGTGAATGCATCCATAAATAATGAGCTAGAAATGTATCTGAGCATACTGCTCCAAAATTTGTACAGTGGAACACATTTCACCCCCCACCCTCTCAGCTTCTTAGATCAATAATTAGAGATAAACTACTAATTACTAACTGTAACCCTCAGTAAATTATTTACCTGAAAAGGTGCAGAATCATTCTTGCATCCTAGAGGTAAAGCAGTGGAATCATAATTCTGCAGGGGGTAACAGAAGCACACCGACACACCCACAGACCCACACCCAAGCACACACACACCCACACACACACCAAACCTCCAATCTTCTTAGCTAGAATATATGTAAGACGGACTGAACTCACTTTTAAACATTGTGATTTCCCTTCAACTTGTGATATCTCTCTCTCCAAATGTAATCAAACATACCACCCAAATGTTGAAAACAAAAATATGCTCAAAGCACGGTGGTAGACTATATCAGGAATGGTAGATGGTAGACCAGTAAACTGAGGCAGTCATATGCAGAGCTGGTAATGGGCAGCACAGCAGTCACACACAGAGCAGGCAATAGAGTGTTTGCACAGAGAGGATTTTTTTTTGTTTTGTTTTGTTTTTCCTAATGGCCAGGTCAGCCGCCCCCTCCCACACCAGCACTGGATCTTAGGCAGATGACTAGGTCAATGAATACTAAATCCAGTCTTGCTATCATCCTTGAAACAGTTTATCAAGGAACATATGTGTACAAAAATAGTTTGATATTGAGGGAAACAATAATTAATTATTTTTTTTTATTTATTATTGGTTGAATGTTATTTTTTGGGCCCAGTTGAATATTTTTATTGAACGAAAGAAGCCACGTTTGTAAAATATGATCTACTCTGGATGTTAGCTGATTGATAATGCATTTTGATTTGGCTATGGGGGCAATTGGAAGTAGACTTAAATGGGAGGCTAGAGGAATTTACCAAATAATCATCATAGGCTAGTATTTTTGAACCAGTTTATAATTACAGAACTAGTTCTGTGTAACGGGAAGAACTGTGATATTTTGGTTATAAGTTCAATGTGAAAGATGTCAAGAATGACAAGGCTTACAGAAAAGGATCATCTTACATTCCTTTTATGTATTTATTGCTTGATTTGGTGCAGGAAAGCACTGATAATAAGAAACAAAGATAATAACAGGCATGCATCTTCAGGGTGACAGATGTGGAACTGCCAGAATACTGCTATGAATATTGGAAGAAAGGAGAAAGGCTAACTCTTACAGGTTTATACACAACTACTAAGCTAGCTGCCCTTGTGGAGCATTTTCAGCCCAGCCAATTTTCCTTTTTGTGCTAAAAAAATAACCTGCCCCATTTGGTTATAAATTGGACTCACCTAATGTTAATGTAAATCTTAAACAATGATGTCGCAATCAAACTCATTTTATAGTATCTGGACAGGGTAATAATGATAAAGTTTTCCTGGCCATTACATGTCGCTACTTCTCATGGAGAAGCACCCACATGCACACACACCCACATGCACACACACCCACACACCTGTAACAGCAATGAAGTCAAGCACATGGAGACAGACATTATGCTTGGCTCCATGTCATAGAGTGTTATTAGGTGTTCAAACTTTCATGTAACAAGTACGGATTAGGGTAGAGATACCAGTGGGAAAGGAAGGAATTAGGAGCCCCAAATGGCTTCCAGGTTGACGAAGAATTCAGAACAACCAAGCACCTCTTTTATGTGTTCTTTGGTTAACACACAATCATTTTTACTGCTACAGTCTTTCTATGCTTAACAATAATCTACCAATATATAATTTGTAAGAGTCAAGATTCACCATGAGTGCTCACACCACATAACCCACTTTGCTTTCAAACAAAAACAACTGACATTCATTCCCCAATGTCTATCTCAGGGCTGATCTGGATATCCCCATCTTCCAATCATTTATTTAATGGTACTCTCCAATGATGAAGTACAATACAGATACACTAAAGAGACAATGATAAAACTAAATTCAATACAAAACAATGCTACAACAGGACCAGTCACTAACAAAGTCTAACTGTTATAAGAATAACATAATATAAACCAATTGTATTCTGTGATGGCAAACACTACACTTATTGGCATGGTCCTTTAATGTATGGCAAAATCCTTCAGCATCTTTATCAACTGTGTCAGACATGTTGATTCTAAGCCTTGTGTCCTGCATCTATCCTACTCTGATTACTTATCCATATGAAGCCATTATGCCTGTGCTAAAATTGCTTGTCTTTTTAGCCAGTAATGGGCTACCTTTATCTCTTCACCCTTCAGTGAGTTTGTCTCTATCTCCATCTGGATCTCCAGTGTAGCACTATGTTTCCATTACCTCAATAAATGTGAATATATGACTTCCAGCAACTAAGCAACTACCAGTGGTCAATATATATATATATATATATATATCTATAGGTCCTACAAAGTGACAGCTTGCTTGTAACCATTTGCAAAATTCCCTCTGAACCAAAAAGGCAAATATAGTTTACAATGTGTTTGGTGTACAGCAAACAATAAAGCAATGTTTCACAGAGACGTACAGCTATTTATAAATATTTTATTTCCGATTGAGTATAGACTGATATCCTTACAAAATAAGTAGAGTGGATGGGCATACAAATATATACACTTAAGACTGTAAAAATAATACAGTACAGTACAGTGGTGTTAGTTTGCAATGTTTTACATGTATTGTGATGAGACATAATCCCTATATGCATATCTGAATGCATTAATTTATGTATTATGTCTTTTTTGCCATGACAATCATTGTACCATTGTCTGATGTTGACAGGAATATTATGACTCTTCCTCTGGAAGTCAGAAAGTATTTGCATGTATAATTTATTTTATTACTCTGGTTCCTGACCAGCTGCAAGATCAAAGGGGCTATTAACGTCTGAGAGTCTGTTAGCCTGGGAACCAGAAAGAAATTATGTAATCTGAAATGAATCAGTGGTACTGTGTTATCAATTTAAGGACAGAAAGAATGAGAGCATTTGAACATTTGTCTTGAGAACATCCAACATCACCACTCTGCCTTTATCTATATGTAAGTAGGATCTTAGACTTTATTGTTTCTCTTAGAAATAGCTACAAATTAGGAAGATTAGACTAAGTGTTTTTCTGTGATGTCAGAACGTTTCTACTGTATTATTTTAAACATTTTTCTGTGATCTCTGAACTCTTGACTAGCACTGTGTAGTAAGAAATATTGCCTTGTGTTTTTATTATTTATTATTAAATATTTTTAAACCTTTCAACTGTGGCTGTTTTGTGTAGAGATAATTTAAGTTCTAAGAGTACCTTGCATGTATATGGTGATACTGTACCAAGTCACTCCAAATAAGCTTTGCTGTTCAGTCACACTTACCATTTGGATAATAATATTGCACAGTAATAATTGCACACCCTTTAAAAAGGGCCTTTGAGTAGCTAATACATATTAGCTGGGTGGTGGCAGTGATTTCTACCGTATAGTCTGGGTAAAAGGGGTACAATTGGAGAACCTGTACCAGCCTTCCCCAGGAGTGTCTGTGTGGTTGTATATAACTCTTATCTCAAAGTGTGTGTGTGACAGCTATTTGGGCAGGGACACATGTGGAAGGGGAGGATTTCACATTTCCGCAATGTAGTGAGATCTCTGAGTTGGTATATTTAAATACGGGGTGTGTGGGGGTGCAGGGGGGTGTAGCCCCACTGCTACAGACGTTTAGTTTTGTTTTTTGTTGTTTTTTTTTTACTTCAGTGTTCGAACTTTTAGAAGTTCGAACATATGGTATCGGACATATGTGGTTCGAACTTGTAAAAGTTCGATCTACTGAAGTAGATCCATATATATAAAGAAACAGAATGTTATTCCTGCATTTAGAGTAGAATGATTCAACTGCTTCATAAAATATTGACTCATACTCATAAAATAATTGCAAGAGCTTTTATCTCTTTTTACACGATAAAGACATTTCAAAGAAAGACCAAATAAAAAAAGAAAAAAAAGAAAAAAAGAGCTAGGCTAAAGTGGATTCAGTTTTATCATATATTACTAGTCTGCTTGGGCTACAAATCTAAGCAACATCTGGAAAGGAGTATATCTTTAGAAGGAAAGTGACATTTTCTGTAAGCTGTCAATCATGAGATCATTTTACATGTTAATAAGTAGTAGGTTTCCACGGCAACTAGGTTCAGCCTGAAATAGCCATACAATGCAACAACAATAAATCATTATTTTCTTATGGAATTAGTGAGGCAGAATGATAAACTCTTTGGATTTCAGACTCTGTGAATTGACAGTGAGAAACTCCCACTGTAGATAACACAGATCAGCTTTGGATGTTAACACTTTCTGGCCAGGTAAACTCTTCTTAGAAAGGAAGCCTGATTACTTCTTTAAAGCAGTTTGCTCAAAAAAGTTAACATTTATTGCATCATATTAAGCAGTTACAGAGAAGAAATGGAACATATAATGGTGATTTAACATTAAGACAAAGTTTAAAGAAGAATTAATAGAGAACATTTTTTTCATCACATCACAGAGGACATTTGCTTCTAGAAGGTATAGTGTGTGATTTATTCTGTTACTTTTTAAAATGCAGTTGTGTCCTGAGAACCACATGAATTGTTTGGTAAATGCCTTATTATACAGTAAGTAACAACATTTCTGATATGAATATGAGAACCTGTGTTGCCAGAAAACATTACAAACTCTACCTGTGTGGCTCATAAAAGAACAGATTGTCATGCATGTCGTAAGACTGTGGCATGATGCAAGAGCACTGAGAACAATGATATAGACTATGCTCCAGTTGTCGGTGTTATTTTCATTCTTAGTTTGCCACTGACAAAGACTGCATCATTAACACCACACTAAAACTACAGATACATATTACAGCTGATTATAGCATTACAAAAGGGGCTGACTGTTATTCCTCTAACCAAATTACTCTAAGTACAACTGCATGGCAACAAATTTACAAAACTAATTTCTGCAGTATACATTAAATCTGAATAGGCTTACCTTTAAGGAAACTAGCATTCTTTGCAGCAGACAAGCATTCCATTCAGTATATTTAACTTCTACTCATATAATCATTATTAGTCTCAGGTTATGCAAATCTAAGAAATGGCTGGGAGTTAAAAAAGCAATCTTACTCCTGCTCCAAAGTGCTGATATCTTGGTGCCATATGAATTGAAATAATTTGCACCTAAGCACATCTCCTCAAAATGTTGTGAACAAAAAAAAAAAAAAAACAGGCAAGCGATATATCAAGCAAACACATTCAGGCATCTGAGAACAACCCTCTAAAAGACATTTATGATATTGCAGAAAGAATTTATGGCAGAAAGTCATATGCAAAGCTTAAATTCTTAACACAGTTCAAGAAGAAAATATTAATACAAAACTTTGTGGGAGGTATTAGGGCTCAGTGTGATGCAGCTGATGAGAGGTGATACGAAACACAAGCAACATTGACTGCTGTGCAGAAGAATTAATGCATTGTGCATAGCATACAAATGACTGCGTAATGTATGTAAATGAGCACATGCATAATAATGAGTATCATGTATACAAATGATGTCATAGTGATTCTGAAGCATAGAAATTAGCACAAACAACTGTAGCTCTCAACTATTCCAAATGCCAGGATTTTCTGTGTAAGGGGACTACAAGTACACCATGCTGCTTGGAGCAGCAGCACCATTAGCTAAAAAGCATATGTTAGTGGTTGCTCTCCTAGCCAGTACCTGTAACATTGGTAGTTGTCACCCTCTACATTGCAGATGGGTCTTCCTGTCATTGAGATATCACCTCCATGACTAAGACATTTTTTACCACTACTGTGTGGGCAGATGTGTTGCCCACATATGGGATCAAGGGAATGCATGAACAGCCTAACCCAGTAAACCCAATGATTTGTATGGCATTAACCATCCTTGTTATGGGGCCACTTCAGGAGGATGTATCATTTCCATACACAGTAGGGGAGAGAACTACCATTATGTGGATAACCTATAACATAGCCCATTTCTTTGAAGGCCTGGGGCTACTGATTGCACCCAAATTGACAACAAGGTTCTATTTGCTCCATGCAGTGTTCAGTATATAAAATGGAATGACTTCCACATCATCAGCTCTCATGTGGTGTGCAATACACAAGATAATATTTATTTATTTTGTTTAACATTTATTTACTGGGAAAATCCAACTGGGACAGAGCCCATTTTCAGCAGAAGCCTAGGAAGAAATTCCCCAGATGCATGTCTTTGGAATGTGGAAGGAAACAGGAGCACCCGGGGGAAACACACTCAAATGCAGGGAAGACATGTAGACTCCACATAAAAGGCAACCCAGCCAAGAATCAAACTGGAACACTTCTTGCTGTGAGGTGACAGCACTAACCACTGCACCGCCCAATATGTGCAGTGTGCTGTATAATTCCTGTGATTCCTGCATCTGGCACACTTGTGAACTGTATCAGTATTTTATACTAAGTCCACGGGTTCATCTAGTCGGCAACTCCACATAATGCCAATTATATAAACTTGGATATGCTGTTCTGATTGATGCAAACAGAAATCCACTTATAATGGTGTCCAATACTGTGTGTTGCAGGTGCTGTAGGATATGGCTTATAAACTATGAATGATGATCTCCATGTGAAACCCCCTAGGCCTTATTTGAGAAGACATATAACACTACATATCTTCAGACACAACACATTGTTAAACATGTTTGGTCACCTGAAAACAGAACACTTCCACTGATTAGATACTTCTGGTAGAGTACTACAGTATACATATAACACCAGCACTTTGTTCTTCATGATATATGCCATGTTATACAAAATGATAATACAAATGCAACTGAATGGAATGTAACAGTACTGTCTGACACACCTGTTGCAGCAGCAGAGGAGAAGTTGAGCACCAGGTTTCTGGAAGAACCAGCTGCATTGTTACCCTTGCAAGGCAGAAGAGGGTTACAGCAGTGGCAAAGAGTTTGTTGTCTGTTCCCCAGCTATGAGTCATCACAAGTACAACTCAGAGTAAAACTGATGCATGTATTAACATTCAAAGGCTACACATACAGTGCACAGACAGGCACAATATGCATCACACATATCCTTACCCACATAGGGCAGAGGGTTGAGCAGGGCATAGTTATCATTTGCAAAGGTGAGGTGGGTTACAACTACAGATGACACCAATGCTACTATAATTGTAAGGGACATGGTTTGTGGATGTGGTAGCCACATAGGTGTGCAGTAGGTTTGGTTCACATCTTCTAGGTTTAGGGTGCAGCTTCTAAGTTGTGAATGTTAGCTAAGTGTACCATTTAGATCTGCAGTGTCAGAGCTGACATAGCACATTGGCAGCATGTATGGGAATATCACTGAATCTTCCCATGTGGAGAGGCTAGATGAATGGCACCTACAGCCATGAAGATGGCCATGGTTAAGTGCTGCACTGAGCAGAATAACATGGAATAGAGATGATGTAAAAATTTAGGACTTAAAGGAGTTAGCTTGAAGGGGTGACTGTGCAGTGAAGCCAGATAAGTGTTAACCAAGACTAGGTGTCGAGGCTGCCATGATCAATGTGTCAGTGATACAGTCTCCAGAAAACAATATGTATCATCTATGTAGGCCTGGCCTTGAAAGTCCCTTACGTATCAGCACTCTTGCACAAACACAGTGGCCATTTACCAATATCCTTATGAATGTACCAGTTAATGTCAATAGGAACACCAGTGTTCTCAGCATGCATGTTTTTCTTTTTGTTCTTTTTATTGTATGTAAAATTTCATAATTTAAAAGTAGGCCCAGTAGAAACACATAAACACCACTGAAATCAAAACAAATATGAGGTGCATGCTTACTATAAACAAAATGCATGACAATATCAAATTAAATATCCTCATCAGTAATAGCCCTCCATCAATGCCTATTCAACTTCCCTACCCCCTTCAAAATTGGCACACATACAGCCTTCTAATATGTGGAGTACCAACCTTTTGCAGTGTTTACCAATCACTTAATCTTGAATCAAAATTCTTCTCACTCTGTTTCAGTCTCTCTTCACCCTAGTATTAGCCTCCCTTTCATCTTATGTCACCATCACTCTACAATAGTCTCAGAGATTGTTTACATTCACCATCTCTTCTTTCCACTTAATGTGTTATATCTAGTATTTTACTATAATACTCTTCTCCCGTCCTCCCAGGAAAAAATCGAAACTTTCAGTTCATCTCTATAGGTTCATAGGTTCATACTAGGCTATCTGCCCTAGGGCATTTATAAGCCTAGCCAGAGTGTGTTTGGCTTTCGCCACCCATTTTAAATGAATTTTGCTATGCCCTTTTTTGAGGTTAGTATAAAGTGCTTCTGTCTAACAGTGACACAGAAGGGATACCCGGGGTAAACCTACTATCTCCCATCCACTCATCAAGATTCCTCTTGAAGAGAGTCAATGAGAGACTCTGTCTAACCTGGACTGGGATTTTATTCCAGAGTGAAGGGAGCATCTTGTTTATGAATCTGTCCCTCCAGCATGTCCTATTTATTTCAGTGCTGAGGTTCAAGTCTCTCGAGTGCATAGCTCGATGGGATTTGGATTTTCTGAGGTGCAGCATGTCCATTAATTCCGGGTTGGACATGGCTTTATACATCAGGCACAGATCGCCTCTGAGCAGGCGGCATGCCACTGAGTACAGCTGGAGTTTCTTTAACCGGGCAGCATATGGCATCTGTTTGAGCCTTTTGATCCTCTTGGTGAGGTACTTTTGGGGTCTTTCCAGTTGCTGCAGATGTCTGGTAAGGTACATCCCAAAAGGGGCATTGTACTCAATTATGGGCCTGATGAGGGATGAGTAAAGAGGCACGATGACCTCCCCTGATCTAGATGTGAATCCCTTCATGATTAGGTGTTCTATATAAAATGTTTTTCTAACCACTTTGGCCACGTGGTTGTCAAATGAGAGATTGCTATCAACTTGGGTCCCCAGGTCCCTAATTACTTCTTCCATACTTAATGGATTACCACCTATGTGGTAATTTGTGGGCACTTTGTTTTTGCCAAAGGGGATGACTATACACTTTTTGGCGTTTAGCTTGAGGCCATGGCTCTGGCACCAGTTGTCTGTTTCTATGAGGCCCTTTTGTAGGATGCTTTTGTCGGCTGGAGAGTCGATTATGGCGCCCAGTTTGCAGTCATCTGCGAACTTGATCAGCCACAGTCCTTCCATGTTAGCCTGTACCTCCGCGAAATATATACTGAACAAGAGAGGTCCCAGGACTGAGCCTTGTGGGATGCCACTTGTAACTGGTTTGGAGTCTGACATGGCTCCAGCAATTCTAATCATGTGAGTTCTGTCCTTGAGCCAGTTTGCAACCCATCTAGTGACATAGGGGTTTATATTTAAGCTGGTGAGCTTATCTATAATGCCTGAGTGGGGTATTGTATCGAAGGCTTTTGCAGGGTCCAGGTAGGCTGTGTGGACCACCTTCCCCTCATCAATGGCCTTGGTGACTGTTTCAAAGAAATCAACCAGGTTTAAGAGGCAGGATCTGCCCTTAACAAAGCTGAACTGGGTAGGATCCAGTGTCTGTAGGTCCCCAATATCTTTATTTATGAGGTCCATGATGATCCTTTCCATAGCTTTGCAGACCAAGCTAGTCAGGCTTATGGGGCGATAGTTTCCAGGATCCGTTGAGGCACCACCTTTGTGGAGAGGGACCACTGTTGCTGTACGCCACTCTTTGGGTACATATCCTGTAGTAAGGCTGAGATTGAACAGTAGTTTTATGTTTGGGTTTAGTTCTTCTTGGAGTTCATGTAGGCGGCCTTCCCTTTCCACCTATAACCAAGAGGAGAAAAGGTCAGATCACTGGTATTTTTTACAGTATTTAACCTTCCACAACAGATTTGTTCCTAATATTTTTCACTCCTTGATTATCGTGAAGCATATGAATGTTTCTACTGCCTCCACCACACATCTCCAGCAATTCTCATTGCTCAAATTCCAACTTTTCTGTATCTACAATGACATTCTAAGCCATCATATGACAAACACAAGGCAGGATTTTTGCTAGGGGGAAGGTTTTCGCAGGTAGCAACATTTGATCACTGGTGGTTGGTCACTTCAAATCAAAGGGGGGCTGCAGGAGACAGCTGAATGGGTGTGGTCAATCGGAAGGGGTGTGACCAACTAGAAAGGGGAGGATCTATGCTCAAAACCACAAAAACTAACTAAATGCACTGCCCTGGGTGCCAAACCATCATTATGAGAGTCCAATCAAGACAAAATGAAGTGTAGAAGAATAAAAATATTTCAATGCATTGGCTGCATGACAGCTTACTTAATATCTAGATGGAAACAAATAGGTTGTGAGGCATGAAAAAATAAATTACGTTTTAAATACATTAATGGAATGCCAGTCAAAATCAAGTATAAGTAAAACAAGCAGCACTCAACTCAAACCATTTCTTGCACTGCAGTTCTAATTATAATTTATATTCAGCTTTATTAAAGTACCAAGTAACATGCTGAAAGTAGAAATCTCTGATGCCCCCACTTGCAAAAATGTTTCTTATCTAAAAAAAGACCTGCTGCCTGACAACTAACTACTTGTTTCATGGGGAAAACATGATCAAAGTAAAAAATGAAAAGCAAACAAAAAATAAGCTCAAGATACATTGCTTAAAAGGATTACTGTACAGGTTATGGACCATACAATTGGCATTCTGTTTAGTTTATGGGTAAAGCCTGCAGAGATGACTGAAAGTCTCCAAGTGTAATGAGCTTCTTAAAATAATGTAATCCTGTCCTTTATTACAAATACTGTCATATGCATTTCAATACCTAAGGCTTGTACATTATCTAGTTAAGTATTGTCTACAACAACAGAAAGGCTTTCAATGTTGGCAAGTCTTTAACAGTATGCTTATTAAAGCTTACTTGCATCTTACGATCTCAGCCAAGCTTACCTGATGGTCATTAAAGTATTGCTACTTAAACACAGAGCAACAGGCACTTTGAGTAATAGTCAGAAATCAACAGTACAAAAAATATGACAGAAACCAAACCATTCTGCAAATATCAAGGACAGATGAAAAGCTACTCTAGTACTTGTGTCTACCTTGGATGGGGGGATACTCTGCACATTTACACTGCATAATTACTCCTTGCCTTGCTAAGACACATCCAGAGTCACTACATGGGGGAGTGGGGTGCAACAGGTATGTCACAATTTGAAATGTCTTTGGCTGACTGTGATGGCCCTGACACATTTGTCATACCTCTCAACCTCAGAGCAAGAAATCTGGACAAAGCCATACAAAGAAGTGGGACAGAGGCCCAAAAATAAGGACACTTTTTAAATATTGCTCTTATAAACTAAGAAAGATAATAGAATAGGTCTTGCATTAGTATGAATTTTCTGAATGGTATGAAATCTGAAACTCAAATGTCTGTCATTATTTTCTAACTTTAATGATTTGTCACTAATTTGCCAAAAAAAACCCACAATTTTATGAAAAATGGACCAAAAATGTGATGAAAAATATAAAATAGCCACACAATACAGCTGGGAACCTGTCAAAGAAGGGACACTTTAATATTAGTACTGCTAACTTGAGCAGCTGACAAAATAAAATAATCTACATGCATTTCTGAAATAAAAGTAATCTATAACTCTGATTATTACAGTTATTTCTTAATTGTAAACCCTACATGTTTTCTTCCAAAATTGCTATTTTGTGGAGGGATTATTAGGGGAAAGAGCAACATTTTGAGCCAAAATCAGGAACAGTTGAGATGTTTGGCTATGCCTTATTCTATAAAGCAATTTATTTGCATGTACCTCTCAACCTGTTAATGCAATAAATCTGGACAAGGCCAAATATATTGGGGGAACATATAAACAGTACTAAAAATTGCTCTTGAATAAACTGAGACAGTTTATAGAACAACAGGTCTTACTTTAGCATGCATTTTTCTGAAGGTTATGAAGTCTGAAACTCAGTGTGTCATTATTTAGTGACAATTCCTAAATGATTTGCCAGAAAACCACAAATTTTATGAGGAACAAACCAAAAATAAGAAGCAAAAATCTATTCATTCTTTGAAAATCTGGACAGTTGGGAGGTATAGTTCAGCTGGGGCTGTCTTTAAGTTTGCCGCCCTTCCACCTCACAAAATCATGCTCGAATGGAGCCTCCCTCTGCAGCCATTCCAATGATCCATTACTTGGCTATTTCACTCCATTTACCATAAACACTAATTTGTATACTGATTTACTTCTATGATGATTTGGACTTCATTTGAAAGTTTTATTTTGCATTTTACAGCACAAACACTAAGACATCTGCTAAACAAGCTTAGCATTAAAACTTCTCTGCCCTTGAAACTCACATTAATTGAAACAGCATTGAAACCCACATTCAAAGAAAATACATTTTACCAGTGGCAGATAAAGATTCTGGGCTGTTTTCAAATCATAGGCCTCTTGCACATGAAACATACATGTGCTCTTTGATACACCTTCCTATTGTTTTGAACATTTTTCCAGTAAACTATGAAACAAAACGCATGCACCAATAATGACAAAACTGCCCAATTCAGAACATCTTTCCAGTAAACAATGAAATAAAATGCATGCACCCATAATGACAAAACTGCCCAGTTTTGAACATTTCCATCATAAAAGTCTACTCAAACTTCTACAGTCCACTATTATCAGTAAATATGCACAATTCTACAGTCCACCATTATCAGTAAATATGCACAATTCTAATGTCCACCATTATCAGTAAATATGCACAATCTCTGAAGAAGTAAAAAAGTCATCTAAATAATTCCACATTAAATAAATCTGTAACTAATGAAGAGGTTGCAGCTAGCAAACACCTTTATATTTCACGGTTTCATCGAAAAACAAAGTGTCTGATGCCCCTGAGGAATAAATTGCCTATATTACATTAAAAATGATAAACCAGTAATATTGCAATAGGAAATGGATGGCAAACTGATAACAGGCTCATAGTTAGTATTTTAACTTTTTCAGTACGGCAGCATTCACCCCTTGTGGGAGTAGAACCAACAACCTTCTGCATCAAAAGCAAGTACACAACCTGTTGTGCTATTAACAATGCACACTGCCTTAGCATAAGCAGCACTAAACTTCTCTTCTCCTGCAGCTCTCAGCTCCTTCTAAAATCTACTCAATACTCAACTGCATCTCAACTTCGCAGCACAAGAAATCTGGAAAAAGCCAAATTTATTGGGAGGGGGGTCAAAAGTCCAAAAATCAGGGACACATTAAACATTGCTTGTAAAATCTTGGAAAGTTGCTAGAATAAAATGCCGTGTTACCACCATATATTTTACTGCCAAGGTCTCTGTGCAAAAGAGTCAGAGCAACATACCACTATGCCAAATCAGCTGCTTTGTGAAAGAAAAATGCTGTGTTACCACCATACATATTAATGCCAAGGTCCCTGTGCAAAACAGTCAAAGCAACATACCACTACGCCAAATCAGCTGCTTTGTGAAAGAGCGGAAGACTGAAACTTAAATGGCTATCATTTAATTAATTCAGTTCTCAACATAGCTGTCAAGCTCTTAGCAGAAAACACCTGGACAAACCCAGTAATGAGGGAATACAGCCCTCAAACATATTCATTGAATTCAGTTCTTGCCATAGCTGTCACCCTTAGCACAAAAAACCTGGACAAAGCCAAAAATGGGGTAATACAGTCCCAAAAATAAGGACAAATTTCAAATATTCATCTTATAAACTTAGAAAATTGCTAAAATAAAAGGTTGTGTTACTATGTATTTTCTGAAGAATATGAAGTCTGAAATTCAAATGCCTGTCAATTTTACTTCTGATGGAACAAAAACAATTTTCAGCAGAGGCCCAAGGAGAAATACTGCAGACACATGTCTTTGTAAAATGGCAGGACACCAGAGCAAATCCACACAAACACAGGGATGAGATGCAGACTACACACAGAAGGCACCCCAGCCAAGAATCAAACGAGAAAACCTATAGCTGCGAGGCAACAATGCTACCACTGCACCATCAAATATGTAAGGAATTAAACATTCAGAAACCTGTTGTCTGAAATTCAAATGCCTGTCAATTTTTTTTAACATTTGTTAATCAGGACAGTCTGATTTGGAACAAAAAAACAATTTTCAGCAGAGGCCCAGGAAGAAATAATGCAGACATGTCTTTGTAACATGGGAGGACACAAAAGCAAACCCACACAAACACAGGGAGAAGATGCAGACCCCACACAGAAGGCACCCCAACCAAGAATCAAACCTGAAAACCTGCAGCTGTGCAGCAACAATGCTACCACTGCACCATCAAATATCAAGCATTGCAGCATTTAGAAACCACAGATATTATGAGGAACTGATCAGATCAAATATGAAGCAAATATCTGCAATTTTTTTTCAAATGGTGGTGGGTAGGGAATTCCGGTCCTTAACACCTGCATACAAGGTACAGTGTTCAAGCCTGAGGTATTCCTTACCACACCACCATGAGTTTGTTCTAGCCACCAGTATATGCAACTGGGGCATTTACACACACACACACACCCTTCATTACCTGGAGTGACATGAGTACATGTAGATCCGTTGGGCCATTAAATCCATAGTGACACTAACGATCCCTTCAGAATCCATAGTGACACACTCCAAATCCATAACTGCCTGTGCATTACATCCACCATGCGAGATCCCCCGACAAGACTCCTGGAGCACATCCACCACGCGAGATCTGGGTCTGATCTGTTTCCAGTGATAGTCTATGCAGTTAAAACTGCATAGACTTCTGGGATCTCTGCTGTTACATGTTTCCCAGTCTGGACTGCTGCTGAGACAGTCTGCACATGCTCCAGACTGTCTCAGCAGCAATCCGGACTAGTGCGCATGCGCGAAAGTCTGTTTTTTAAAAATTTTTTATCTGCAAATTTTAATTTTTTTATTTCTTTACTTTTCTTTACAGCTGGGGTGGTGCAGTCTGGCAGTCCAATAGCACAGGCCACCCTGCATTTGATACATCGATAGCTGTTAATGCTAGGAGCATCAATAATAAAGTTTTATTATTGGAAAATTGTGATAATTTCCACAAGACTGATGTTATTGTTTATGAAACACAGTTAAAAAACAATGGCTGAATGGCTGGATACCAGTTCTGTCAGGGTATAAATGGTTTTACTGTAACATACATTCCAATAAAAAAGAAAAAAACAGATGGAGGTGTTATGACAGGGATTAAAGATAATTATGACACTTGTAGTTATTGCATGTTCAGTGATAGCACCAATACTATAGATTGTGCAACTGTGACAATAAAAACAACCATGGAACATATAACAAATGTTGGAGTGTATAGACCACTAAAGTCAGGTACTGATGACCTAGAGGAATTCATACATTTTTTGCATGAAACACATTAGGGTAGAATAATAATGGATGAGGACTTTAAATTTACTAGAAACAGACTGGAGTAATATTGATTCATCAACATTAGTAAGTAAATTCTTCACAACATATGTAATGAACAGCAATTGCTTCAGGTTGTAAAAAAAAACTACCAGGGAAAGGAACATACTATACATTGTTAGTGTTTCTAAAGAAATTACTGTACATTCAAGTCAGGTTTTACCACTATTGATGTGCAGTAATCATGGTGTTGTAAACATGTATTTTTGTTGCTAGATAATTCTGCCAAACTGAAATCTAAACTAATGCACAAAAGATTATTGCAGGTTGTATGTAAGCAAAACAGTCACTATGTAAAACTAACTGGAGTAGTGCATTCAGGTGAAAAATTGCAAAATGAATGTGTAAAGTTTTGAAAGAGAAATTGTTTGAGTGCAAAAAAATCAAAAAACTGTTTAACATCAGGATCTTGGCATACAACATCAGGGGGATATATTTTCATAAGAACAAGATACCTGATTAAGTTATGAGACAAAAATATAAGAAATGGAAAAAAGGTCTAACTACAGCTTTGAAAACTGAAGTAAACAAGCTGGACAAACAAATTAAGCATAGTGTGAGACAAGATCAAGAAAATTTTGAAGAAAATGTATACAAAGATATTGAGCATAATAGGAATCCATTTTATAGATACATTACATAACGTGGAAGGATTAAAGACATACAAATTGATAAACTGTGTATAGATTCCAATGTTTATTCTCAGAAATGATAGATTAGATATATTTATAAAGTCTTATGGAAAACAGTTTTGCTCTACAAAGGGGGTGATAAGTTGTTCTGGTGCTATCCAGGTAAGCTCAGATACTGGAATCAAAATAGATTATATTGAAAAAGACCTATGCAAACTGGATCCAAACAAAACACTAGGAGGAGACAGAATAAGTAATAATGTCCTCTGAACACTCCAGCAAGAACTTACAGTACCATTATATCTATTATTTACTAGGTCATATAAATATAGGGACTTCCTAAAGATTGGAGACATGCACTCATTAAACATGTCATTAAGGGAAAGGGGAGTAGGACAAATGCAGAATCATATAGACCCATAAGTCTGCTTTCATGTTGTGGAAACATAATGAAGAAGGTAATATAGGATAAAGTATTGGGATTTGAAACTATATGTCAGCATGCATATGTTGATAGTAGATCTATTACCACCTGTAACACGATATAATATAATAACAGCTATGAATGAAAAATTGTGCTGTGATGTAATTTCTATAGATTTAACTTCAGCATTTTATAGTATCATACAGAAAATGCTGATCAACAAATTAGTACAGCTAGGTATTGATGTACTCTTGATAAGATGGATAGCTGCGTGGCTTACATATAGGACATGGCAAGTATCATACAGCAATTGGACAGGTGAAATTCTTGGTTACAGTCAGAGTGTCCCACATGGCTTTGTCCTAGACCCTTACTTGTTTATATTGCATATTTCATACCTATCTTTTTCATCTGAGGTGGTCTACTGTCCATATGCAGATGACCTGAAATTGGGTAAACTGATTGCATGTGTTACCAATATGGCATGTCTGCAAATGAACTTGACTAAATTGATCATTTGGGCACAGGAGAAAAATATGCTGAAAAATTCATCAAAAACTAAGCATATGAGATTTGGGAGATATAAATTAGCAGGTGAATATTTAATACAGCACACAGTGATTGAAACTGTCGATTCATTTAAGGACTTGGGTATATGGGCAGATCCAGCTTTGAGTTTTTCTAATCATATCAATGAATTTTCATAAATTTAGTGACACTTTCTATTTACTCTCATTTCATTGCCCTTCCAGTCCTTCCAATTCGCCTCTCCCCCTTTCTGACCAGAGTCTCTTAAGTAAGAAAGATGCCTTTGCCACCATCAAATACATTCTAAATCTAGCATATCCCATCCTCCAATCTCATAGCTAACCTCAACCTTTCCTTATCAGTTCTGAAGCCATTATTATTCCAAACATACTGGTCACAGCATGCTTGTATCTTTTCCACCCAGTAACTGCCTCTTCCAATAGAAGGTGAATAAACCATAAAGCACTCATGGTAGTGTCATCATTTATTTCACATTTATCCTTGTCTTCAAAGTACCAGCCTTGTTGGACCACCAACATAGGAGTCTTGTAATCTGAACAAATAATTCTTAATAAGTATTCTGAAAAATCTGTCCCATTGTCCAATTGCTCCTTATGCTTTGATCCTTAAATCTTTAACTCCTTCCTTCTCACTAAGTAAATCTTCCCCAACTTTCCCTTCTTCCTACTCTTATCTGTACCATTTATCTCAATTATGATCCAAGCCAGAAAACATATTTTCCAGATCCCATCAACCACCAAATCCAACTTATCAGTAGCTAGCACACAATCATTGGCAAATAACCTAAACATATTCCAGCAACAA
This sequence comes from Protopterus annectens, assembly GCF_019279795.1. Taxonomy (NCBI): domain Eukaryota; kingdom Metazoa; phylum Chordata; order Ceratodontiformes; family Protopteridae; genus Protopterus; species Protopterus annectens. Next base: position 1,186,912,235 of record NC_056732.1, on the reverse strand, counting down.
TGGAAAGCCTCCAAAAAATCTTTAACTATTGCAAACAAACATGGTGAAAAGGGATACCCCTACTGTGTTCCCTATTCTACATTTACTTCCTCTGATAGCTCTCCATTATCAAGTAAATGCACCTTCGGGTAGTGATATAGCACCTTGTTCCAATATCTAAATGTAAGATTTAACCCCATTTCTTCTGAAACTTTAAATAAAAAGTGCTATAACACTATTTCAAAAGATTTCCTAATATCAAAAAAATATAATCCCTGCCAGTTCCTTTCCCTCTCCTCCCCTCCTCTTCTCTTCCCTCTGCTTCAGCTTGCTACATATATTCCCTCAGTTGTTACAGGTTTTCATCTGTAGTTCTGCTCATAAAACCTGTTTGTGATTATAAATCAATACTTCTTAGGCAACACCACTGGTGACAATTTTGCAGCAAAGTGAATAAGAATGATTGGTCTAAAGCCCACAAAACCAATAATTACCAGACTCCCCTTATATATCAGAAAAGCTTTAGCACAGGAAATATGTATTCTACCATCCCACCACTGAATGATTCACATAATTCTTTATAAAACTTCCCTTTAAGCCACCTTCCCCTGCAGTTTTCCCTTTCTTCAAATGCCCCAAAATCCCATGCATCATATGTCACTTTCCAGTTATGTCTCATCATTTTCCTTAGCTTTCTGTTCACTCCATCTCATCTTAATCTCACTACCCCCCATTTTTCATCCTCCCTCTTTGAATGCTAAGCCTTAGTACAAAATTGCCACATCATTCCTTTATATTTTTCTTTGTGATATAGCTGATAATTCTCAGCTATCAAACAAGTTTTAATACTGTCTTTTCTTTTATCCTTCAACTTAAAAGCTAAAAATGTTCCTGCCTTCTCACACTGCACATACCAAGAGACATTCTCCTTTATTAACCCCTTTTCAGTAACCATTGTCTTCTTCTCCTCTATTTGAACTTTGAATCTTCCATTAACTTACTCACGTCTTCTAAATTGTACCCCAACAAATTCAAAGTCAATTTCAACCACAATTAAGTCATTATTCAAAATATATTACCTCCCCAACAGCAGTCTATGACAGAAGCTACCTTTTGTTATAATGTGATATTTCCAAAGTCAAAGTCAAAGCAAACTTTATTGTTATTCAGAAATCACATAAGTGCAAAAACTGAACAAAATTACATGTCTCCAGACTCAGTTAGCAGACAACATATAGACTATTTTCACAGACATTTACACATATAACACCTAGCTATTATATCATGGACATGCAGGTAGACAGACTAATATTGCACATAATTAGAAACACATTTTAACACTTTTTGAACTGAACACTTACTTGCATGAGACTTTAGTATTGCACAGGCACTTGGTTAAGACATTGCATTGATCCTTGCACAGAAAGAGACATTTGAGTATTGCACTGTGAACATTAGAGTATTGCACTATGGTTAATTTATGAATTCGCAACATGTATTGCACTGAAAGAAGAGATATTTTACTGCATTGCTACTGCCCTAGATGGCCTATAAGTTGCAGTCATGGTGAATCCAAGCACACTTGTGTCTGACCACTATCTACATCTTTTATCTTCCCTCTTTATATTAAGCCTTAAGACCTCATTTTTGAAATAATGATCAGTTTCTATCATTTATTCCTTAATCCATATCTGTGATTTTCATTTATATCATCAGTCCTTCTCTCCCTTCCTCTAATCCATCAATTACAATCTTTTGCAGGCATGTTTGCTCCAGGTTCCTATAAGCCATATCATTCTGCATGCAGTCCAGCTTATCCCACAGTCCCTAAAGCATGTGCATGTCCTCAATGAGGTCACAAAATAGTCACTATCTATGCATGGTGTGTGTACCAGCTCTCTATGCCTGGACCTCAAACCTGCTCATCCTAATGTGAAGTGTGGTATCTACATCATGGAATGACCTGGAGTCATGGCAGCAATGTCCACTTACACAACTCTTCCTTCTAGTGTATGCACACACATCAAAGCCAATGTAGTTTACAGATGTTATCTGTGGTGGTGACTCATATGTAAACAGCCTGGGGCTCTAATTGATAGGCTTGTGCTTTGTTCTTTGTCAGGATGAGATCCCCACTAGACAGCAACCTTTCATGTCCATGTGTTATTTTATCTCAACATGTGTGCTTAGTGCACTCCTAATGTACATTACCAGATGTCTTATCTTCTGTACAGACCAACTCCTCAACACTGAATTCATATTCTTCACTTGCATATCTTAATGCTGTATCTCACAATACAGAGAATACTCATTTTATTGTGCTGCAATTGACCTTTTAGCATGGTGGTTATAACAATAATAAGGTCGTTTTTCAGGATCAGTTCTGAATTGTTGCCATAACATATTGTGCTAGCATTTCCAGTCAGCATTTCCATATCAATCTCTGGCCACTCCTGAGCTAGAAAAACATTTTAATTGTTTTATTTAGTTTCTTAACTGTTGAGTGAATTGATTCAGAGATGCTTTTCAGTCACATCCAGCACACAACCTGACAGACAAAAACTTAAATTTAACATAATATGATTTGTAACAAATAATATAACAGGAATGAGAACATTTACAGAACTATTAGCAAAGGTGCAATCTAAAAACAAAGGTGGTGCCTAGAAATGGAATCTAAAAAGAGAAGAGAAAGCAAGTGTAACTAGGTTGATGTTTTATATTGTATAGACAAAGTGTAGTGAAGATACTGTACAGAATGTATAAGGCAGGGGTATAATAGTTATTTATAGTTAGAATGTTGAGACAACAAGACGGCAAGTGTAGCCGAAGGAAATGATAATAGAAGTTGCAGTATTGAACAGACAGACAAACAGCCTTTGTCAATAATTCAGGATCATTTCGATTGATTTTGAAGGTAGATTTTTGATCTCTTTCCAGAAATGGGGAAGGTTAATGATTTTGGTAAAGCTGTCTGGGAGAGCATTTCAGGAGGCAGGTCCTATTCTGCAAAAAGAGTTTTCTCTAACAACTAGCTGGAATAGGGTAAAATAAGTTGAAAGGCATTGTGGCTTCTAAGAGTACAATCAGAAGACCTTTGCACAAAAATGCACATAGCCCCAGGCATGTCATCCTACTTCTAGGCGGCAGACAATATGCATCACGCAAAAGCTTTAAGGTTAGTGAATTCACAAGAAAGGAGGCCCTTTGCACAGGCTTATTATGCTTGTGCACATGCACCATAAAGACCCCAGGGATGCAACTCTCCACTAGTGATACTTTTCATTGTACATCATTGCCCAACAAGGTGCATCATAGGGTGTCTAAAATATGCAACCATGTGCATGGGATGACCATTTTGCTCCTTACTCTGACCTATCAGGATGATATGGCCCATTTAGCTGCTGGATTCAGCAGGGATCCTGTGTAGTGCAACCAGGCAGTGTTTGAATCTGCCACACTATGAGAGTGCTCTCTGGGCCATTATGATGTCCTTATATAAGACTAATGCCTGGCACCAACTTGCCAAGTCAGTGAGTGATGCCTCTAGTACTGCCCACTCTGGCAAGCAGTGCAGTCATATGTATTGTGACTTGTAGAGGCACCACACTAACCTACTATAATAGAGAGAGAGGCACAGGTTAGGTAGAATGAGCAGCATTTATAGTACACAATGTATATAGCTGTTGCTTTTCTTGCTTTATGGTGGCAGGAACATCTTGTACTGAAGTGTCTGTTATAGTGTCTAAGATCACCTTCACTGTGGAAGTTTGTATAAGGAGATAAGACAGGGTATTCAGGCATCTGGGCATGTATAGTATGTCTATTTCTGTTATGTATATGTTCATGCCTGTTATGTTAATCTGAAATCCAGTTTGTCATATGCATGCATGGTAATGTGCTTTATTTTTATTTTTCTGTTTGTTTACTCTTTTCACAGTTTACTCTGTGGTGCAGGATGTGGAGTGCATTGGTCACTTGTGTTTGTTCCAGATGATTTTTCTCATACAGGGTTATCAGAGGTTGCCGTGCCTACCTCTGATCAAAGCGACAAGTGTCATCCTGCTGAAAATGACCTAGAGGGCTCACTGCTGGCCTCCGTGGCAATCTCTCAAGAGGAGGGGGATAAAGGCTTCTTACCTGACAGTGGTCCATTAGAATTGCCTGTGTCACTCTGTGTTAGATGCAGCAGCTAGCTGCAGCCAAGATGTGTTAACAACAGAACTCATACATTCAGATCCTGAAGCTCCTAGTTTTATGGCAGGTAGTATCACATGACTATCTGGCCCTAACACTTGGGTGACCATAGTTGGGATCTCTCCATGATGTTAGCCATGGACATGACTAATATCTGGTTGCTTCTCCACTGGGCTGGTCATAAAGGACGTCTATACTATGTCCTGACTTCCATCATTTTGTTCCCTTTCCTTATGTCAAATTACAAATGCATACGCACAAATATAGAGAACGCCTTCTGTTTAGGCACTGTTACAGTCATAGAAATAAAAGATTAATATTAACTCCCCTTTAGGAATTGAAACTAAGACCTTCAACATACCATGGTGGTGTCACTGACAGTATTCCAACAAAAGCCTCTGGACAGATTTGTACTGAGCTTTCCCTTAAGAACATAATCTTTCAGTTGGGAAACCCCACCATAGTGATTAAAGTCAAACTACAAGCATGCACACACAAAGACAAATCCCTTTGCTTAGGCACTCTTAGAACCATGTAAGTGAAAGGATAATGATTCCTTCCTTATGTGACACTCTCCATACCCTTTTTTTGTAGTCCAGTTCTCTCCATCACCAATTATACTCCCCTCTGTCTGCGTTCCTTCTTTATTATACTTCTCTTTTATACCACCCCTGTCTGTCTCAGTTTGCATTTTATATTTGTCTGTCCATGCTACCTTCTCTACTCCCTCATTCCTTCCTACGTGTGTTGTTTGGTAGCATTCTCTCCTACTCTCCTTCTTCAAATAACCCCCCACCTATCTTCCCTTCAGGTTATCCCCCCACCTATCTTCCCTTCAGGTTATCCTGCTGTTTATGTTCCTCTGCTTGCTCCTGCACAATTTCTAACTTTCATATCTCCACTTTTCTGCTCATTTATACAGTGAACTGAAATAACATTTTGCTGTGCTGGCCATCTAAAGTCTGGTCACAAGGGCCATGTTGCAGCTATGTGGTGTTTTGTTATGCATGAGAAAGCACATAGCCACAGGCATGCTACCCTACTGTTTCTGTCACACTGGTCATGCGAATACTATAACATGTACACTTCACTACAGTTCAGTAGTGTGACCGGTGCCAGTAATGTAGCCATTGTAATTTACTCTACAGCCCTTTTCACAGGACACTGATGCTATGTCTGTCCTAGTACACAGCAGCACCATTGGGCTGTATCTTTGGTATTAAGCACCATGCCATGGTATTGCTTAACTATTTTCTTTTAAAGTGCCTGTAGTTATTGTGGCTGTAGAACAGTCTTGCAGAAGGGCTTTTGGTAAATGCAGTTAGAGGATTCACAGAATTTGTCCTAAGAATGCTTACCCAAAGACTCAGTTTCCACTATAATTCCATTAAAAGCATGTCTAATAGTCCTTAGCTGGCTATCTGTAAGAAATGCACATGAAGTGTAATATGATAAAGGCACTTTGTCTAAAAGACTACAAGAAATTGAGCAACAGTCAGCAATTCAGTTTCTCAGACAGCCACACATACAGCTAGCTCAACTCTCCAGAATTTTGCACAAAACCTAGATTTCTGGCTTACATTGTTAGTCTGTTCTGCATAAAAAAATTGTAGTTTTCTGGCGAATCATTGAGGACTGAAGTCACTAAATAATGACATGCAGTTGAGGTTCACACTTCATGCCCTTCAGTGAATGCATGCTAATGAAAACTAAGTTTCTAAGAGCAATATTTAAAATCTGTCCCTGATCTTGAGATTTTGATCCCCCATTATTTTTGGCTTTTTGTAGCACACTTGTACTAAGAAACTGAGTGGTACGCATTAACGATATGGACACACTTGTACTAAGAAACTGAGTGGTATGCATTAACGATACGGACAATAATAGCAAGGAACAAGAAAACATAACAGATGGATTTCTGTCTTTGTGAACTTGTAATGTACATATATTTTCCTTGTGACTTGACTATTTTTTGAGGCTTTACGTTTTGGTCCACTATATTACCAGTCTGCATTAGCCCGAGTCAGCACAGATTTTTTTAGAAGAACTTAGGAAACCTTTTGTGGTGATACAAGTCACCACAACTAGAATTACAAATTCAGCAGGTAACTGTCTATTTTCAAACCCAGGAAAAAAAATATGGAATAACCTCCCCCCACACATTACCTCACTAGACTCCTTTCAACTTTTCAAAAAACAACTTCTATTACATCTTAACAACTTCTGGCTCTGCTCCTGTACCAATCCAGACTAAATGACTTCTTCGCTCTTCAGCCATACTTCCCTACGTAAAAATCACTATCTTTCCTGCTATTTCAAATGACTAAATTACTGTACTGTTCTAAAAAAAAAAAAAAAAAATATGATATATAAGCTAGGGCTTTTTTTTTTACCTTTTTTTTTCGCTGTATTTTCTACTACACTAAAATGTATGCATTGTTGCTTAAATGTTTTGTTTTGTTTTAATTGTGGAGCTTTTCTCCCCGGGCCTCCACTGAAAATGGAAATTATCCAGCTGGACTAGCCCGGTCAACAAATGTAAAATAAAATAAAAATAAAAATAAATAAAAATAAATAAATTTTGCACTTCTGCTAAGTAAGCCTATCATTTTAGATTCATATGATCAGAAAATAAGACAAGTGAGACAATGGTGCTTCAGAGACGGTTAATAAAAAATTATCCAGTTTTACATCTCTGATGAAGTCAGCTGCATTTGTCTAAAACAATTACATCTGTTTTTGCCGCCAGCAGGCAACTTTCTGGACATACTTAATACGGACAACTATCTAATGATCCATGTTGCATAATGGTGAAATAGTTAGCATTGTTGCTTCACAACTCTTAGTTATCTGATTCAGTACTTGGTTACAGTGACTCTTGTTTGGACTCTGCATGTCCTCCCCACAGGTATGTATGCGGTGTGAGTGTGTGTGTTGTGAAGTAGAGACACTCACAAAGGAGAAAATAGCCTTCCTTGCTTTGCTTCTTGAGAGATTGCACAGTTTTGTGCCATTCTAGACAATAGTGTATTGTACTAATATCAACTTAACTTATTACAGTGAAGTTCTAGAGTTTTACCTGCTTGTTTAAATTCATACTATTCTTGAAAAAAAGTGCAAAATGATCATCTTTGCTGAAGATTGACTGGTGTTCTCTTATGATTCTGCAGAGTTTTAAGGATGGTATCATGCTGCTAGAATACCCCTGACATTGCTGGTCATCTGTCAGTGCTGATTCAGTTTTTCATAAGGTATATCTATTGCTTGTTTTACCTTTTATTTAAAGTCTTCCTAACTCAGTTGAACCAATGTGATGTTGCCACAATACTTAACTGCAAATAGAAGACATTTCTACAGCTGGGATGAGTATGCTTTCTGTGCAAATACCTCTGTTGTTCTGTTTGCTTTCTGTGAATACTTGTTTGTATGTTAATGCGATATAAGATGTCTGTAATATCCAAAAAGGGAACACTTAAAACAGAGAGAAGGTTTGGTCGATAGGTGGGCACTGTTAGGTTTCTGGAATTCCCATAATGTGCCTATACATTTAGTTTAAGTCCGTGGCTCTGACACCAATCATTTGTCTGTGTAAGCCCATTTTGTACTATGTTGACATCTCTGGGGGTTCGATGATTGCATCCAGTTTGCAGTCATCAGCAAACCTGGTAAGTCATAGAATATCCATTTTCACCTGGACTTCTGAAAAATAGATACCAAACAGTAGGGGGCATAGCACAGATCCTTGTGGAACACCACTGGTAACAGGTCTGCTAATAGAGTTGGCATTCAAATTTTTGACTGTACGTATTCTGTGTGTGAGTCAGTTGGCAACCCATCTAGTGTTGTAAGGGTTAATTTCCAGCTGGGTGAGTTTCTCAATGATGCCTGAGTGAGGGACTGTGTCAAAGGCCTTGGCTAGGTTGAGATAAGCAATGTGAACTGTTTTGCCTTCATCTAGAGCCTCGGAGATGTCCACCAGGTTTAGCAGGCAAGATCTGCCCATAACAAAGCAATACTGTGTTGGGTCAAGAGCTTGAAGGTCATCTGTATCCCTGTTGATAAGATCCATGATGATTTTCTCCATGGCCTTGCAGATAAGGCTGGTTAGGTTTATTGGTCTATTTCCCGGGGTCAGTTGAGGGACCCCCTTTGTGCAAAGGGCTTATGGTTTCTGTTTTCCACCCAACCGGGACAAAGTCAGTGCTTAGACTGAGATTGAAGAGTGTGCTCAGTGATTCTGCTAACTCCTGTTTTAGACCATTTAATAGGCAGCCTGGGAGGTTGTCTGGTCCCATAAATACTGTGTTTTTGGCCTTAGAGAGTGCAGCTATGACCCTTTCTCTGGAGATACCAGGCAGAGGACTGGTGCCAGGTTGTTATGGGGTATGATTGGTAAGGACAGAGGGGGTGACGTTTTCACCAAACCTGTCTGCTAGCAGGTTGGCAATGTCCTCAGCTTCAGTATAAGTGGTACTGTTCACAGCTAGTTTGGTACAAAGCTGGGCCTTCCCTTTTAGATTTTGGACATAGTTAAAGAATGATTTCTGATTTACCATAGTTAGGGGTACTAATTTAGTTTCATAATTAGTTGTAGGGGACTTTACAATATGTCTAATCCCTCTTGTTTTTTGACAGCAGTTTCTTTCTCTTATTGTGTAACCTGTTTATGCTGGATGTCCACCAGGGTGGCTTATTTTTCCATGACAATCTTGATTTGATCCATTCTGGTACAGGTGAGTTTATAGATTTATATAAGTGTTTATACAGGACATTTGTGTACACCTCAGTATAGGGGCCATTGCAGTCAGTGTTGGCAGGGGATCTGAAACTATTGATGCCATCACTCAGTAGGCCATAGTTTGCTTTGGAGAAATTTTTTAACCTTTTTGCTCCTGAGGGTGGTCAGGTATAATCGTTACTTCAAACGAGTCTGATTTATGATTGGACTTTATCAGGGAGGAACCCACACATGGAGTGATGCAGCAATCCTGCATATTGGTAAGTACTATATTAAGGATGTTAGAGCCCCTTGCGGGGTACTGACTATCTGCTGCAGAGCATTTGTGTTAGCAAAGTCCAGGATCTTTTGGTTGAGTGTATTTGTGCTCATATATGTTACCCAATCAATGGAAGGATAGTTAAAGTCACTCATAACCAGGGTATTTGGTTGTAGTGAGAGTGACTCAAGTAGGTCCAGGTAGACTGTATGATTTTTGTAGTTCATGGTGGGGAACCTATAGCTAACAATGACGTGGGGGATCTTTCCTACAGTTAGTTGGACACTAGGGAGTCATACAGTTTAACCAGTCTAAAGGTGTACATGTCTTTAATGAAGATGGAAACTCCTCCTCCCTTGTTTTTTTCATGTTCGTTGTATGGTCTGAAGGTATGCAAGGCATTGTAGTCCTGTATGAATGGGGTACTCTCTGAGAGCTTGAACCATGTCTCAGTGACTGCACAGATATCAGCATCTTCCAGGGTGCGAAGTGCTTTGAGTGAGTGCATTTTCTGATTTAGACTCATAGCATTAAGCAGCAGAACCTTGAGTTTGTTTCTAGAGAATATTTTTATGTCAGGAATTTTGTTCTTATGACATTGCCTAAAAAGGCACTATGGGGGAGGCAAGTACCTTTGCCAGCAACCTAAAGCCTAGAGGTGACAGGTGAAGACCATCTCTGGCAAAGCAGCAGTTTGTTGACCATATCAGTCCCAGGCTGTCAGATACTGGATCCCCTGGACTGACCCCAGAAGGTAAGCCAATTGTTGAAGTCAATCATTTTTTGTTTGTATTGTGGCATCATCCTGAGTGAGGGAAGAATGCTGCTTAGGGCTAAGGACATATCTGCCTGGAACACATAATCTGAAAGCTCTATCATGACTTTCTTCATATAGTCCATTGAGGTATGTCTCAAGTCATTCACTTCAGCATGGACTATTACACAGTCATAACAGTACTTGTTCAGAGGCTTGAGTGCATGCGTGATTTGGAAAATCCTGGAACCAGATAGGCAGCTGACCACGACCTTCTCCTTGTCCAGCCTAGTGAGGAGGATATCTGTATGTCTCATTATGTAGTCACCTATGACCAAGACATTTGGTTTAGATATGTTTTGCCTTAGGAGCTTATTGGGTGAGACAGTGATGCATGTGTTATTATGTGTAGTGGGTGTTGTTGGGACCGTATTGTGTGCAAAAGTTTTGGGCTTGGGAGGTCTTTGCTCTTTTGGTATATTTCTAATGAGTACTTTTGCATATGTGGGTTTATATGTTTTGTGCTTGGCATGTGTAGGAGGTAGAGTGTGGGTGCTGATAAACTGCTTGGTATTTGGTTTGCTGTTATGTGAGAGACAGAGCATTGATTCCAGGATCATAGTATAGATACATCTCTCACATATTGTATTTTTATATTTTAGGAGTAGTAGGTTGTCTAACACATGAGACACTTGCTACATTGCCTCAGAATGCCCATGTCAATCAGGCTGGCTGGAGAAGGGAAACTGACCTTCCATTATGCTAGGTGTATTCTGTAATAAGTGGTGGAGGGTGGGATAGATGGACTAGTTTCTGTTATAGAACTAGTAAAATCAGCTAATCTAGGGGAGGTTTAGGGGTAGAAACCTGCTCCAGCACTTCAAAAAGCACAACTGGGTTGCTCTCTAGGCAGCAGTGCACAACTGCATTGCACGCTGTGAAGCAGGGAAGCTTAGGTGGGTTCCTTAGCAGTTATCTAAGTGAAATTTGAGTTTTTAAGCATTTGCATCTATACATAGCAGTGCTAACCCCCTGTAGATCATTGAGTGTATTGTTCCTTTTCAGTCACTGTAGCTAGATAGCACATGCTTATAAGTACTGAGCATGTGCAAGAACAGTGCCATTTTGTACAGTCAGCCAGAGTGAATGCATTCATGAATTGAGATGCATGTGAGTCTGTTTGAAGTAATGAGTGAATCTGTTAGCTTAAATACAAGTTCTAATTACAGTTTCTGACATGTTTATGTACAATAAATATATTGAAACCATACACCTCTTCATTGTCTGTTTTGAATGCATGAGACAAGCAACACCCCCATTGCAGAGTGTGCAGCTAAGTGTAAATGCTGTGTTTAAATATCAGCTAAGTAAAACAGTTTTCAAGCAATCCAATCAATAAGAAAGCCAAACACTGAGCCTTGTTCCAACAATCCTCAACTCAGATGGGTCATTGACTGCAGTCCTCTACCACAAAGGTGCAGGATGGCCCTCTTAATGTAAGATAACTGGTTTTAGTGCTCAGACAATGACAGTCTAGACTCAGCAAGACTGAATCTAGCCTATGCTATAAATTGTTCAAGTACTGTAAATAGGCAGTGCAGAAAACACAGTCACAAAGAATACAAAAAAAAAAAACAGTTTAAAGTAGGTGGCAAAACAATTGCAAATAGTTTAAAAGTGCAAAGAAGGTAACAAAAATACTTATTTCCAGTAGAATTCACAGGATGCCTTGGATATTGTTCAGAAAGTCAACATAATCTGAAATTCGGCATAATCTGAATTTTCCAGTAAGTTCTTAAAGCAGTCAGTATTGTCAGCCATTGTGTGGAATATTAATGCAAAGAATTGCAGCATCCATGATAGCTAAATGGTGTTGGGCAAAAATTGGTTGAAGTATTTTCTACCCCAAATTTTCTTTATCAACACAATTGTTCTTCCTGGTACAGGAGTGAAAGAAATGTGATAGCATGTCAAAGGTTACACATTTTGTATGGGGGCTATCTAAATTATTAGTTTTTCATTGGATGATATGAGACAGCGTTAATAAGGTCCTTTAATTACATATTTTCTGTGTTTTGTATGATTTGTTTTACATGGTCAAAGGAGAGCTTGATCATGTCCCAAAAGCACAGTGTGTAAGGCAGAGGATCACTTAGGATCAGACAACAGTCCATTGCTGAAAGCACAAACACATGTGCATGTATACACACACACACACACACACACACACACACACACACACACACACACACACACACACACACACACACACACACATACACACACACACACACACACACACACACACTATTAGCATGAATATGTGCCACTATTCCATGCATCCTTAGGTTCATAGATTCATAGGTGTGTACTAGGCTAATGGCCCTGGGGCCTTTACAAGCCTAGCCCATTGAAGTGCCCTGGCATTGTGCCACCCATCATTAGTTCCCCGTCCCTCTATCAAGTAGAGCCACTGGAGTGATCCCTGGGGTGAACTTTCTATTTCCCATCCACACATCAAGATTTTTCTTGATGAGGGCTAGTGACATGCTCTGCTTGACATGTATGGGAAGTCTATTCCAGGGCATTGTCAGTCTCTGGGTTATGAATCTGTCCCTCCAGCATGTTCTGTTGATTGTGGTAATCAGGTTGAGGTCTCTGGAGCGTGTGGTGTGGAGAAATTGGGATTTCTTTAGCTGCAGCATTTCTAACAGAGCTGGGTCAAACATGGCTTTGCAAGTCCAGCAGTGATCACCTCTTAGTAGACGATATGAGACATAGAATAGCTGGAGTTTTTTTGAGTCTGTCCATGTAGGACTTGTGTTTAAGGCCTAGGATCCTCTTCATGAGGTACTTTTCTCCCTCTCCAGCTGTTGCAGGTGTCTAGTGAGGTACATGCCAAATGGGGCATTATACTCTATGATTGGTCTAATGAGGGAAGAGTAGCAAGAAATGATGACCTCTTTCTTCTTGGATGCAAAACCCTTGGTAATGAGATTTGCCACATAGAAAGACTTTCTGACCACAGTGACGAAGTGGTGGTTGAAGGAGAGGTTGCAGTCAACCTTTGTCCCCAAATCTCTTATAACGCCTTCAGTGTTTAGTGGGGTCCCATTGATGGGGTAACTAGTAGGCACTGAGTTTGTCCCAATGGGGATGACAACGCTTTTTTGGCATTAATCTTAAGGCTATGGTTTCAGCAGCAGTCATTGGTCTCAGTGTGTCTTTTCTGTAGGATGTCTGCACCACTTGGGGAGTTAATAATGGCTCCCATGTTGCAGTCATCTATGAATATGGTCAGCCAGCATCCCTCCCTGTTGGCCTGGACATCTGAGAAGTAGATGCCAAACAGGAGCAAACCCAGGACCTATCCCTGTGGGACTCCACTCGTGACTGGTCGGCAGTCTAACTCGGATTCTGCTACTTTCACACTGTGTGTTCTATCTATGAGCCAATTTGCAACCCACCTAACAATATAGGAGTTGATGCCTAGTTTGGTGAGTTTATCAATAATTCCTGAGTGAGGAATGGTATCAAAGGCCGTGGCCAGATCGAGGTAGGCTGTATGAACTGCCTTACCTTCATCCACCACTCTGGTGACTGACTCAAAGAAGTCATCCAGGTTGAGCAGGCATAATCTACCTTTCGCAAAACCAAATTGCAAGGGTTCTAGAGTTTGGAGATTCCCTATGTCCTTGTTAATTAGGTCCATAAGAAAGATAGTTCAGTAGCAGAGCATTTTTGCAAAGTATATGAAGGAAGAAATGAAGGCTCAGTAGGAACTGTTTTGGAAAAAATAAATGTTTCACCTTATGATACTGAAAGTATGAAAAGCAGGTTACTTTTTAAGGAGTCTATTTATATTTTTACGTATGATACTCTAGCCCCTAAAGGGTTAAATGTGGATTGTAATTGGAGATATTTTATCTAATTGTTTTATTGGTATATAATTAAGATGCAATTATTCAATTATTGTGTGTATTTTAGGCAGGTGTTTTTGTGTGTTTAGTTGTATTCCTTGAAGGCTTGTGTAGCTGAGATGTCAGATTGAGTGAGAGTGAGAGAAATAAATCTTTTTTGGTTTACTGGCTGGTGTTTTTTGTTCGTATCCATCGTTCATTGTGGTTTTACATCATTTGGATTTATGGCCAGTGATCCAAATATTAACCTGGTTCGTATTTTTCGAGAATGTAATGGTGACAGTACTCAACGGTCATTGGACAGTTTCTTCATTCAGTCAGGAGCGCGGCTGAATCAGCATACTATTGGTATTGTCAGTAATGACAGAGAATATGGACCTAAAATGTGGAAGAAGTGTAAAGAGGATCGGAATAAGCATTGTAATAACTCATTTGCTTCTGTGGGTTGTAAGTTTACTTCTTCCCTATCAGCTGAGAATAAGGTATTGTTTGATGAACTGGAGAAACTTATATGAAAAGAGAATGCTGTTTTTTTTGAACATACAGAGTCTCCAAAAATACATTGAACTTGATATTACCACCAGAGGTTTAAGGGCATATAAGGATCCATCTATGCCCTTTAATCTACAGAATGAGACAGACAAATTGTTTTACCAATGATGGGTAGCTGCAGCTCACAAGTGTACTGTTGAATGGATCACTATACTGTTGGAGAGAGATAGGGTGCGACAGTGTGAGCTTAAGAAAGAAATTCAATCTACTTGTTCAACTTTGACATCAAATTTAAATATGGAATACATGGAAACATTTCTATGTGACATTAATGTGAAATTAAAAACTTATGAGGGTGATATCATAGAGAGAAAGAAGGGTACATTTCTTAGAGATCTCCGTGACTATGATAGTGGTAGATTCTTCCAAATTAGACCCAATTGGAAATGTTCTCATAGTCATGTGAGGTTCCAGGACAATGAAGAATACAACAGTCAGCATACTAACTCTTCTTGTTCTGCATCGGAAGGGTTTAATTCATCCTGGGAAGAACAAAATGAGGAGAGGAATGGGTTTCCTCCATTACAGAGAGCCCAACAAGAGGAACAGTTTCAACAAACTTTTTGTAGGGACTCATATGCTATACGAGAAGGACCCCAAGTGAAAAATGAAAAACGGCAAAGAGAAAGCAACAAAACACAACAGAGAGACTTTCAACAACAGCCGCACTACAAAAGAGGTAAATGATGATTCACCATTTCCTTCTATATGTGACTCTTATGTTATTAATTTGTCTGGGTATATTTTCAATGACTGAATACAAAATATTATACTGTGGTCTCAAGTTCATACCAACAGTTTTGCTGAGATGTCATGAGATCAAACTGACCTTTATAGGTTGGGAAGAAAATTGCATTTAAAAAGTTTTTTTCCTGGTATTAGCAAACGTGTTATTGAATGTGATAAAAGTATGGTGGATTCATGTAATTATAGCTTCTTTTCATGTTGTTCTGAGGAAGGAATAAATGCGTATACTGTGCTAGATACAAGCAATGTGGACTATAAAAGTACCTTTCTATCTCCATTCACCCATAAAGGGATTCAGCATTTTTATAATATGTTAAATTATGCTGTAGAAAAAAGTTTGGTTGAATGTAACAGCTGTCCTAACATAAGTTAAAATTTGATTAAAATTAATGGAAAATGCTAGTATCATTGAGTAATAAGAACGAGCTAATATTTAAACCTGCTGATAAAGGTAATAAACTGGTAATAATGAGCTGTATGCAATATCTAAAAATGTGCAATGAACATCTACAGGATACTAACGTGTTGAGAAAGTGGAAGTTGGTACGTACAATTTAGCTATACAAAAATATTCTGATTTATTGAAAAAAGGCCAAACATTGGGCTATTTTACTTCTGAAGATGTGGAAAAAGAAATTTAATACAAAGGGGTGTAAAATGGCCTACATTTACTGCCTCCCAAAAATACATACAACTTTAGTTAACCTCTAGGTCGTCCAATAGTTTTGATCAAAGAATAGTTCTTATATAAGATAGGTAAAAAATAAAAATGCAAAAATTGTCCTAAGGTAAAAGTGTTACCCTCTTATATAAAGGATGTATTTGATTTTCTGAAAAAACTGGAAAATATAAAAAAGAGATGCATTGGGTAACTATAGATGTAAAGAGTCTTTACACCAATATTCAACATTCTTTTGGTGTTGAAGCTGTTAGATTCTTTCTAGGACAGAGTCCAATGACTAAATATATTGTTGAACTTTTGGATTTGTGTCTTAAAAATAACTTTTTTGATTTTGGTGGACCCTTATATCGATAAATATGAGGTACAGCTATGGGGGCATCATTTGCCCCCTCTTATGAAAATCTAAGTATAGGTCTTTTTGAAGTCGAATGCATATATATATTGGACACAATATTTTCTTAAATATGTAAAAAAGTATTTTAGATTTATTGACAACCTCATTTTCTTTGTGAAGGGTGGATGGAGGAGGTAGATAATTTTTTGTTGGAATTACATCAAAATAGATTTGATATAGAATTTGATGGGCTATAAGTAGGTAAAAAAGTTTCTTATCTAGATGTAATAGTTGATATCAGTGAGGGAGATAAAATTAAAACCTCGATACACAGAAAGTTTGAAAGTGGTATACAATATGTAAGGGCACAAAGTTGCCATCCACCCCATACTATTTAAGCTATATCTTATGGGGAATTTGTACATCTATATAGATTATGTAATAATGAGGAAAATTTTATTTTGAATATGAAAAAAAACTGTAGGTATGTTTACAAACAGAGGATTTAGTGATGAGATAGTAGACAAATGTTGGGATAATGTTGGGACACGTATATCAAAGTATATATTTATAAGGAATTTGGAGGTGGAAAAAATGACAATCAATATATTAGATGTACAGAGAGTGGCAAAAAGGAAAATATATATTTTATAACTACATACAGCAGTTACAGCCAGACTTTAACAGATTTGGTGAAATTGTATTGGGGATATTTATTGTCCCTTAAAGATCTTTCGCAGTGGATTAGTGATGTGCCACTGGTTTCATATACAAGGGGAGAAATATTAAAGATTTCATAGTTAAGGCCAAATTCATGGTTCCTGATCTAAATATGTCGAGAGTTATAACAGAATATGGAACTTTCACGTGTGTAAAGTGTAAAGTCTTTAAATATATAATAAAAAGTTTAAAAAAAAACAATGGATGCAATTTTCAGGTAAAAGGCTAGTTCTTCTGTAACACTGAGGGCATTATCTATGCCCTCAGATGTCCTGGCCATAAGTTTTACATTGGAGAGACTAAAAGATCATTCAAGGTGAGGTTTATGGAGCATATGAGAGACACTGCTAAGAATAAGAAAGAGAGCTCAGTAGTGGAGCATTTTTGCAAAGTACATGGAGGAAGAAATGAAGGTTTAGTAGGAATTGTCTTGGAAAAAATAAATATTTCACCTTATAATACTGAAAGTATGAAAAGCAAGTTACTTTTTAAGGAGTCTATATTTTAAAGTATGATACTCTAGCCCCTAGAGGGTTAAATGTGGATCGTAATTGGAGATATTTTATCTAATTGTTTTATTGGTATATAATTAAGATGCAATTATTCAATTATTGTGTGTATTTCAGGAAGGTGTTTTTGTGTGTTTAGTTGTACTCCTTGAAGGCTTTTGTAGTTGAGATGTCAGAGTGAGAGACAGCTAGAGAAATAAATCTTTTTTGGTTTACTGGCTGGTGGCTTTTGTTGGCTGGTGGTTTTTGTCCGTATCCATCGTTCATTGTGGTTTTACAATATAGGGGTTGATGCCTAGTTTGGTGAGTTTATCAATAATTCCTGAGTGAGGAATGGTATCAAAGGTCTTGGCCAGATCAAGGTAGGCTGTATGAATTGCCTTACCTATATCCACCGATCTGTTGACTGACTCAAAGAAGTCATCCAGGTTGAGCAGCCATGATCTACCTTTCACAAAACCAAATTGCGTGGGATCTAGAGTTTGGAGATTTCCTATATCTTTGTTAATTAGGTCCATGATGATGCGGGTCTATATCATATATTCGAAATTCCAAAATGTCAAACACCATATGTTCGAACTTGGAATTTCGAATATTGAAAACATCGAACAGGGAAAAAAAATTGCTGTTCCGCGAAACATTCACACAACACAAGCACACCAAAATAAATAAACCACACACATACAGTTAACAAAACCCAACCCCACACTAAACCACACATACATTATTAAATACTTACCTTAACCCACACCCTAACCCTAAGGTCCGTAACTATCGCACACATGCCCTACGAAACTATACACAAACAAAGCAATTAATACACACACATACAGTTAACAAAACCCAACCCTATACTACACCATACATACATTACTAACTATCCACTTACCTTAACCCCCACCCTAACCCTAAGGTCTGTAACTTTCATACCACAGTGGAGGAAATAGTGAAGCCACGGAATGGCCCACCGAAATCTTGCCCCAGGTAAGATTTCGATGTTCCGGGGATTTGCTATTTTCATCATTCGATGTTGTGGGTTCAATGTTTAAACGTTCGGCATTTTACTTCTCCAAAGTTTTGATGATGATGCACTCCATAGCCTTATGTATCAGACTTGTCAGGCTAATGGGGTGATAATTTCCAGGGTCTGTAGTCGCTTCTCATTTATGGAGAGGGATGACTGTAGCAGTGTGCCATTTAGTAGGGACAAAACCTGAGATGAGGCTGTGAGTGAAAAGAGCACACAGATGTGGTGCCAGTTCACTTTGTAATTCATGTAGAACACAGCCAGGGATGTTGTCGGGTCCCATGGAAACTGTATTCTTGACCTTAGACAATGCAACTTTAACCTGTGCTGCAGTAATGCAGGGTGCCTCGCATTCTTCTGGTATTGAGACTGGTCCTTTAGGGCGGGAGAGAAGGGTAAATTTGGCACTGAATCTGTCGGCCAGTATGTTGGCAATGTCTGTTGACTCAGTTTAGGAGGTACCATTGTGCAGTAACTCGGAGCAAATCTGGGTATTGCCATGGAGATTCTTGATATAACTAAAGAAGGCTTCTGTGGATGTTTTTAGTGTCTGCTGCAATTGTGTCTTCATAGCTGGTTTTGGAGGTTTTGATGAGGGATCTCAACTTTTTATTGAGGCTAATCAGGGAATTTTTCCAGTCTTGGAACTTCACCTTTTTCTACAACAGCTTCTTCCTTCTGTTGTAGAGTTTATTAATGGCAGGAGACCACCAGATTTTCTGGCTTTCTTTTTTTGGAGGAGAGCATCTAGGTTCTGTTGGGTGTGTCTAGTTCCATGCATTTATGTATGTATTTGTACAGTGCATTGGTCTATGATTCAGCAGTCATGCATCTATTTTCCATTGGCATGGGTGCTGTGAAGTTAGCCACCTCTGTTTGTTTAGGAGTCCAAAGTCAGCTTTGGAGATGTTTTTCATGGTGGATACCTTTGCGAGGGGTGTGGATGGGATGTGGATTTCCACGGTGATTAATTTATGGTCAGATCTAACCAGGGAGGAATTGACTGTTAACCAGGTCAAGGATGTCGCTTCCTCTAGTGGGGTTAAGAATGAGCTGGTCCAGGGCATTGGAATTGATGAATTCCAGGAAGCATTGAGCCAGGGCATTGGTGCTTGAGTAGTTTTCCCAGTTGAGGGAAGGGTAGTTGAAGTCTCCTAGTATGAGAGTGTTGGGTTGGACCTTTATAGATTCCAGGGGGGTTAGAAACGTGGAGTGAGAGTCTAGGGTCATGATTGTGGACCTATAGCAGGCTATGACCTGGATCACAGTCTTACCCAATGTTAGTTGTACCTGAAATATCTCAGATGCATTATGCTAGGCTACTAGTTTGAAAGTGTGCATATCCTTGCTGTCATATGCTGAGCAATGACATTTTTTTTATCACTGATATTTTTTAAATGTCTCTTTTAGACAGAGAGAAATTATGCAATATTGAAGCACTGTGCTCTATATTATCAGATAATTAGTGCCAACTCACAAATTATTCTATTACAAAAGTTAGAGCAACTGGTATTTTAACACTTATTTTGGGGCAATAAAAGGAATCGTATCATCTCTTTGCCATAGTGTCAATATGCAAATGCAATCTGTATTAGTCCAAGTGGTAGTATCCCTATAATGCCATCTTTAAAATTAATTCAGTATTATTGCTGTATTATGGAGGGACTTTCCCCTCAGTGCATCTCTGAAAACAGGCTTTTTGTTAACAAAACATAATTAAATTAATAAATATGCTTTGGTTCATTCAAGTACAATTAAAACATGACTTTGAATGTATATGCAGGAATGCGAGGAAACAATGCAAAGTGAAGATAGAGGATAGGTTACAACAATGGGCCGGATTCACGATGGCTTGCACGGAGTGTACGAGTAGAGTAAGACTCCATGCAGACATCATGTCCGATGAGCGATCCAGGAACAGCCTGTAGGGGCATGTAAGAGAGCTCCTAAAAACGTCTCTTACACGGACAGGGCTGGGATATGCATATTACCTCACTTGCAGCCGAAAGGCATGCAAATGAGGTAAATTTGCGATCCAGGAAGCACAAACCTGTCCGAGTAGGAGTCGTGTTAGCTGCAGAAATGTACTCAGTTGACAACTGAGTACCATTCTGCAAATAGCACAATGGAGCCTTGTCAGCTCCAAATAAAGGTTGCATATGGTTGAGGAAGCATGCCAATGGCCAAATATATGGCCATTGGAAATGTTCCCAGATGCAAAATTAAAATAAAAATACTTTTTTTTTTTCGGCGATTTCCAATGTTTAAGCGTAGCGCAGCGCCACACAAACGAGATGTGCTAAAAAAATCATAGAATAAGAAAATAAAAGCCACAAACGTGGAATCTATGAAAACTGTTAAATTACAATGTAAGGGAATAGCAGGCTGAAGACAACATGGCCACCGAGTAGGGGTTGCTAAGGGAGAAGCCCAGTCTAAGACATGTAACCAAGCATTAGTAGGCAATCCTATGTAAATGAGTGTTAGGATAGTGAATTGCACTTTTACATAGCAAATGAGCACAGTCAGTGGAGTGTAGGAGTAGGATATGGGAAGTAACAGAGTAGGAGATAGGTGACATCACAAGGGGGGTATGTATGAAAGTAGTGAAGCTCATAGGAGCAGAGTGGCATGTGTCAGCTGTCAGTTAGACATCATGGAAAGAGGTGTGTCAACAGGTAGGTCAGGGAAAGCCAAGAAATGGAAGGTGTATACTGTGGATAACACCAAAGTTTCCTGCTGAGCGGGTATGCGTGCGTGTGCGTGCCTGTAAACCCGAGTAAGACAGAGTGCGCGCGTGAAAGCGTAAGTGTGCGCATTTAAGCCGGAGTAAGCATGTATAAGGCAGTTTAAAGACATGTAAGTGTGTTTGCTCTGGTGTGCATGCGTTTTAACCCAAATAAGCAAGTTTTAGTCAGTCTAAGCATGTGTGCGTGCGTGTGAGCTGCTGTGAGCGTGTTTGCGTTTGTATGCGCGTCGCTCCCCCCTGAGGAAACAGAAAGGAAAAAGGAAGCACAACAAATAGCAGGAAGCTACCAGGCAATACTAGTAGAGATAGCAGGTGAAAACAATCAGAATCAGGCAATTACACAGGCAGAACACTAGTCCAGACCAACACTTAAAACTCTGCAAACAGCAGTGCAGTTAGTTTCTCTCAAGAGACACTGCAACACTGGAGTAAGCTACTAGAAGTGAAAACTGAAAAAGCTTCACCCAGCCAAAAATTGCTAGGGGCTGCCATTGCTGTTATAAGGCGACATATGCAACATGCTGAGGGTGGTGACAATGCAAATGCTGCCAGACAACCCACAGTGAGGAGAAGGAGAAGAGTGTACAGGCCCAGGGTCACCTACCAGGAGTTACATGAGCTGGAGATAGTGGAGCACTATAGACTGGACAGAGACCTCCTGCAGCAAATTGTTAAGCTGTGTAGGCCACACCTCACACACAGAACCAACAGAGGGGAACCCATCCCAGTGGAAACCAAGGTATGTGTTGGCCTAAGAATACTAGCAACAGGTACCTTCCAGAGACCAACTGGTGATATGATGGGGATATCACAGGCATCAGCATCCAGAGTACTGCACTAGTTCCTGGATGCCATGTCATCACATGTTGGTGATCATGTATATTTCCACAATTCCTGTGAGGTATTGGCCAGCAATATGCGTCTCTTCCAGCAAATAGCAGAATACCTTGAGGTAGTGGGTGCAATAGACTGCACGCATATACGCATCAAAGCACCAGCCGGTCAGCAGGTAGGGCCTACATTAACCACAAGGGCTTCCCCTCCATCAACTGCCAGGTCGTGTGTGATGCCCAGGGCATAATAATGAATGTGTGTGCTGGCTGCCCTGGAAGCTACCATGATTCCCATATCTGGCATCTGATGCAGCTGTACCAGACATTTGCCAATGGGGACATCCCACATGGTCACTTAGTGAGGGATGCTGGCTATGCACTGGAGCCATGGCTGATGACACCCATCAGAAACGAACACACACCTGAACAGGAACACCATAATGAGGCACATGCACAAACATGAAATGTAATTGAGCGTGTGTTTGGGTTGCTCAAGTCAGTGTTCCGGTGCCTGGGCACATCTGGTGGAGCCTTGCAATACTCAACAACTACATGTACCTAAATTATCATGGTATGTGCTATGCTACATAATATGATTCTGTGAAAACAGCTGCAGCAGGACCAGCATAGGCCTGGGACAAACAGCCCCCCACCATTGCCAAGGTCATCACAGGCAGAGCATGACTCGGAGGAGGAACAACCTGAGCCTGCCCCAGTAGGCAGAAGGAGGCATGCCCAGTATGCCTTGGCCTTGGCAAAGAGGCAACGCATAGCACATACACTGGCTCAGTAGGAACCCTGGAAATTATACCTCTCTCTGACTCCCACATATAGTGAAAGGGATGCCTAAGTTGACACAACCTGCTTTCAAACATGTGCAGGGAGTGTAGTATGTGCATCTGACATAGGCAGCCCTGCAGCACCACCTGAGGCATGATGGCCATTTGTTAAGCAATGTAAGGTAGTGCTAAACAGCATTTACCACCATGTAGTATATGCAAACTTGATGACCTTGAGTATCATCCTACCCTCACCAAACATGATGCCACAATATGAAGACAAGATGATCAATTACAACAATTGGCTTAAGTACTGGTGTCAGTGAAAGGGGATCTAATGCCTGTCAGCCTGGGATGACATGCTCGACAAGACATGATGCTTCACTAGGGATGGCTTTCACCTATCACCTGTGGCCTTTTGGATATTGCCAAAGGCTCTTGTCACCCCCATAGTGCCTTTTTTAGGTAATGCTCAAAAGACAAACCCACCTCCATAGGTATCACAAGGGATAAGAAACTAGAAGTAATGCTACTCAATGCCAGAAGTCTAAACTGCAAGATGCACACACTCCAAACTCTCCTCAGCATGGAGAATGTTGATATCTGTGCAGTAACAGAAACCTGGTTCAAGGCTCCCAAGAGCACCCTAGCACTAACAGGTTACACCTCATACCATGCTTTACAGCCACAAAACATGGAACAAACTACAAAAGGAGGGTGAGTATTAATATTTGTCAAAGATACCCACACCCCCAGGTTGGTGGCACAGCATAAAGCATCAGAGACTATCCATGTGCAACTAACAGTGGGTAAAACCGCCTTCCAGTTCATAGCCACACTTGGAACCACACTTGGCTGACTGGAGAACACATGAAAATATGAAGATCTCCCCAAACACCATTATATTGGGTGACTTCAACTACCCAAACAAAGACTGGGAGCATTACCCTAGCTGCAACACCCTATCCCAAAGGTTCCTAGAATTTATAAACTCAAATGCTATGGAACAACTTGCTACCACTCCCACAAGAGGGGAAAACATACTGGACCTGATCATCACCAACATGGGGACTCTATGCCCAAGACCAGAAGTGTATCCTTCACTGGTAAGATCAGACCTTAAGAGTAATCTTACTGGATAGTCACATCCCGACCCCAGCCCATGGCCAGAAAACCACAGTGAAAACTTTCACTAAAGCAAATGTCACACTCCACAAAACCGAGGTGGAATCCTTCACAGCCCCTGTGCCTGTGGAAAATACGGCCCAGACCTCAGAACCCTTTATAAACGCATTCTATGAACACCTTAAGAAATGCATGGAACATGCAATCCCAAATAAAACCAAGATCCAATCCTCCAAAGGCAGGCATCCTGTCTGGTGGTCCCCAGCCATAGAAAAACATACAATACAAGGAGGAAGCTGCTATATGATAGAGCAAAATCCCAAAAAGGGAAGGCATCTCTGATCAGTATTATTGAAAAACTACGACCACACATAAAATCGTCTAAGGCCATCATTGAGATAATATTTGTACAGGACGCTAAGGATAATCACAAGGCTTTCTTTAGTTATGGTAGGAACCTGGGTGGGAATTCCCAGATATGCTCAGAACTAGTCCAAAATGGCAAACAATACACCAAACCCACAGACATTGCCAACATCCAAGCTGACAGGTTCAGTGCAAACTTCACCCCCTCCCAACCAAAAGGGCAAATATCTATCCTAACAGAGTGCTGGCCCCCTGACATCTCAGATGCCCAGGTAACAGCCAGCCTCTTAAAAGCAAAACACACAGCATCAATGGGAACAGACAATGTCCTGGACTGTGTCCAACATGAACCCCAAGAAGAACTGAACACAAAAATAAAACCACTGTTCAATCTCAGCATTACCACATGATATGTACACAAAGAGCAGTGTACAGCAACAGTGGTCCCTCTCTGCAAAGGTGGTGCCTCAATGGATACTGCAAACTACTGGCCCAGAAGCCTGACAAGCTTGGTCTGCAAAGCTATGGAAAGGATCATCATGGACCTCAGATATAAAGATATTGGGGACCTACAGACACTGGATCCTACCCAGTTTGGCTTTGTTAAGGGCAGATCCTGCCTCTTAAACCTGGTTGAGTCATTTGAAACAGTCACCAAGGCCATTGACGAGGGCAAGGTGGTCCACACAGCCTACCTGGACCTCGCAAAAGCCTTCCATACAATACCTCACTTGGTCATTATAGACAAGCTCACCAGCTTCAATATAAACCCCTATGTCACTAGATGGGTTGCAAACTGGCTCAAGGACAGAACCCACATGGTCAGAAATGCTGGAGCCATGTCAGACTCCAAACCAGCTACAAGTGGCATCCCACAAGGCTCAGTCCTAGGACCTCCCTTGTTTGGTATATATTTCTCGGAGGTACAGGCCAACACAGAAGGACTGTGGCTGAACAAGTTTGCAGATGACTGCAAACTGGGCGTCATAATCGACCCTCCAGCTGACACAAGCATCCTACAAAAAGGCCT
Source organism: Protopterus annectens (assembly GCF_019279795.1). Taxonomy (NCBI): domain Eukaryota; kingdom Metazoa; phylum Chordata; order Ceratodontiformes; family Protopteridae; genus Protopterus; species Protopterus annectens. The sequence goes on along the minus strand of NC_056732.1, from coordinate 1,186,886,935 downwards.
CATAGAAACAGACAACTGGTGCTAGAGCCATGTCCTCAAGCTAAATGCAGAAAAGTGTATAGTCATCCCCTTTGGCAAAAATTAAGTGCCCACAAATTACCACATAGGTGGTAACCCATTAAGTATGGAAGAAGTGATAAGGGACCTGGGGACCCAAGTTGATAGCAATCTCTCATTTGACAACCACATGGCCAAAGTGTTTAGAAAAACATTTCATATAGCTCACCTAATCATGAAGGTATTCACATCTAGATCAGGGGAGGTCATCGTGCCTCTTTACTCATCCCTCATCAGGCCCATAATTGAGTACAATGCCCCTTGTGGGATGTACCTTATCAGACACCTGCAGCAGCTGGAAAGACCACAAAAGTACCTCACCATCAGGTTCAAAGGGCTCAAACACATGTCATTTGCTGCCCGGTTAAAGAAACTGTAGCTCCACTCAGTGGCATACCACCTGCCCAGAGGTGATCTGTGCCTGATGTATAAAGCCATGTCCAACCTGGAATCAATGGACATGCTGCATCTTTGAAAATCAAAATCCCATCAAGCTATGCGCTCAAGAGACCTGAACCTCAGGACTGAAATAAATAGGACATGCTGGAGTGACAGATTCATAATCCAGAGGCTCCCTCCACTCTTGAGTAACCTCCCACTCCAGGTTAGCCAGAGTCCCTCACTGACTCTCTTCAAGAGGAATCTGGATGAGTGGATGGGAGATTGTAGGTTTACCCTGGGTATCGCTTCTATGTCACTGTTAGACAGAGGCACAGTATACTAACCTTGAAAAATGTCATGGCAAGCTCCACTTAAAATGTGTGTTGAAAGCCAAACACACTCTGGCTAGGATTATAAATGCCCTAGGGCAGATAGCCTAGTATGGACCTATGTACAGAAGCACACACACCAACTAGTACAACTGTGCTCAGTGTGGAGTAATGTTTGGCAATGTCCACCCAAGTTGGTGAATACACAGCAATGTTGGACAGGCCTGGTTTAAGTAAGCCATAGCTGAACAAAATTCAACATGCTCATAGTTGCCCAACTGGCCCTTAACCAGTCTGGCCTGCTCAGTATGAACATTTAAAGCAGTGATGGGACTCAAACCCATGATACTGTGTACCATAGTGAAAGTACTGAACCAGTACACCATGACAGCATTGTAGTGTTCAGCCAGTATGAAAGAATGTTGACAAGTCTTTGCAAACTATCCCATGGAAACCCTGCAGGCACAGCACAATCCCTGTTGAGTTATGACACAAAGGAGTCTGGCAGTAAGAACACAACATGACTTCCAACACACACAGTACAAATGTCAATATTGGTCATGTTCACACACAGCCACAAATGTAGTGGACTTCAGATCACAACATATGGAAAGGTCACACTGGGCATGCTCACACACTTGGATAAATGAGACATATGTCAGGCAACAAACCATGGAAAGCCTGAACTGGGCATGCACACACACTTAGGCCATGTCTGAGTATAGCAGTTGGCCACACATATCTGGCAGTTGTATGTGTTAAGCCAGGAATCTCCCACGATCCAGCAATCTGCCCTGTGCACACAGTTAAATGACAATAGACACATATATTAATATACTGGAACCCTGTCATGATCAAACATGTTACGCAGATACACAAGTTGTTCATAGAAACTAGGAAAGCTATGGCAATGAAGACCTGCAAACAGTATCAGCAACAAATATTGTGCATCCCCAACATAAACATAGGTGCAGAGGTCGATACTAGGTTGTCTGCCTAGGGAATTCATAAGCCTAGGCAGAGTATCTTTGGTGTCTGCCTCCCCAGTAGAGTAGCCTACTGTGCCTCTGTAAAGTAGGTCACAGAAGGCACCCTTTAAGGCTAGTTTGCTGTGCCTATGTCAAGCAGGGACACAATGGAGATCCCAGGGGTGAATTTGCAATTTCCCATCCATGCGGCTGGATTTTGCTGGAAGAGGGTTGGCGAGGGGCTGTGTCTAACTTTTAATTGGGATTCAATTCCAGAGTGAGGGGAGCCTCTGGGTAAGAATCTGTCCCTGCAGCATGTCCTATTTAGTTTTGTGTTGAGGTTTAAGTCCCTGGAGTGTGTAGCTCTAAGGGTCTTGTATGTTATGAGGTGGAGCATGTCCATTACTTCTGGGTTTGACATGGCTGTGTACGTCAGGCATAGATTACCTCTGAGTAGGCATTAAGCAACTGAGTAGAGCTGGAGATCCTTTAGTTGAGCTGCATAGGACATCTGTGTGTAGCCCATGATCCTCTTGGGGAGGTACTGTTGTGGACACTGTAGTTGCTACAGGTGTTGGGTAAGGTACACCCCAAAAGGGCCATTGTAGTCAAACATGGGCCTGATGAGTGACTAGTAGAGGGCCACAATGACCTCTCATGATCTACATGCAAACCCCCATGTGATAAGGAGGGCTATATAAAGGTCTTTGCAATGACTCTGTCAATGTGATTAGCAAAGGAGAGGTTACGATCTATGTTGGTCCCCAAATCTGTAAATACATCTTCTGTACTTAATGGATTACCACTTATGTGGTGATTTGTGTGCACCTTGTTTTCCCCAAAGGGGATGACTATGCATGTCTTAGTATTTAGCACGAGACCATGGCACTGGCAACAAGCATCCATCTCTGTGAGACCCTTATAGAGGAAGCATGTGTCAGCTGCAGTGTTGCTTATGGCCCCCAGTTAGCAGTCATCTGTGATGTTTGTTAGACATAACCCCCCCGTGTTAGTCTGAACCTCAGAGAAGTACATACCGGACAGGACAGGTCCCACAACTGAGCCCAGTGAGACACCAGTTGTAACTTGTCTGGAACTGGACATGGCACCTGCAATTCTGACCATGTGGGTTCCATCCCTGAGGCAGATAGCAACACATCTAGTGATATAGGAGTTGATATTTAAGCTGGTAAGCATATGTATGATGCCTGAGTGGGGTATTGTGTTGCACGCTTCTGCAAGGTACAGGTAGACTGTGGGAACTACCTTGCCCTCATCCATGGCTTCAGTAACCATTTCAAAGATATGAACTATGTATAAGAGGCAAGATCTGCCCTTAACAAAGCCGAATTGTGTATGATCCACTGTCTGGAGGCTCACAATGTTTTTGATTATGACTTCCGTGATAATACACTCCATAGCTTTTTCTACCACACTAGTCAGGCTTATGGGGTGATAGTTCCTGTGGTCCGTTGTGGCACCACCTTTGTGGAGTGGGAGCACTGTATTTGTATGCCATTCTCAGGGTACATATCCTGTAGTAAGGCTAAGTTGGAACAGTGACTTAATGTGAATGTTCAGTTCTACTCAGAGCTCATGTAGGACACAGCCTGGGACACCGTCTGGTCCCATACATATGCTTTGTTATTTGCTGTGGAGAGGGCACCTTTCACCTGTGCATCTTTGATGTCAGAGAAGTTACATTCATTTGGGATGGGCATCTGTACCCTTGGGGGGTAAGGGGGGGTATTTGTGCAGACTCTGTCTGCCAGGGTGTAGGCTATGTCCGTAGGTTTGGCATATTTTGTGCTGTTGTGCAACAATTCAGAGCATATCTGTGTTGTCTCCACACATATTCCTGACATAACTAAAGAAGGCCTTGTGATTATCTGTAGTGTCTGGTCAGTTTCACTGTCAAAACATGCAAGTGATGATTATATGAGGGATTGAAGTGTCTTGCCAATACTGTTCAGAGATGTCCTCCCTCTGTGGGATATTGCTCTGTTATGTAGTAGCTTCCTCCTTCTGTTGTACAGCTTATATATGGCCGGGGTCAACCAGACAGGTCTCCTGTTTTGGAGGAGTTATGGTTTTATTTGGGATAGCATGATCAATGCATACCTGCAGGTGCTCATGCAATGCGTTTGTAAAGGATTCTGCAGATTGGGCTGTATTATCCTCCAGCATGGGGCCTTTGAAGTATTCCACCACAGTCTTCACAAGTACAAAGTCTGCTTTTGAGAAATTCTTTACAGTGATTTCCTTGGCTGGGGGTGGGGACAGGATATGGATGTCCAGGGAAAGTTGTTTATGGTCTGATCTTAACAATGAGGGTTCTACCTCTGGTGTGGAACATAGAGTCCCCATGTTGGTGATGATCAGGTCCAATATGTATTCCCCCTTGTGGGTGTGGTGACTAGTTGTGTCATAGCACATGGATCCACAAACTGTAGCGGCTGTAGTGTGATGTTGTTGAGGGCCTGAGTAGTATCCCCAGTCAATATTTGTGTACCTGAAGTCAACCACTATAATGGTATGTGTGAAGACCTTCATATCCCACACTGTTCCCAGGAAAGCCGGGTGCGGTTCCTGGGTATGGGGGGTGGTCTGAACTACACACCAAACCAAAAGGCAGTTTTGCACAATGGTAGTTGTATATGTATGGCCTGTCATGCTTAGTGCAGTGGTACCAACCCAGAGGTGTGTGTATCTGTGATGTGTATATGGATACACCCCCTACTTGTGTTGTGTGTTACAAGTCCTGTGGTCAAGAAGCATGGTATAGAACATAACCTGGCAGTGCCAGTGTGCATATGTGACCCTGAACTAGGTGTCTGTTAATGCACAGATATTGCTATCCCCCATACCGAGGGATAGTAAAAGATGTACATTCCTCTTTGGAAAGACTGATGATGTCAGCCCCCTATAAATACAGCCGGAGAAGGGAAATCATCCAGTAATGCGAATAGTGAGCTGCGCTAATGCGTCTCTCTCAAATATCATAACATAGTTAGATAGGGGTTTGAATCCTGCAACCGCTATGTGTGTGGGATGACAAGGGGGTGTGTCTGTATGCAATTCTCTGTGAAAGGAATGGCCTTTTTGAAGATTGGGATAACACACTAAAAGATGTACATTCCTCTTTGGAAAGACTGATGATGTCAGCACTCTATAAATACAGCAGGAGAAGGGAAATCATCCAGTAATGCGAATAGCGCGCTGCGCTAATGCTTCTCTCATAACATAGCTAGGGAGAGGTTTGAATCCTGTCAATGCTGTGTGTGTGGGGTAACAAGGGGATGTGTATGTAGGCAATTCTCTGTGAAAGGGATGGCCTTTTTGAAGAATGGGATAACACACTAAAAGATGTACATTCCTCTTTGGAAAGACTGATGATGTCAGCACCCTATAAATACAGCAGGAGAAGGGGCATCAGCCAGTAATGTGAATAGCGTGCTGTGCAAATGTGTCTTTCTCAAATAACATAACATAGTTAGGTAGGGGTTTGAATTCTACAAATGATATGTGTGTGTTTGTCAATGTGTTGTGAGTTTTGCTTTTATTATTGTATGACATATTATTATAACAGTAATTTCAATGCACTCATCAGGTATGTGTGTGCCACATACAGATATGTACCTGTGACCTTTAATAGTTCCTGTGTTTGAAGCCTGCCTCATATGATTACAGTTGTTACCTTTGCAAGCATGTGCCACAGCTTACCAGACCTTAGGCCATACATGTATGTTGGTGATACTGTGAGTATGGTAACGTACAGTAGTACAACAGGTGGCTTTCACAGGTGTACAGACTATGCTCAGAATATCAATCTTGCAGAAGAATAGGCAGGTTAACAGCTACACACACAGTACATATCTCACACATGCATAAACTACCAGTACAGAGAACAGTCAACTACAGATATGGCATGTTACCTGCACACTCCATTTCAACATACTGGGTGGCTCTGGCCTCCATGATGACACATGTTTGTGGATGTTGTTGTTGTTGGCCTGGAGCCACAACACTTAGGAGGTGCTCCTCCACACTGGTGAGGGGGGGTGGATAGGTACCTCACCACCTGTGGCAAGCTGTTGTCTGTGGATATCAGACGCATGCTGCCGAACCTGTCTAATTAAATCACTGCAGTGTTGGCGTACCTGTTCATATGTCCGGTTATGCATGC